>NW_005362116.1:381625-381925 GCF_000412655.1 Myotis brandtii | reverse complement strand
CCATTACTGCGCTGTCGCGGAGAACCAGACCATGTGCCGTGCGTCCTGCACGCGCGGCCCTCGGGACCCTTTCCACACCCTGAGGGGGGAAACCGAGGCTCGGAGTTAAGTCAGTTGCCCAAGGTCACACACGGCGAGCGCTGGAATTTGAACCCGACCTGCCCAACTTGAGAGTATCTTGCAGGGATCCTTGGGCCTGGCCTGCTCTCCACCTCACACTGCCCCTTCCCATCGGCACCTCCCGTTCCTGCCACCTAGGTTTAGGGTCCGACTTTGCAGCAGGGGACTGAGGGGACCCGG
>NW_005362116.1:340952-381582 GCF_000412655.1 Myotis brandtii | reverse complement strand
CGGCCACGTGGATGCAGAACCCTGGCACCCATTGTGAGGTCTTGGGTCGGACTCGGCGGGAGGTGGGGGTAAGGGTTGGGGAAGAGAGACTTTCAAGGCTAAGAGAACAGAGGCCTAGACCCTGGGCCAGCAGCCAGGAGCGGGGCCAGTCCTGGAGGTGGAGAAAGACTGTTGATCCCAAGAAACCTCCAAGGTAAGTGGCTAGTAGCAGGGACAGTGATAATAACGGGGCCACTGTACAACTGGAGGCATTCAGTGGGGTAGTGTCTCCTACTCTGAAATGGGAACAATAGTAGCTCCTACACACTGGGCGGTTTCAAGGATTCCAGCCGCTTCCTGGGGGCCTGGCGTGAGGTTGCAGAGACAGCAATGTGCTGGGTTCATGAAATGAATTTGGGGGCTGGGTGGAGGTGATTGCCAAGAACCATCCCAACCAAGCTGTGTGCTTAGAACAAGGACAAGATTCTAGCTTCTGGCCAATTTTATACAGGACACATTATTAATAAGTACACCTTTTTTTTTTCCCCTTAAGGGTGAGTATGTGCCTTTAAGACACCCAGTTCTCAGAGGGATTAGACCTCTCCTGGCAGGTGCTTTCCTTCCACCCCACCCCCATGCACACTTTGGACCTATTATCTGCTTTGGGTTTATATGGGTCCTACCCATTGTGTGGAAATGCCTGCCCAGGCAGGGACCCAGCTTAGTCTCCATGCCCCCTTCCCCAGCCTGGAACACAGTAGGTCTGCACACTGTGTTGCTTGCTGGGAACCACGGATCCCTTCCCTTGACCATTTCAGGGAGTGATTTGACCTGCAGGGCCTTGTTAAGCCCTACTGTGTGCTAGGAGCTGTCTAGCCAGGCTCCTGGGGGTCTAGCTGGAGAGACATAGCAGTTACCATCTAAATAGTGTTACACTTAGAGCATCTTACATGGCCAGATGAGACCTGCAGACAATTATAGGTTTACTGAGCCAAACTGGTGTCTCTGCTGTGACACAGAGCGTTCTTTATGGCTAATATTGTTGTACATTCTGAGAATGACCCTGTGAGATAGATGCTATTACAGATTTTATAGAGGAGGAAACTGGCTAGTATATTAACTGAGTTGCCTAAGCTGGTCATTGGTAGCTGTTCCATGCTGCCCAGTGAGGGGCTTGCACAATCAGAATGACTTCTTAGGCAGGCGGGAGAATGGAGAGAAATTGGAAATGGGAAGATCAGGTGGATTGATGGTAGATATCAGTTTGAAGGCACTTTGGGAAATGAAACATTTACAACTATGGGGCTCCCAAAGAGAGCGGCTGTAGAGTGGGTCTCCTGGGTCTTTGTTAGGTAATTAAACTCTTGATTTCTATGGAGGGGGGCGGAGAGAGATACTATGTAGCAACTGAGACTTTATACCCATGTTTACATTGTAGTCTTAGGGAGGAACTCACTTAACTCAAAATGTCCCTATGCAAAAGAAAAAAAAAGTTAAAAGACTGATTTCTTCATGTTTGCGAGTGTGGTAAAAATTGCAAGGAGGAAATACTTAGAGAAAACGTCTTTTGAAGACGGAAGTAACATTGCTATGCAACCCCTGTCACAGATTTTGAAAGGTGTTTAACAAGAGCTGTGTGTGTGTGCACAAAGTTCCATGCTGCCCAGTGAGGGGCTTGCACAATCAGAATGACTTCTTAGGCAGGCGGGAGAATGGAGAGAAATTGGAAATGGGAAGATCAGGTGGATTGATGGTAGATATCAGTTTGAAGGCACTTTGGGAAATGAAACATTTACAACTATGGGGCTCCCAAAGAGAGCGGCTGTAGAGTGGGTCTCCTGGGTCTTTGTTAGGTAATTAAACTCTTGATTTCTATGGAGGGGGGCGGAGAGAGATACTATGTAGCAACTGAGACTTTATACCCATGTTTACATTGTAGTCTTAGGGAGGAACTCACTTAACTCACAATGTCCCTATGCAAAAGAAAAAAAAGTATAAAAGACTGATTTCTTCATGTTTGCGAGTGTGGTAAAAATTGCAAGGAGGAAATACTTAGAGAAAACGTCTTTTGAAGACGGAAGTAACATTGCTATGCAACCCCTGTCACAGATTTTGAAAGGTGTTTAACAAGAACTATGTGTGTGTGCACAAAAATAGTTTTGGGAGGCTTGAGATCAGAGGAGTGTTTGTTTGGGGGCTCACTAATTACTCACCGTAGGGAGTGAGTTCCATCAAGTGAAGGCTCAGTCCTGACGCCTTGGCCCCGTGCGGGCGGCAGTCAAAGGAACCTGATCGCCCTGTCAGGGTGCCCCTTTTCCGGGGGACTGGTCGAGTCTTTCAGGGCCACCCACACAGGCTGGACTCAGACATTCTATCTACCAGTGAGGACCCACCCAGGCTGTAGGTGCAGAATTCGGTGAGGTCCTGATTTCTCGGTAGCTTTCCCATTCCTGTGCCATCACTGGCCCTGGTCAGTGGACCTCACCAGGGCCCAGGGAGCCAGGACACTGGCTTCTGTGTCAGGGGAGCTGAGGGACAGAGGGCTCTTTGTGCAGGCAGCACCCACAGTGGCCCAAGCTCCTCCGGGGTCATCTTCCTCCACGTGCTGAGGGAACCGTGGCAAGGGTCCAGCTCATCAGGGTTTAAAAAAATGAGACCCACTGGCTGCTGGGGCTGGTGGTAATGGTTTTGTAGTTTTTTGTAGTTCTCACTGACCAGGGCTAGACTGGCATTGTCCCAACAGGGCTAAGTGTCACCCGAGGACAGAAGCGGTCCTGAATCGGGGAGGTGCCCTGAATCGGGGAGCTGCGGGCTGTGCTTTTAACGTGTCCCCAGGGCTCTGACCCACAGCGTGTGGGAGGGTACTTGGGAGCTAATGTCTGGTGGACTCAGAGGCAGGAAGCTAACCCCGGCTCCAGCCCCATTCCGAGGGGCTATGCCCTTGTCAGGAAGGACCTTCCCATCCAGGGCCTTGATTTTCCCACCTTTAAAGGAGAAGTTCACAGATAGGTGGTTTTCAAACTGGGTCCGTCGGGAGCGCGACAGGGGGAGCAGAGTGAGCGAGCTCGGGGTCCTATCCCCTGCTGTTGTAGGTTTCACTTTTTTTAAAGATATATTTTTATTGATTTCAGAGAGAAAGGGAGAGGGAGAGAGACACATCAATGATGAGAAAGAATAATTGATCGGCTACCTCCTGCATGCCCCACACTGGGGATCGAGCTCCCAACCCGGGTATGTGCCCTGACCAGGAATCGAACCGTGACCTGGTTCATAGGTTGATGCCACTGAGCCACGCCTGCCAGGCTGTAGGTTTCGCCTCTCAGTGACCCATGTGACTTTGAAGTGGCTGGAAGTACATCCCTGTACTTGGCTCTGGCATATAGAGATGCTTTGGCCGAGTGCCCAGAGCGCCCCTTCATGGCCCAGGCCCCTTCAGGTCTCTGGGCTGTGACTTTGAAGTGGCTGGAAGTACATCCCTGTACTTAGCTCTGGCATATAGGGATGCTTTGGCCGAGTGCACAAAGTGCCCCTTCGTGGCCCAGGCCCCTTCAGGTCTTTGGGCAGAAAACCATGCGAAGTCGGGGGTGGGGGGTGGGGGGGGAGCTGCTTCTCCATTCTGGCTGCCTTGCCCCCATCCTGAATGAGGCAAGAGTGACGCCCGTTGAGATTGCTCCAGCAGCAGCGTTTCCCAACCGGTGTGAAGACACCTGGCTGCCCTGTGGGGACTCGGTCCTCTGCTCGGGTGGCTCTAACTCAGCAGGGCTGACGGCCAGTGTTTCCTGGAGCTGAAAAGTAGGTGCCGTCCCCGGGTTAGGGTCTGGCTGAGACCTCTCATGAGCTGACCACACTGCGGCCCTGTCACAGCTCTGACCCCTAGGCTCTGCTGCTTTAGGCAGGCCTGTTGTCCCTAGAGCCTGCTCCCACAAATCCGGCTCCCCATTGCCACAGACCAGAGCCACGCCCTTAGGCAGTCTCTGCTCTTACCCTGAGTCGTGAGGTGGAGTCCACTCAGAGGAGTGGACAGGCGGGAGTCGGGGTGACCTGGCTCGTACTGTTGGGGCTTCCTGCTCACGAGTCAGTGGCACCCATGGGCTGGATGTAACCTCTGAAGGCTGCACAGCTGGGCAGAGTGGTGTAGACACTAGAGAATTTCCTCGGCTGGGCTCTCAGCACCTCTTTCTTTTTAAAAACAAATCTTTAACGCTCTATTAAGGTCTAATTTGCAAATCATAGCATTTTAAGTTTACAGTTCAGTGGCTTTAGTAAGTGAGCAGCGATTTTTACAGTAAGTTTGAGAGAATTTGCTACGTCTAATTTAGGGCACTTTTTACCTCAGAGATCCCTGTGTGCTCATGTGTTGTCACTCCCCATCCCCACCTTCAATCCCAGCCCCCAGGCAACCACTCATCTCCTTTCTGTCTCTATAAATGGAACTCTTCTGGGCATTTCGTGTAAATGCAGGCAGGCAGAATGTGGTCTTGGGGACCTGTCTTCTTCCGTTTAGCATGAGGTTTGGACAGTCACACAGGCCGTAGCATGAATCCGTACTTCATTTCTCTTGACTGCCAACTGTTCCACCGTGTGGATAGACCACATTCTGCTTATCCCTTCCTCAGTTCCTCGTTTCGCTCTTGTCCTAGCTCTTCTGCGGGCAGACTGTGTGACCTTGGGCACGTCACTTCCCCTCTGTGGACCTTGCAGGGCCCATCCTCAGAATGAGGAGGTTAGACTTCATTTCTGGTATGTGAAGAGCTAATATTGACTGAGCAATTGCCATTTGCCTGGGCACTGTGCCAAGCTCTTTACCCACATGACCTCCTCCAGGCAGGTTCTATTAAGGTCTCCATTTTACAGTGAGGAAACCGAGGCTCCTGGAGGCCACGTCCCTAGGGTCTTGGAGCCGGGATACATCATCCATTCATTTGTGCACTTGGTGCAGGTGCTATTAAGGCCCAGGGAGACAGCAGTGAAAAGGCTCAAAGGCCCTCCTGCCCTCTTGGAGCTCGAGTTGCATTAGGATAGACGGACAATAAGTAGCCACATAAGGTCAGGTGGTGGCAAGTGTGGAAGTGTGGTCAAGGAGGGCTTCTTGGAGGAGGCGGTCTTGGAGCCGGGATACATCATCCATTCATTTGTGCCCTTGGTGCAGGTGCTGTTAATGCCCAGGGAGACAGCAGTGAAAGGGCTCAAAGGCCCTCCTGCCCTCTTGGAGCTCAAGTTGCAGTAGGATAGACGGACAATAAGTAGCCACGTAAGGTCAGGTGGTGGCAAGTGTGTGAGGAAGTGTGGTCAAGGAGGGCTTCTTGAAGGAGGTGGCATGGGGCAGAGCTCTGAAGAAACCTTCTGAGGTATTGGAGGCAGAGTTTTTCCAGGCAGGAGTCAGGGCATTTCAAAGCCCAAGGACTGCTTCTGAGGTTCACTTCCTCCCTGGCATCCTGGGACTCTAGCCTGAGTGAGTGTGTGTGTGATCAATATATGCATAAAAATATAAATACTGTACATGTATTACAAATAATGAACCTGTATGTACCTACCACCAGGCTTAAGAACTAGGACGTTACAGCCCTGGCCGGTGGCTCAGTTGGCTGGAGCATCAACCCATATACCAAATAAATGCAGTTTGATCCCCGGTTGGGGCGCATACAGGAGGCAACTGATGGATGGTTCTCTCTCTTCCTTTCTCTCTATCTAAAAATCAATAAAAACATATCCTCAGGTGAGGATTAAAAGAGAAAAGGAACTAGGACGTTACAGTACTTGAGGAACTCCTGGGCAGGCACCCTCCTCCCCCAGGACGAATTACACCCTGAATGTTGCATTATCAGTCCTTTGTTTTCCTTTTTTGTAACATTTGTACGTATTGGTCAATAGTGGTCTTTTCTGCTACACAGATCCTTCTTCAGTGCACGTTGTTCACATGTATTGGTGAGATAGTGTTGATGTTGGGGCTGTGTAGTTCGCTTATTCCCACTGCTGCCTAGTACTTACTATTGAAGATATTGTGAGTATCTATTCTGTTGATGGACAGTGGTGGTTTCCAGGTCTGCCCGTGCAGGGACCTTCCAGTGTGTGTCTCTCATAGCTGCATGACGCACATTCTAAGAGCTGAGTTGCTGGGCATTAGGGAATGTGCACCTGTGGCTCTTGATTTGGTTTCATTGTAATGGTTAAAAGATTACTCAGGTTTTCTATTTCTTTTTTTTCTTTTTTTTAAAATATATTTTATTGATTTTTTACAGAGAGGAAGGGAGAGGGATAGAGAATTAGAAACATCGATGAGAGAGAAACATCGATCAGCTGCCTCCTGCACACTCCCTACTGGGGATGTGCCCGCAACCAAGGTACATGCCCTTGACTGGAATCGAACCTGGGACCTTTGAGTCCGCAGGCCGGCGCTCTATCCACTGAGCCAAACCGGTTAGGGCTGGTTTTCTATTTCTTGAGTCAGTTTTGGTAAGTTATTTTTTCCTTTTTTACATTTTTTTTGTATTGGGTTGTTCAGAGTATTTTATCGTCTATTGTTATGCCCTCTCTTTCATTTCTAACATTGCCTTTTTCTTTTCCTGGATCCTGCCTTATCAGAAGTTTGCTAAATTTTAGTCTTTTTTTTAAAAAAAGAATTAACTTTTGACTTTGATTTTTTTAAAAATATATTTTATTGATTTTTTTACAGAGAAGAAGGGAGAGGGATAGAGAGTTAGAAACATCGATGAGAGAGAAACATCAATAAGCCGCCTCCTGCACTCCCCCCACTGGGGATGTGCCCGCAACCAAGGTACATGCCCTTGACTGGAATCGAACCTGGGACCCTTCAGTCCGCAGGCTGACACTCTATCCACTGAGCCAAACTGGTCAGGGCTGATTTTTTTTTTAATTGTATATTCACTCCCTATATTTCTGTTCCTTATCTTCTTTCTACTGTCTTTGAGCCCACTTTATTTTTCTAACTTTTTGAGTTGGGTCTTAACTAATGGTTTTCCGCTCTTCTGTTTTTTATTTACGTTCTCCTTAAGGTACTTATTTCTTCTACATAACAGGTTTTTTTCTTCTTTATTTGTAAGCGTTGAGGGTGACCTCACTGGGGCTGTTGGAGGTGCTTGGCCTTCCTGGTTCGTTCGTTTGCTGAGAAGCCATGTGATGAGTCCCTGTGACTCAGCAGAGTGTGTGGTGGGAGCTGTCAGCCTCCATTTGTTAGTTTGTTAGTGGAGGCTGACAGCTCTTGTATTTTGAGAATGGAGGGGAGCCGAGCAGAGGGGTGAGGGATTTTCTCTCCACTTTTCCTGCAGGGACACCTGTGAGCAGGCAGAGTGAGTGCTAATGAGATGAGAGACACCCCCCTGGCCAGGGAACATCTGGAAGGATGTGTGCCCTCCCCCCTGGCCAGGGAACATCTGGAAGGATGTGTGCCCTCCCCCCAGTGGGGGTGTCTTTGAGAAATGTAATTTATTTAGGCCTAGCTCTAAGCTCAGCATCACCCTCAGAGACTGAGCTAGCTGGCACTGTAAGTGGATTGTTCAGGCCAAGGCAGGGATTTTGAACACACTTGTAACTCCCATGTGTCTTGGGTAAAGTACCTGCAGTGCCCCCGCCCTGACTCCACCCCCACTTGTATCCAGCCAGTGTGTGTCCATGGGTGTGGCCTACACGGCACTATGGAATGGTGCCTCCACCTGGGGGAACGGGGTTGCAGGAAAAGCTCAGGCCCTGAGGCCGCAGACTCAATACATTGCCAGCCCTGAAGGCCCTCTAACAGGTTGAGTGTAAAGTAACTGTTATAATATTTTTTTATTTTTATAATACACTTACAAGTTCCCTTTTGTCCTTGGTCAGATTTAATTTCTCTTTTCTATTATATTCTTATACCTACTTTAGAGCTTTTTGTTGTCTGGGCTACATTAGAATGATATTGTATGTGAGTTTTCCAGATATTAGCACTACATTTAGTCAGTTTTGTATATGCAGCAATGCATTTCACATACCTAGTATTTGTTCAATTGAATTAAATAGTATGTTATACTTTAAAAAAAACAACAACTGCATTTCCTGTGTGCTCAACACTTTACAGTTTATAGAGCCCTGTCTCAATCCTTGGCTCATTTCCTCCCTCCTGCCTGCCCTGTGGTGGGGATGGGGGTGGGGTTGTCACAGTCCCAGCCTGCAGATGAGGAGGCTCTGAGAGGTTTGGTATCTGGTCCTCCAGCCGATGGTGGAGACTGGTGAACCTGGGGATTTCAAATGCATTCTTACTGGGACTCCTGGACATCTTCCTCCCCCCTACCCCCAACACACACACATACACACACACACACACACACACACACACACACACACACACACACACACATCGCTGCCCCATTTACAAGTGAGGAAGCTGATCCTTGGGGAGGTGAAGCACTTGCTCAGGTCACACAGCTCAGACCTGCACTGGGACACTTGGCAGAGGAAGGTCCCTGAAAGAGCGAGGCGGACACCTGGCCCCTAAGATCCTTTATTCTGTATGTTTCTATTTGGTGGGTGTGAAGCAGTGCGGCCAGATGCAAGCTTCAGAAGAGATAAAATATTGCGGCTCGCTCTCGCCACGTGCAGACTGTGCTTGTATCTCGCCGTTGATCTCTGACCGCAGTGCGGACGTCACCCCGGGATCACAGTGTGGACAGGGCAGGCAGAGCCGCTCACCTGCCTTTCCTTCTCCTCGGAGCTGTTTGGCCCACTGTCTACCCACATCCTTCCCCCACTGCTCTCGTAACAGGGTCAAGACTTGTGAAACGGGATTCCTCAGGGACAGGGCTGCTCTTGGAGGCAGGAAGGGCGGGAGGTCGGCCTGACCGGTGTTGACCGTGATGTCCTCCGGCGGAAGTTTGGCACGGGGGACGCGGCATTTGGGTCCCTGCCAGGCAGAGAAGTTTCTCGTTTACATTTCCTCACCTCCCTCTTTCAGGTCTAGTGTCTTTTCCCCATGACCAAGGAGCTCATAGAAATGGCTAAGTATGAGACGATTGTGTGCTGGGAGTGTGGGTACTAAACCAGCATGGACAGTTCTGAATTTCTCTACTAATGTGTCTGCGCTGGGAGTGACACTCACCCCTAACCCGGTGCAGGGTGGGGGCGGGGGGCGACTGGCAGGGGAGCAGGGAGGCATTTGTGAGCTCCAGATGTTGCATGTGCCCTTGGGTTGGCATTGGGCGTGTTTTAACGTGAAGGACCTCAAAGAGCATTGTCAGGGCCGCGTTGAGCTGCATGGTGGAGTGATGTGGAGGCACGTTCCCTCGATGAAACTGTGGGCAGGAGGGCTTCAGGCAGGGTTACCCGGGGATTACCATGTCTCAGCAGGAACCCCGACCTCTGGCCCCATTCCTGGGGGCAGGGACTAGAGTAGTCAGGTGGGTCCTGAGAGACCTGAACCGGCACATGTCTCCTCCCTGGGATGTAATGCTGGCACGTCCTTCATATTGTTCATGCCTTTGCTCAGTAGCCATTCAGATAGCTGTGCGATTAATAGGACACAAGGGGAACCCCCTGGCCCCACCACTCCAGGGCTGGAAGGGCAGCCCCGCCTCAGCTCTTGTCACAGGCAGAAGGGATTTTTATATCTGTATGATTGTAGCTTTGGGAGATGAGATCGCGTGTTTTGCCTTTTAAGTTCTGCACTGAAGCATGGTTCCTAATGGCTACCCCAGCCCTCAGAATGCCATTAAAAAGCTGCCAAGTAGCCCGATGATGCTATCGGAGAGCCTAGAGCCCGAGTTGTCAGACTACCAGCCCCGTGAGGCTGCTGGGAGGTTTGTGGTAATTCCATGAGCCTCAGTGCCTACCCCTTGCCTGTGGCCTCAGGACCAGCACCCCTGGCCTTGGGAGGGCAGAGTGATGGGCAGTCCCACTGGGATGTAGCTCACCGGTTAGTCACAGAGGGAGCACATTCCTCAGCTGCTGAGCCCCAACTCCGCTAGGAGCCACAAGGCCAGAACGGGGCTCCCCCGGCACCGGCCACACCTCTGCCGCGGTGCTGCCTTGCACTGGGTCTGTGCTAGCCTGCCCAGTCTCCTGGGTCCTCCTTTCTTACTCTAATCTGCTCCCTGGGAGGGTGCGACCTCCAGGCGGCCAGCAGCGGCCTCCTTGAGACCCTGTGTCACCCTCCAGGGAGCAGGGGCATGTGGCTCTCAGTGACTCCTTGGGACATGCACCCCCCCCAGGCCTCTAACATGGGTGAGCCCTGTCGGTCAGGGGTCCAGGGCCATAATGCACGTGTCTCACCCTCCAGGGAGCAGGGGCATGTGGCTCTCAGTGAATCCTTGGGACATGCACCCCCCAGGCCTCTAACATGGGTGAGCCCTGTTGGTCAGGGGTCCAGGGCCATAATGCACGTCTCTCCTGGGCCACAGCCACCCCACGTCATGCTGCAGCGCTGCGGAGATCATGTCTGTCCTCTTCTTCCACACGATGCGCTACAAGTCCCAGGACCCCCGGAACGCTCACAACGACCGCTTCGTGCTCTCCAAGGTAGGAGCCCAGCCCGCGCCTTTCACCGGGGGTGGGTGTCATGGGCCCTGGGCCCTGAGAAGGTGCTGGCAGTGAGCCATCTCAAAGGGGAACCTCCCCACCCCCACTCCCATATAAGCCAAGCACTGGCCCAGCCTTTCCCTCGATGTCCTGCTCTGTGCAGGCCCAGCTGGTAAACTTAACCCAAGTTATGGAATAAATGACTGAATTCATAGGGGACCATGGAAGTGGTCTGCCGGGTGCTGTGCCTGTTTGCCACATGCAGGCCTTGAGTCCAGGTCTGGGTGCAGCCTTGTGGCTTTTTTAAAAATATATTTTTATTGCTTTCAGAGAGGAAGAGAGAGGGAGAGATAGAAACATCAATGATGAGAGGGAATCAATGATCGGCTGCCTCCTTCCTGCACGCTCCCAACAACTGGGGATCAAGCCCGCAACCCGGCACGTGCTTTTGACCGGAATCGAACCTGGGACCCTTCATTCGCAGGCTGACGCTCTATCCACTGAGCCAAACCGGCCAGGGCTTGCGGCTTTTTGCACACGTTTTTCTGTGCTGTGCCAGCACCCCTGGACCACAGCCTGCTCCCTCGGGAGTGTGGTGTGTTGCAGCGGGGTTTGGGATGGGACACCTGGTCTTGCCCCTCCTCCTGCACGAGAATCGCAGCCATGCCACAAACCCTGGAATCCGCCAGTACCCAGGCCCGGCTCTGTGGCCTCCTGTCTCTTGGGGCATCCTAGCTTAGAAGTCTGTCCAAGCCTGCTCATGCGCCAGAAGCCAGGGATTAGGGCGGCGAGCTGCCTGCTGGGGTGTTGGCGTCTGCCGGCCTCACAGCTGTGCTCTCCCTGCACCTGTCCTGGGGCCTGTGCGGCCTTGGCTGGAGAGAGGATGAAAGCGGGGGAAGTGGCCTTCACTTGGTTCCTTCCTTGAAATGGATCCCCGGGCCGGCAGGCTCGCCAGGCCCAGGTTTCAGTGTGCGGTGGGCACAGCTCGCCGTCTGACCCCTCCCTCCATCGTCCATCCCTGGCAGGGTCACGCAGCTCCCATCCTGTACGCTGTCTGGGCTGAAGCTGGATTCCTGCCCGAGGCAGAGCTGCTAAACCTGAGGAAGATCAGCTCCGACTTGGACGGGCACCCTGTCCCGGTAAGTGTACCCCACCAGGAGCCGCACGGGCCTCCGGCTCCACTTCCTGCTTCCCGAGGCATGTCGGAAGCGGGGTGGCGGTGCCCACTGAAGAACCGGGGGTATTAAAAGGTGGAGAAGGGCATTGATAGGAGGAAGGAAAGAAGCGGGTGTTTTCGGGGCTCGCTCCATTCACCCCAAGCTGGTGCTGAAGGGTGAGGCCTTTCGAGGTGCTCTGCGGCGACTGCAGAGATAAACTCTCCTGAAGCACCAGGCGCCCAGCTTCCCTTCCCCACGGGCCTCCCTGGCCATATAGACACAGCGCGGGAGAAGAGGTCCCGGTGTCAGGGAGGGGGTTGCAGGATGCTGGTGGTGCACCAGGGAAGGGACCCAGTTTGCTCCTCAGGGTGCTAATCCCTGCAGGTGTTTGGAGTTCATGGGTTACCATGGGAACACACTCCCCCCACCCCCATCTGGGCACCCACTAGGGCCAAGCATTCTGTCAGTTTTGTCATGAATTCTGGCCACTGTGTGAGTTGGACGATGTAGGCTCCCTTTACACATGAGGGAACTGAGGCCCAAAGAGGTTCAATCTCTGGCCTGAGGTCACACCGCCTGGTGGGCAGAGTGGTCGGTATATGAACCACAGCCCCACTTACTGCTCTTGGTGGAGGCTGCCCTGGGGCAGAGCCTTCTGCAGACCTCGGCGCATGGCTACGCCTGGGTGGGCGTGTGGCGCTCAGGCAGGCTCTCCAGGACCCCGGGAGGTGAGCTGCTGCCCTCTCTCCCCTGTGAGTGACTGTGGCTCTCTGTTGTGACAGAAACAAGCTTTCACCGATGTGGCCACTGGCTCCCTGGGCCAGGGCCTTGGGGCCGCCTGCGGGATGGCCTACACGGGCAAATACTTCGACAAAGCCAGGTAATGCTCCCGCTCCCCACCCCACCCTCGGTAGTTTTGGGAGGGGTCCAGCCCTCACTGTTGGCACCAGGCACTCGCTCTTACCTGAGTCGGAGCTGAGTAATAGTACGTGTGTGGCCTAAGGCTGGCCCATGACCAGAGGAGGAAACAGGCTCCAGGGAGTGAAGGGACCGCCCTCAGTCCCTTGAAGTGACTGGTGGGGCCAGATTTGAGCCCAGAGCCCATGCTCCTGGCACGTGCTCTTTGTCCAAAGTGCTTTGGCTGGTGAGTTCCTGTGTCACCCCCAAGCCTGGTTCTCGGACCCTGGAAGTCTCCGTGGGCCCCACCCTCGGTGTCTAAGTGCCACAAGCTCGGGCCCTGCTGCTTGCCTTTGCATTGGGAAAGGAGAAGATGATGGCTTCTGGAGGGTTCTGGGCTTCCCTGACCCCACCTGTCAGCCAGGGAAGACACAAACATTGGAGAAGGGGACCGATCACAGAGATTTGCTGCTTCAGTGCCAGGTGGTGGAGGCAGAGTTCAGCCACAAGGCTGTCTACGTGTCCTCATAGGACCTGCAGCCCGTCTCTATTGGGGGGCAGGGAAGTGTTGGCTGCAGGCTTTAAGGAGATCACTGTCAGCTGGTTTCTACACCATTCCCGTCGGGGGCCTTGCACTCAGTGCTCAGAGCTTGGTAGGTTTTCACCTTGATAACCGCCCTGCGGGCTGAGTGGTGTCTGAGCACAGTTACTCCTCCCACCGATGAGGAAACTGAGGTAAGGTGTGGTGGAGGCTGGATTTAAACCCAGGGCATGCACCCCTGCTTCCTGAGTCCATATTCAGAGTCCTCAGACTGTTCTGAGGGGCCCGAGCAAAGCCTAGGAGGTTCAGGGAGCCCAGTGGGTAAGACACTTCCTACAGGAGGGGCTAATGGAGCCTGGCCTGCAGGTGGCAGGAAGGGCCCAGCTGTGCAGCCATGGCTTCCCCAGCGCCCTACAGCCCACCCCTGGCAGTGGGAGTGTGGCGACTGCAGCCCACCAAGGACAGGTGGCTGCAGGGAGCCTGGCTGGATGCCACACTGCGGTGAGCACCTACTGCGCGCAGGGGAAGGGGCTCCTGAGACTGCCCTTCAGGAGGTGGCTGTGGCTGTGAGGTGTCCCAGACCCTCCCAGGCCAGTGTCACCTGGCAGCACAGCCTCTGCCTTCAGTCCCCAGAAGTGATTCACTGTGAAGTGAAGAAAATCACAAGGAATGGGATGTATGTTTAAGAGTATTTTGTTTGGCACAGAACCAGAGATGCAAGTTAGTCCCAAAAGCTGCTTGAAGTAATTCCCCGTGAAGGGTCTTTTCCTCACCCTAACGTAATGGAATGAGCCAGTGTAGGGAGAAGGGGTTCGGCTGGGTTCCCAGCAGCAGGGCTGGCCAAGGCTCAGGGCCTGGGACTGTGCGTGGAGGGAGGGGGTGTGGGAGATAAGGGTGTCGAGGGGAGTATCAGGCCATGCCAGGCTCCCGGAGGCCGTGTCCTGATAGAGCGCACCTGGCCTCCAGCATGTTGCCCAGCCACCGGCAGGGCCCATGCATCACATTGACTCTTTCGTTTCTTTTTAATAGTTTTGTTTTGATTGAAATGCTCATTTGAAAAATACAGAAAAGCAGTAAAAAGAAATGGACATTTTCTTTACTATTTTTTAAAATATGTTTTTATTGATTTGAGCGAGAGAGAGAGAGAGAGAGAGAGTCATTGATTGGCTGCCTCCTGCTCACTCCCTACTGGGGATTGAGCCCACAACCCAGGCATGTGCCCTGACCCGGAATCCAACTGGTGACCTCTTGGTGCATGGGTGGACGCTCAGTCCACTGAGCCACGCCAGCCGGGCTTCTTTCTTCGTAACCTCTCCCCCATTTAAATCTCAGTGAATCGTATTTCCTCCTCATTATCGTGACAAAAAACTTGCAAATGTGCAGCCCTATACATTCTGCTCTTTAGAAAAATCTGAACATTGTGAGCCTTTTCTCACAGTGATTGCTTGCCGTTGACGTTCTGCGTTATGGGCCTGCTGTACCCCGTTCAGGCAGTCCTCTGGTTGGACATTTGGGGAGGTTTGCAAACACCTCTGCCACAAGCAGCCCTCTGTTGAGGGTCCCTTCCCTGTGTGGTGGTAACTCAGAGCTTGGGGTGAGCCTGACTTCTGTGGGGCTTCAGTGTCTTTCCCGAGGAGCCCAGGTTGCCCTCCTGACCTGAGCCTTGGACCCAAAGGCCAGTCGGGCTTCCTTGGAAGTGGGTGTGGGTTGGGAAAGCAGCCAGCCTGCTTCCCTGGAATTCCTTTCTGGGGAAGTGGGTCCCTGCAGGCCTCTGGCTCCGCCCCATCCGGCTGGAGACCCGCAGGGCGCAGCTTCAGATAAGCCCCTGAGTGTGGGTCCTGGGACCTTCTGCTCCCGGCCAGGGAACTGGTGGCCTGGCCTGTTGGAAGCCACAGAAGGGAAAAATGAGGGGTGACTCCTTAACCTGCTGGCCTGTGGAGGTGCTGAGTCATGCTGACAGTGCCATGGCTGTGCCCGCCCCTTCTCTGGCTCCAGGACCGGTTCCTGCTGCAGCAGCAGGGCAGCTGTGTCCCCTCTGAGCCCAGCCAGGCACCAGCCTCACTCCCTGGCCTTGCAGCTGGACACCGGGCAAGTCCTGCGGCTCCTCCCTCCATGCCTGCTTCCCTAGGCAGCAAGCAGTGGACAGTCAGACCTGTGTTTGAATCCCCGCGTAGCTGCTCCCAACTGCATTGCCTCCAGACGAGTCCCTTCACATCTGAGCCTATTTCCTTGTCTGTGTCCTGAGAATAACAACTGCATTTACATTCCCTGGAGGGTTAGTGAGTATAGGGCCCAGCACCTTGCTAGAGCCCCCTAGGAACCCTAGATGCCACATGCCAGCCTGTGGGTGGGGTTCCTGTTTCTGTGCCTGTGGCTGCTGCTCCTCAGCCATTCCCTCACATCTGGGAGATGTTGGAAACGGGAGGTGGGGGGGGGGGGCGGTCAGATCCCTGTACTGGTCTTCCTACCTCTAGCCTCACCCCGTTGGCCCCATCCTTCCCCAGATCCAGGGAAGGTTCAGTCAGCCGGGTAACACCCAGTCCAGCGCTCTTTTGACCATGTCACTCTGCCTTTGAAAAGACAGTGGTTGCCTCTGTTAAGAGCAGGAGTGGCCCTGGGGTGGAGAAAGCGCAGGCCTAGCCCCTCCTGTCTTGGGCAGGAACCAGCCTCAGACGCTTGGGGAGAGGTCACGTGAGGTCATGTCGCAGCGTGAGTCCCCTCGGGAGCTGGTGCTCATTCTTTACCTGAGGCCTCCCTCTAGGGTGCTGCTGGGCACACCGCCCAGGCCTCCCAGCCCAGCTTCTTGGAGCAGAAAGGCCCCCTTTCCCTCTGGCCCTCCAGCGAGTTCCGGGCTCCCCCAGCACGCGGGGGGGGGGGGGGGGGGGAGTGGTTCCCCCCTGCAGCCGGCAGTTGAAGGCCCTCCTGCCTGTGCAAGTCCTTGGCCCCGGTGAATATTCCTTTTCCTTGTGCCCTGACAAGGGGGGTGGGGGTGCCCACTGAAGAACCGGGGGTTGCTCTGCAACTTACCGACCAGACTGCTGCCTCTTGGAGCTCTCTCTCAGCAGCCAGTACTTTGTGGAGCTCCTGACAGCTTCCTCCACAGCCACTTCCTCACGCTGTGGACTTGGCATGGGCATCAGGCACCTGCCAGCGTCATTGCACGTCACGGGGAGGGGGGCGCTCCTTGACCCAGAGCGCAGGATCCTGGGGAGGGACAGGCCTGGAGCGTGGTGGCCCAGGGCAGGTGCCAGCTTCATCCCCACCACCTGTCTGCAGCTACCGTGTCTACTGCCTGCTGGGAGATGGGGAGCTGTCAGAAGGCTCCGTGTGGGAGGCCATGGCCTTCGCCGGCATCTACAAGCTGGACAACCTCGTGGCCATCCTTGACATCAACCGCCTGGGCCAGAGCGAGCCGGCCCCGCTGCAGCACCAGCTGGACGTCTACCAGAAGCGCTGCGAGGCCTTCGGGTACGTACAGGCCGTGGCCGGGCACCCCCAGCCCGGGAGCACGGTGCTGGAAGCTTGCAGGTGCAGGGGCTGAGGCTGGAGGCGAATGAGTCCCTTTTTCAGGTTTTGACACAATTTCAGACTTTGGGCATTTGGGCTTAAAGTGGCAGCCCAGGCCACCTCATGGATTTGTGTGCGAAGGCCCAGTTTTAAGTGAGTTCCTCTGTGTGGCCGTGTGGCACGATAGCTCTCAGAGACTGCACATAACGTCTCACACATCCTCACTTTGTTCTTGGGTGGGTGGGGGCTGCATGGTGTGACCCACACTTGCTCGTGAGGCTAAGGGGCATGAAGGGGTCTGAACCTGGGTCCGCTGGCTGCCTCCTGTGCCCAGCTTCAGCCAGCCTGTGGAAGAGACCAGCCCCCTCTCCTGGTGAAATGGGAGAAAGGGTTTGTGAATTCAGTCACGTGTTACAAAGCAGGGAGGTCCATGTGGGTGTCAGCCAGCAGGGCTCTCACCTCAAATACAAGCCACTCTGCCGTTAGGGCTCGGAGGGCCCAGGGCCAGGGCTCAGTCCTGGCTGCGGAGACTGGAGGACTCTGGGCGTGACTGTGCAGGGCTCTGAGGGCTGAGGGCCCTGTGTGGATGCGTTTAACAAGTTCCAGCACCACACCCAGTACCTGTGGAGTGATCAGACAAATGAAAATTAGGCCAAAAAATTCATCAAGAACCTAACAGATTCCAAACCCAGTGCATCGTCCCAAAAGCAGCTCTCAGTAGGAAATGAATAGATGAGGAACAAAAGAGGCAATAATTGGACTAAGCTTTGAATGACTTAGGAGAGAGGAAAATCTGTACCAAGTGAACAAGAGGAAGTGAAAGGATGTGAAAAGAGAAAACAGGAATGTTTTAGACTCCCCAGCTCCCCAAGGCCTTCCCCTGGGAGCCCCTCTCGGGGTCCCTGGGCACTGGTTCTTGCCCCTCACTGCCCCCTTTCTGTCCCCAGCTGGCACACCGTCATCGTGAACGGACACAGCGTGGAGGAGCTCTGCAAGGCCTTTAGCCAGGCCAAGCACCAGCCGACAGCCATCATTGCCAAGACCTTCAAGGGCCGAGGGATCTCGGGTCCGTATGCACGAATCTCCCTGCCACCCCTGGGAATGGGCCCTGTGGCTAACTGAGCGGGTGGGGGTTTCCACGAAAGGGGCCATTCCTCTAAGATCATGTGTCTGGGGAGCTGCAGTAGTGAGTGCACCCTGGCTGGAGACTCAGTGGTCAGCAGGGCTGAGCTTAGGATTCAAATCCAGGCCAGGCTGGCCTTGGCTGAGGGCATGTGTAGGCAGAAGGAGAGGAGGGACCAGGAGGGCCTATGGGTAAGGGGAAAGGAGACCATCCCACCTGCCCTCCTCACTCGCACTCTCAGAGCACCCTCCACAGCCCCAGCTGTCTGCCCTGAGCTGATGGGCCAGCAGGGCCCTGGGAAGACCTGGTTCCCCCAGGTGAGGGGTGGGACAGCCCTCCGGCCGTAGAAAAGGGCTGAGCAGAGGCCTGTGCAGGCGGAGAGCCTGGAGGATCTGGAAGACGGTTCCTGCACCAGGCGTAAGCATGATGCCGGCATGTGGCTCCCTAGCACCCAGGTGGGGAGATGGGGCTAGAAGTGGTCGGGGACTTGACTGTGGACACAGGGAGTCTATGGCACTGGAGCCCTAACCACAGGCTCTGGGCTGGCTTCCTGTGGCAGATGTCCTGGCTGTGCCCCCGCTTGGGGGGGCGTGGCTCCTCTGGAAACCTCTGTGGACACAGGGAGTCTATGGCACTGGAGCCCTAACCGCAGGCTCTGGGCTGGCTTCCTGTGGCAGGTGTCCTGGCTGTGCCCCCGCTTGGGGGGCGTGGCTCCTCTGGAAACCTTGGCGCTTCCGAGGGGAGACCTGGGGGTCCCTGGGGCTGCCCAGTGCTGCCTCAGGGGTCAGTCCGTGGCTCCGCCCAGCTGAGGCGACCTCGGAGGTCCCCGCACGGTACAGCCTGGCGGTTCTGATGGGCCTGCTCCATGGCTCACAGCTGTTTCCGGGACCTGGCAGTGCTTGCCCTGCTCTAGGCCTCAGCTCTCCCTCCTGATGGCCAGGATCCCAGCCCAGCCAAGAAACTGAGTAGGATTTCTACAGCACGTGCCTCTCCGTGGGCTCGGGCCGGGGCGGTGGCACAGAAGCGAATGGGACAGGGCGATCTGCCCGTGCCTCATGGTGCCTGGCACAGGGCTCTGCTTGACTGTGATGACACTGTTCCTCCCTCTCCCCTGGCTGTCCCTCGACGGGTGGGGGGCCAGGCCCCCGGAGTAGCTTCCTGGCCCTCTGGGAGTATCCGTCTTACCTGGCCCTCTGCCCTCTACATGGCACCCGCAGGGGTAGAAGATAAGGAGTCTTGGCATGGGAAGCCCCTCCCCAAGAACATGGCTGACCAGGTCATCCAGGAGATCCAGAGCCAGATCCAGAGCAAAAAGAAGATCCTGGCGACTCCCCCGCAGGAGGACGCCCCCTCGGTGGACATCACCAACATCCGCATGCCCACCCCACCCAGCTACAAAGTTGGGGACAAGGTAGAGTCCGGCTTCGCTTTTCTAGACTAGCTGGGTGGGGTGGCCATGGTTCCCCGGCTCCCCAAGGTTGGGGCCAACAAGGGTCTAATCTAGAGGACTGGGAAAGGGAGGAGAGGGGTTATTTCAGGGTGAGGGGGACCCTGAGGGGCTGCTCTTGCCAGTTCCTTCATGGAAACAACCAGCTCAGGAATCATTTACCTGCAGATGCTCAGAGAGGGCAAGGGACTTGCCCACAGTCACACAGCAAGCTACTGATACTACTGGGATCAAAGCACAGCTCCTGAGTCCCCCATCCCTGGCCCTCAGCCTTGGCCTGAGCTCAGGACTGGCCTTCGTCTAGCCTGGCAAAGGCTAGGGAGGCCTGCCCTGCTCTGGGGCCTCCCCTGGGGGAGTCCATCTGTGTAGCTGGCCTCAGGCTTTCTGACTCCCAGACTCAGTGTATTCCTGCCCAGAGTGGGGCAAGTTCACAGTCCCCCTCATGTGCAAGGGGGGCAGGGAGGGTGCTATTAGGACATCTTTTGCAGCTCAAACCCCTCGGCTGGGCTGGCCAAGGGACTGCAGGGACTCCCAAGTTCATTGTAGAAGTTAACTTCACAGGGTCGTGTGTTGTTGATATTCCTTTTTCTGCCCCAATTTTTCTTTTCCTCCCTAAAAAGTGTCCCCCAGAGGCTGTGCAGGGTTCTAAGCTGCACCTCACAGGCGCCCGGGCGGTGCTCAGCCTTCCCACTCTCCTCCCCACAGATAGCTACCCGCAAGGCCTACGGGCAGGCCCTGGCCAAGCTGGGCCACGCCAGCGACCGCATCATCGCTCTGGACGGGGACACCAAGAACTCTACCTTCTCGGACCTCTTCAAGAAGGAGCACCCCGATCGCTTCATCGAGTGCTACATTGCCGAGCAGAACATGGTGGGTGCCGGGGCGGGCAGGTGGGCACAGGGCCAGCCACCGCCTTGGGGGAGAGGTCTGAGGGGTGCAGGGGCAGGGCTAGAGCCCTTCGGCCCCTTTGGGCAGCTACGTTGGCTGTGCCAGGCGCCTCCTAGGTACCCAGGGAGACCTCAGAACAGCTGGGATTCAGCACTGACCTTGACTTCAAGTAGCCACACTGTGGGGTGTGCCACACCCAGGTGGAAGTGTCCTGGGTGAGTGCGCACAGAAGAGCTGAATGGGCTCAGGTGTGCACAGGAGCGCTGCACGTGAGCCAGGTGGGGGGGATGGGCTCTTGGGGCAGAGGGCCTTCCAAGTGGAAGGTGGGCTGGAACACGATGGGCCCACCAGTCACGTCTGCTGAGCCCTCTTATGCACAGGCTCTGGGCCCCTGCCGTGCACACAGTTGGGTTAGCAGCGCCTTATCAGGAACAGAGGTGGTGAAACAGGAAGGATGTTTTGTCCTGTTTGTCAAAATATCCGCTTCTGGCCGAGCAGCCTAGCTGCCGGGCCTGCAGGCCTTTAGGGACCGAGAGCTTCCTCCTCTGGAGGCTACTGGCTCTCTCACCGAGGTTTTTCCAGCGGAACCTGAAGTCCTCTCTCTGTGGTTTCTAGCCTTGGCAGCTGGAGAGTCTGGCCTAGACTGGCAGGATGTGGAGGCTGAGGGGGCCCAGGATCTGGGGGAGAAGGGCTCACGTCAGCGGTGGGTTGCTGAGCTCTGCAGAGACAGCCAACTTGGAACCAATGCCTGTATTGCTGCTGGGCGGAGCCTCCACTGGCACTCGGGGTGGGAGGGCTGGTCTCTGCAGAGGCCTCGGGGTTGGCCAGGAGATGGGGGAGGGGATTGCATAGGCTGGGAAGATGGACCATCTGCACCCAACTTGACTAGCCTGCTCTGGGAAAGGCTTTGCTTGCTGCTCGGGGGAAATGTTCCCCAGGACAGTAGTTTTCAGAGAACTTGTGAAATGGTTATTTCAGCCCTGGCTGGTGTGGTTTGGTTGGTTGGAGTGCCATCCGGTGCATGGAAAGGTTGCCGATGCGATTCCTGGTTGTGGCACATACCCAGGTTGTGGGTGGGGGTGTGTACAGGAGGCAATGATAGATATTTTTCTCTCTCTCCCCTTTCTTCTCTCTAAAATCAATAAAATATATCCTTGGTGAGGGTTTAGAAAAGACAAATAACATGGTTATTTCAAGTGGAAGGAGTTGTGTTTGAAAACTTGGGAGTCCATGGTGTGCAGGCATCACTTGGAGAGGAGGAGAATTACGTCACTAGGATGACAGAACCCCTAGCCACCCTCTCCCTGCTCTGCCCCCAGGTGAGCATCGCCGTGGGCTGTGCCACCCGCAACAGGACCGTCCCCTTCTGCAGCACCTTCGCGGCCTTCTACACGCGGGCCTTCGACCAGATTCGCATGGCGGCCATCTCCGAGAGCAACATCAACCTCTGTGGCTCCCACTGCGGCGTGTCCATCGGTGAGTTGAACCGGGGCCAGGGTGCTTAGCCCCTGGGCTTTCCCTGGACTTCTGGGCCAGGTGGTCAGGGGGAAGGTGGGTCCATGGGGGGGTCTTGCTTCAGCATGTCCTTTCCCACATCCCAGGGGAAGACGGGCCCTCTCAGATGGCCCTGGAAGATCTGGCCATGTTTCGATCAGTCCCCATGTCCACTGTCTTCTACCCAAGTGATGGGGTGTCTACAGAGAAGGCGGTGGAACTAGCAGCCAATACAAAGGTTGGTCACATGCTGTTCTGTTTTCTGCTGAGAGAGGGGCGGCGGGGGGCGGAGAGGCCAGCCTGCAGGCACAGTGCTTGTCGTTCACTGCCCCAGAGTGGTGTCTCTTGACCTTCCCCTGGTGTCTGTAGCTTGTAGAAGTTAGACTAGGAACAGTGAAGTAGTCGCCATCCTTCCTGCTGCAGGACAGGCATTGGTAATTGATCACCATGCTCTTTCTCCACTGAGAATCCTAGCAGCCCTGCCAGTGTGGTAGGTGATGCCTGTCTGGCCTTGGCCTCCCTGAGTTGGAGTCACCAAGACATAATGAGCAACATGGTCCTGACCAAGAGCCGCACTGCCCTAGGCCAGAGGGCCGGGGCCCGGGCATGCTGGAAGCATCCTGGGGAGCGGCCCCACTGGGTGGCCACTCTGCCTGATGGAAAACTCATTATCCGTCTGGGGCTTGGGGCTGGCAAAGTCGTTGGCCACTGTCCCTTGGGAAGAGTGTTTGGAGAGGTGCACCCTGCAGGGGGCAAGAGTCCTTTTCCTCCTGGAGGAGCAGTCGCACGAGGTGACTGACAGACACCTCCATGGGGGTGGAGGGTGGAGGACGTTTGCGGGTGGGAGGTGACAGCCTTCTAGAACAACCTTGCTGTTTGAGGAGGGATGGCTGCGTCCCGTAATCCTCGGTTACTGTTTCATTCCAGGGCATCTGCTTCATCCGGACCAGCCGCCCCGAGAACGCCATCATCTATAGCAACAACGAGGATTTCCAAATCGGACAAGCCAAGGTCAGTGTGGTTCGTGCCCGGGGAGACCCCACAGAATGAGCCCGAGGCCAGGGCCCACCTCAGGCCACCAGTCCCTGAGCCTCACTGGCCCCATGTCACCCCCAGGTGGTCCTGAAGAGCCAGGATGACCAGGTGACTGTGATCGGAGCCGGGGTGACCCTGCACGAGGCCTTGGCTGCTGCTGACCTGCTGAAGAAAGGTGAGGAGGGAGGGCCCCAAAGAGTCTTAAATCGGGCGCTGACTGCATTACTAGGTCTTGGGAGTAGGAATTAATTTCATCCAATTAAGTGATAATAGCTACCCCATAAGCATTTGCTTTGTGCCCGGCATGATGCTGCATGTGGCCACAGTCCCTGCCCTGAGGCCCTGGAGTCAAGGTGCCCAGCACAGTAGTCAGATCAGAGGCCCTGGGGCCTGTCAGTGGGGTTGAACTGCCACTCAGCTGGGCACTAGTTAGTAAGTTATTTAGCATCGTTGTGCCTCCTTTTCTCATCCGTGAAATTGAAATACTATCACCTTCCCCATGGGGCTGTCTTGGGGATTCAGTAAATAATAACCTGGTGTTATTTTTGTTATATTTTTATTGATTTCAGAGAAGAAGGGAGAGGGAAAGAGATAGTAACATCAATGATGAGAGAGAATCATTGATCAGCTGCCTCCTGCACGCCCCCTACTGGGGATGGAGCCTGTAACCTGGGCATGTGCCCTGACCAGGAATCAAACTATGACCTCCTGATTCATAGGTCCACACTCCACCACTGAGCCACACCAGCTGGGCAACCTCTCATTATTATCATCATTAAGAGCTTGAAAATGTTAGCTACTGGTAACATAGAGGAGACAGGCATTAGCCTCCCCTACGACAGAATCACAGTAGATGTCACATCTCATGCTGAGCATGAAGGAGAGGCCAGATATGGGCATCCTTAGGGCAGTGACCTCAGATACGCAAAGGACTGATGAGCAAACAGGAGCGAAGAGGGCCGGGCAGAAGGAACTGCATGTACAGAGCTCGGAGGAGCTGGAGGAAGGTGGGGGCAGGAGCAGGGTGGGCTGGAGAAGCCGGGGAAGCCCGGCCCCAGCAGGGATGGAACTCCAGGGGGAGGTATGAAGAAGGCCTGGCGGAGCTGGACTTGTCCTCCTAAGGTCATTCTGCTGGTCGTCACCTGACCTGACACCCCGGCTGCCTGCCTGCAGCCACAGCTTCCGTCCCCGACATCCCATGAGTACATGGCTTGTCTCAGATCAGACACCTGGAGCTCTCTGGCTTCCCCTCCATCTGCAAAGGCATCTGGAGGAGGAAAGAAAGCTGTGCAGGCCCCACACTTGCCACTCGGTGTTGACCGTCCAGAGGCCGAGATCCTCTGGCCCTGGGCGTGAGGGAAGAGGGACCAGAAGCTCCTGGAACAGCGGGGAAGGCTCCCGGGAGGAGGGGTGGGTGCAGGATGCCAGAGTACCTGGGCACCACATGTCAGCAGAGGAAGGGGGCAAGCTCTGGGGGTGGTAAGCATGAACGGTGGGAACAGGACAGCTGGTCCCCAGGACGGGCTGGCCGCAAGCTGGGACAGCTCTCAGGACACCCCAGCCAGTCCCCCTCTCAGGGCTCAGCAAAGGGCAGACCCACAGCATCCAGCCCATTTCCCTCAGCACGTCCCTGCACCTTCTGCCCTCACAGAGAAGATCAACATTCGCGTGTTGGACCCTTTCACCATCAAGCCCCTGGACCGGAAACTCATTCTTGACAGTGCCCGGGCTACCAAGGGCAGGATCCTCACCGTGGAGGACCACTACTACGAAGGTGAGGGGCCTCGCCAGAGAGCCAGGGCCGCTGGGGCAGGGGGTGAAATGTTAGCTACTGGTAACGTAGGGGAGAACTCTCAGCTGCTGGAATCGCTCCACAGAGGCCCTGCCACCCAGGAAGCCAGTGGGGAGTCCCATCTCACTGCTAAGAGTAGAAACAAGGTGGTCTGTGTCCCGGAAGTAGTTACTGTGCAGAATCAAACTGGGAAAGCCACACGCAATTTCTGTCTCATGAGTCCTTACAGAGCAGTCCTCCATAACCCACACCACCTTCTCCCCACAGGGGAGGAGATGGGCCTGGACTCTGGGGACAAGGACAAGTCCATTGGTGACAGCTGCCCAGATGATGTTAAAATGACTCAGATGCCACATTTGGGCTTATGAAAAGAAAATATTGTGATTGATTCATGAGGTCTGTTACGGCTACTATAGGGGCGAAGGGATAGTGTATATGCCGTCTCTGTAATCGTTGGGTTAGGGCCGTGGTCGGCAAACCACGGCTCTTGAGCCACATGCGGCTCTTTGGCCCCTTGAGTGTGGCTCTTCCACAAAATACCATGTGTGGGCGCGCACTACCACGTGTGGGCGCGCACGTACAGTGTGATTGAAACTTCGTGGCCCATGCATAGAAGTCAGTATTTTGTGGAAGAGCCACACTCAAGGGGCCAAAGAGCCGCATGTGGCTCAAGAGCTGTGGTTTGCCAAGCCGCAGTTTGCTGACCACTGGGTTAGGGTATAAACTCAGGCTGGCAGAGGGCCAGGGGACCCCACCCACTGCTCAGCCTGAGGCCGAATCCCCTGACTCTCTCCCTTTCCTTGGCCCAGGTGGCATAGGTGAAGCAGTGTCCTCTGCAGTCGTGGGCGAGCCCGGCGTCACCGTCACCCGCTTGGCTGTCAGCCAGGTTCCAAGAAGCGGGAAGCCAGCTGAACTGCTGAAGATGTTTGGCATTGACAAGGATGCCATTGTACAAGCTGTGAAGGGCCTTGTCTCCAAGGCCTAGGAAGGGGCTTCTACACATTCCTGAGAGATTCTGGCAGGTGCTCAGAGATGAATTGAGAGGAGTAGCAAATATATCTTTTGTGAAAAATCCATCAGCCTCTGAAATGTTTTCTTTCTGGATGCAGCCAGTGCTGTTTCTGGGGAAGAAGAGTAGAGGGATAGGGGGGAGGTGGGCACCCTTGGCTCTGGGCCAGGACCTGGTGTCCCAAGGCCTTCTGCAATCACCTCCCCTGGCACCCACCTCACCCACCACAACTGCTGCTGCCCTCCCCCAGCACCGCCAGGTGACACTGGACTGCAATCGGCCTTCCGGCCCAGAGGTTGCAACCCAAACCACTCACACTCAGCTGCCTGCCCCAGGGAGGCTGGGAGCTGCCACAGGCCCGGAGTTGTCCGAGTGCCTTAGGGCCACCCCACCTTCCCCAAGGACCCACAGCCCTGCAATCAGAGGTCTCCACGGGTGGGGAAGCACATTTGCTTATTGTCCCTGCTCCTGGCCACATCCTCTTAACCGGTAACCTCAGAAGCAGAGGGGCACAGGGCAGCCCGTCCTGGGGAAGAAGGTGACCCTCAGGCTGGCCTCAGAGCTGCAGGTGGCAGGTTAACAAGAAGGTCCAGCTCTCACCTTGCACCATAGACCAGAAGTCCTCAATCCTGAGTGTGCAGGACTGCCCCCCTCACCTTGTTAAAATGCAGGTCCCTGGGCCTTGCTCTCAGAGCCTGGGACTCTGCACTGGACGCCGGGCCCAGGAGCTTCTGATGTCACACGTAGTGTGCAGGCCTCAGCTCCAGGCCCTGCCCACTGCTGGCTCCCTCACTCCTGTGACCACAGCCCTGCTACCTGGGCTCAGCCTGAGTCAGCTGTTGGTGGCCAACTGCAGAGACCGTTGGACTAGCCTAGGACAAACTAATGCCAGAAAAGAGGCTGGACGCCGCTGACCGCTGGTGGGGTCCCCAGGAAGTCTTCAGAGTCCTTGGGGAGGAGGAGACACATTGGAGACATGTCCACCTGTCCATCTGACACTCTGGACAGAATGAACCAGTCCAACCCTCAAACAGCAAGCTGCTTCCCACTCCGCTATTGATTAGTCCAGGTTTGGCTGTACCAGGGGCTGTGTGTCTGCATTCAACACCCCACAGCGGGCAAGGGAAGAGCAGGGATGGAGAAGAGCCTGGGCTGGCCTGCCAGAGGAACTGTATTAAAGGGTTGCAGCATTAGGAAGGTTGAGAACCACTGCTCTAGACAGAATGAACCAGTCCAACCCTCAAACAGCAAACTGCTTCCCACTCCGCTATTGATTGCTCCAGGTTTGACTGTACCAGGGGCTGTGTGTCTGCATTCAACATCCCACAGCAGGCAGGGGAAGAGCAGGGATGGAGAAGAGCCTGGGCTGGCGGGCAGTTTGCCATTCACCTCTGGGCCAGGGCTCCTTGGCCTGCGAACACTAGCTGGAAGTGACTTCAGCACTAGGCCTGGGGGTCTGCCTGAGCTCCAGGGAGCCCACAGCGGGAGGAAGAGGGAATGGGCAAGCCCTCTCTTCTGCATGAGCCAACGGGGGTGGGAGGGGACAGCTCTCAACCAGAGCTCTGGGTGCTGACAATTACGATGCCCCTTGTATACATAGTCATGCGCTGTATAGCGTTCCAGTCAGCAGTGGAGTGCATATATGACAGTGACCCCATAAGATTAACGGAGCTGGAAATTCCTATCACCTGGTGACATTCATAGCACAACAAATTACGTGTTTGTGGTGATATGGGTGTAAACAAACAACAGAGCTGCCAGTCATAGAAAAGTATAGCACATAGAAGTACAGTAGTATATCATACTATTTAGGTTTTGTAAGTACACTCTGTGATGTTTGCACAACGACGAAATCACCTAAGGATGCATGTCTCAGAAGGCATCCCTTTAAGGGCCACAAGACCATAATCCAAAATAACAGTAAGCCATAGAAGAGGAAGGAAATGCACAAAGGTCTGTAGGCCCCAGTCCTGAGAGAGGAAGCCAGAGTGTGTGCCGCCTGGTGGTCTACCCTGGTACTGCAATGCCTGGAACAGCCTCCAGGTGGAGCTGAGAGGGCAGTGGGCAGGGGCTATGGTCAGGACTGGGCTGCAGCCAGCAGGGAACGGAGCAGCAGGACTGGGAGGTGAAGGTGACATTTGTGCACATGTCTTATTTAGTCCCCACACTAGAATTATCCCCATTTTACAGATGAGCTAGAACAGGCTCAGGACACACCAGCTACCCAGCCCAGTAAGGGACAGAGCTGGGATCGAAACCCAGGTCTCTATTACCCCAGGGAGCCCAGCCTCTTTACCCTATTGCCTTGGGGCCCCTGTAGGAGGGCCTTAGGTCCTACAGGGTAATGGCCATGGGGAATGTGGAGGGAGCTCAGATCCTGTGTAGGTCCATCAGGCAAGTCGCCGGTGGTCCCCAGAGCCTACAGGCCCTCGCAGAGAAGTGGTGGACAAGGGCACCTGAACCATGGGCACAGGCCCCGGCCTGCGTGGAGGTGAGGGTGGGCCTGCTGGGCCTATGTACCCTGGGCAGCCATGGTCCCCAGGACCTGGGCAGGAGGGGAAGCTGCCCTCACGCCAGCCTGCCCGCCTCATAGGCCCACACAGCTGGTGAAGGAGAAGATAAGGCCTGGGAGCGCAGGCCAGGGGGGAGTGGTAATACTCCTAAGGCCCATACGCAGTCACCCGCAGTCCTGGGACAGCAAGCACACAGGAAGCTGGGACGTTTAGGGATCCAGGGGCTATGATGAGCCCCTGAAACTATCTCCTTTTTTTTTTTTTTTTTTTTGCTGAGAAGACTTAGTGCAGAGTACACCTGGTGCAGAATGTGCTAGAAGACAGTCAGCTGGACCCTCATGGGAGTTGGAGGAACCTGTCATCTCTCCCTCAGCAGGGAAGCCAGGACAGAGTGCCCGAGGCTCTGCATGGCCTGATGCTCAGCCAGGCCTCATGGCTGAAGCAGCTGAGTGGGAGGTCAGCATGGCCCGGCAGCAGCCTCAGGACAAACTTTCCTGGACCCAAAGAAAGGCCCTCCCCGCTCAGCTGGAAGAGAGGAGAGGCCAGAGACCACCTTTTCTCACACCACCACACAGCCGTGCATGTGACGTGGCAATGGAGGTGTGGGTGTGGGTACCCTGGTCATTTCTCACAGTCCCAAGCCACTCAAGGGAGGCTGAGCCTGGCAGGGAGCAGGAAGGGAGACGGGCAGGGCTGGAGGCACCTCACAGAGCTCCACAGACCAAAGCTCTATGGAGTAACCGAGTTCTGATCCCACCGTCACTGTTCCACTCGGTGCCATTGGGGGAGTCATGTCCCCAAGCCTCAGTTTCCTCATCTGTTAAATGGGAATAATGGCCTCTCATAAAGCTGCTGTGAGAATGAAATAAGGGATGTAGGAATGTTAGCACAATGGTAGGGAGATGAGGGCTGGGAAGACAGTTGCAATGCCTAACAAGTCATAGGCAAGGGCACCTGGCAGGGCTGGTGGCGTTCAGCACGAGGCTCCGAGTGACAACAATCAATACCCAGGAAGCATGGGACTCGACTACAGCAGCTCAGAATGCTGCTAACAACTGTGGGTTTTTTTGTTGTTGTTGTCAATCCTCACCCATGGAAGATTGGGAAGGATGCAGGGTGGGAGGGAGAGAAGAGGAGAGAGAGAGAGAGAGAGAGAGAGAGAGAGAGAGATTGATTGCCTCCTGCATGGGCCCCGACCAGGGCCGGGGATCAAACCTACAACCCAGGTACGTGCCCTTGACCAGGAATCAAACCCGTGGCTCTCCTGTGCATGGGCCCACGTTCTAACCACTGATCTACACCGGCCAGGGCAACAGCTGTTGTTGTTTAACAGCTTTGTTGAGATAGAATTCACTTATAAGTGCACAATCTAAGTTTAAACCCCACCAAAAATTTCATTTCAGCTGGTCTCAGGGACACAGGCCTCAACAATTAACTGGTCTCTTCAGCATCCTCAGGGGCCCAAGTTGCAGTGGGCAGTGGCCCATGTGGAGGAGAAACCTAACCCTACCTGTAGGGCTAGGGACGGGTGGACTCATGGACCAGAGACCCTGGCTGCGGTCACACAGCAGGGACATTGCAAGATGCAGTTACCCATGAGCTACCGGACCGGGCTCTCTCCCAATAACTCCAGGTCCTGTAGATTTTACTTCCTAAACCAGTGGTTCTCAACCTTGGCTGCACATTAGAATCACCTGGGAATCTTTTTAAAATCCTGATTTCTGGGCCTCATCCTCCGGAAATGCTGTTTCTTTGTTATGGGGTGGGGCCACAACATTAGTAACAAAGAAACAGAATTTCCGGAGGATGAGGCCCAGAAATCAGGATTTTAAAAAGATTCCCAGGTGATTCTAATGTGCAGCCAAGGTTGAGAACCACTGTCCTAAACCACCCCAAATGTGCCCCCTTCTGCCCTCCTCTCTGTCCATACCCCCATCACCTGCCCCGCCTGGAGCAGCAGTTAACGGCCTCCAGCTGCCTCTTGGCCTCACCCATTCTCTCCGCAGCAGCCCCAGGGAACCCTCGAGAACCTGATACATGCTCTCTCCTGTTCAAACACATTCCCTCCCCCTGACTCACTGGATTAAGCCCAATCTCTGCTGAGGCCCTGAATGGCCTCCTGTCCCCTCCAGTCTCTGCTTGCCAAAAAGGCCCCAGGTCAGCTTCTCTCAGTTCCTCCTCGACTCTCCTACTTCCTCTTCCGCCTCCTATCCCTCCCAGTCTGGGCTGGTGGTTGAGCCCTTGAGGCAGAAGAAAACACAAGTCAGTTTGGCAATAGGAAGAACATGGGGACCAAGGGGGATAGCTTGATGGTGGCGGCAGGGGATCAGAAGAGACTGGGAGAAGAGGGCCTCTAGGCCAAGCCTTTGGGTGTAGACTGGGTTTTAATATGTTGTTGTTTTTAAATTGATTTGATAGGGAGGAGGGGAGTGGGAGAGAGAGAAACATCAATGAGAGAGAATCATTGATCAGCTGCCTCCTGCAAGGCCCCCCACTGGGGATCGAGCCCGCAACCTGGGCATGTGCTCTGACCTGGAATCAAACTGAGACCTCCTAGTTCATGAGATGACACTCAACCACTGAGCCACACCATCTGGGCTAGACTGGGTTTTGACGGAGGGTAAGCTGCATGTGCGTGGGCAGCGGGCCAGGGCCTCCAGGAGGAGGGCACAGCTACCTGGGCGGGAGTGCACCTCTAATTGGACTGGAGAGCACCTGGGGGGGCTGGGGTGATGCTTCCTTCATCATTTAGGCCCCAACTACGCCTGGAAAGACTTTCATTTTCACTTTTGCAGGAGCTTCTCTTTTTCCTTCTCCGACCAATGTTTTATTGAACGCTTTCCACTGCCCAGGCTGTGGCCCAGAGGAATCCAAAGACAAACCAGCCCTAATTCGTGTCCTCCAGGCCCAGGGTTTCCCAGACCGGGCTGAGGACCAGAGTGGGAGATCACCACGGGTCCCAAACCCCACCTTTCTGTGGCTTTTCTTAGCCAGGACAAGACGGGCTAAAATTCTCCAAGAAGGGTCTACTAAACCAAGAGCAAACAAAAGAAACCAGCTCCAGAGGACTTGAACTAGAAAGGCAGTCAGACTTTCTGCAGGTTCCCAGGCCCCGCTCTCAAACCAAAAACATCGCCTTTCTGTCCTCCCCAGAGAAATCTGCCTGCAAACCCACCCCCCCCCCCCCCCCTGCTCCCCAGCCACTCCCGGAGATTGTTCATCTGGATTCCAATCTAGACCAAGCATGTCAAACTCGCGGCCCGCCTCCTTTATTGATCCAGACATTTTACAGCGCAAGGGCTCTTCCTTGGCTCTGCCCTTCGCATCCTAGGATCTGAGCGCTGTCTTCCCTCTCCCTCTCTCCAGTTTCAAACACAGCAGAGTAACAGAAAGGGGGGAGGAAGCAGAACTTTTAGTATTATAACCAGAAATTGAATATATTTTTATTGATTTCAGAGAGGAAGGAAGAGAGAGATAGAAACATCAATAATGAGAGAGAATCATTGATGGGCTGCCTCCTACATGCCCCCTGACAGGGAATCGAACCAGGGACCTGGGCATGGGCTCTGACCTGGTTCATAGATCGATGCTCAACCACTGCGCCTTGCCAGCGGGGCCAGAAATGCAACATTTTAATTAGAAGTTGCCAACAAGTGACAAATAAGATGCAGCCTTTCTTCCCTACATACTAGTATTTCTAAATTCTCCGCATTATTAACTGGTACACCTAGTATTTCTAAACTTAGTATTTCTAAATTCTCATGCTTCTCGGAGGGTTACGGAGAAAAGGCCCTCCTTCCATCTGGTTGAGAGAAGTGTGTGTGTATCTTTCTTTCCTAAGGCAATTGTATCCATCACCTTCTGTCATGGCAGTTCACTGTAGATTGTGAAATCCTTAAAACTTCAGGGGTTTTCTGGCTCGTTGGCTCATCTTGATTTCTCCACACAGCCAGCTGAAGATTTCCTGCATTTCGTTATCGCCACAGAAACATTTTCCTGCCTGTGGCCACCCCTACGGCAGTCATGACATTTACTTTGACAAAGGAATGTCCCATCATGTGACCTCCAGAGGTGGTCTGCCGGCCCCTGCAATTCCAGATAGGAGTTCACCCACATAGTGACTGCTTCTGGTGCTTTTCGCTCCTTGGGGCACATCTGCATTTACATCTGGAATAATGTTCCTTCTGCCTGAAGGACTTCCTTCAACATTTTCTGTAGATGCTGGAAATGAGTTATCTCGGGTTAGATGTCTGGAAAACTGACACCCCTGTTGGCCACCTCATGAATCAGGGCCAACTTGCAGAGTACCCAACGGGTGCTGCATCCAAGAACAAAGCCCAAGAGCATTTATGGGGATACAAAAAATATCGGGTAAAATTCACAATGTCTGGTGTCCAATCAAAAATTACCGGGCATAAAGAGAAACTGGAGAAATGCCAACCCATTAAAACTGACCCAGAGCCAACACAAACATTAACATTAGCAGACAAGGACATCAGAACAGTGATTAGAACTGTATTCCATATGCTCAAAAAGCTAGTAGAGAGTGACGAAGGGGAGCTGCAGAATTCTGGATTGGCTCTGTGTGTTTTCTTTCAGTATTTTAAAGATTTGCCCCCACTGTGTCAATCGTATTGTTTCAAAAGAAAAATCTGTTGTCATTCTTATTTTTGCTCCTCTCTGTAACATGTTTTCCTTTGGTTCTTCTAAGATTTTCTCTTTATCACCATTTTTTTTTTTGGCAATTTAATTATGATGTGCTTTGGTGTAGTTTTCCTTGTAAGTCCATTATGTTTACAATTCATTGAGCTTCTTCGATCTATACTACAGATTTTATAGTTTTCATCAAATCTAGAAATTTGTCTTCCATGATTTCTTCCAGTATTTTTTGTGTACCATCATCTTTTCTGCCTACAATTTTTTACATCTGTATTAGAATGCTAAAAATTGTACTACGACTCACGGGTGCTCTGTTCATTTTTTTTTTTAATTATTTTTTCCCTCTGATTTCCATTTTAGATACTGTGTATTGCTATCTTTGAGCTGACTAATCTTTTTATTTGCAATATCTAATCTGCTGTTAACCCCATCTAACATATTTTTCATCTCAGACATAGTTTTCATCTCTAGAAATGTGATTGGGATTTTTATATCTCCATATCATTGCTTAACTTAAAAAAAAAAAAAAAGGCTCTAGCCCTGGCTGGTGTGGCTCAGATGGTTGAGCATCGTCCCACGTACTGAAAGGTTGCTAGTTCAATACCCCAATCAGGGCACATGCCCAAGTTTCCAGCTCGATCCCCAGGAGGGGGTGTGCAGTAGGCAGCCAATTGATTTATCTCTCTCATTAATGTTTCTCTCTCTCCCTCTCCCTTCCTCGCTCTAAAAAAAGAAAAAAATCAATAAAAATATAGGCTCTATTTTTTAGAGCAGTTTTAGGTTCACGGCAAATTGAGTGGAAGGTAGAGTTCCTATATCCCTCCTGTCCCCACACATGCATAATGTCCCCCGTTATTAACATTCCTCACCAGAGCGGTACATTTGTTACAACTGAGGAACCTACACTGACCCGTCATCATCACCCAAAGCCCATAGTTTACATGAGGGTTGATGCTTAGTGTTGTACATTCTCTGGGTTTGGACACATGTATAATGACATTTATCCATCATTGTATACCCACCGCATGATACAGCATAGTTTCACTGCCCTAAAAACCCCGTGTTCCCCTTCGTCACTCTCTACTAGCTTTTTGAGCATATGGAATACAGTTATAATCTGTATTCCTTGTCTGCTGTCCTTGTCTGTTCTGATGTCCTTGTCTGCTAATGTTAATGTTTGTGTCAGCTCTGGGTCAGTTTTAATGGGTTGGCATTTCTCCAGTTTCTCTTTATGCCTCGTAATTTTTGATTGGACACCAGGCATTGTGAATTTTGCCCGATTGGGTGCCAGATACTTTTTGTATCCCCATAAACGCTCTTGGGGTTTGTTCTAGGATGCAGCACCCGCTGGGTACTCTGCATGTTGGCCCTGAATCACGAGGTGCCCAGCCTGGCTGCTGAGAACAGGCACTGTTCCCGCCCTGGGTGAGCTGAGGCTTGTTCCCTCGCATCCAGTCGGATGGCTTTCCTCCAGCCTTGGGTCTCCTCACCTGCTGCACTGATGAGCACTCAGCCGGGCCCTGGAGGAGGCCCCTCTGCAGCTCTCTCCTCGCCAGTGGGCTGCACTGTGAAGTCCACCACCCTGGCTTCCCTGCACTTACGGCTCCGTCTTCTCAACGTAGGGAGTCCACTGGCTCCACTCCCTGGCCTCGGCGTGGACACTGTCTCCAGGCAGGAGAGCTGGGGCACTCCTGGGGCTCCCCTCTTTGCTTCCTGCTCTCAGAGAATTCCTGTTGTTGTCTGATGTCCAGCAGCTTGAGAACTGTTGTTTTGTTGTTTCGATTTTATGGTGTGTGTGTGTGTGTGTGTGTGTTGTTGTTGTTGTTGTTTTTTGGCAGGAAGGTAAATATAGTCCCTTTTACTCCATCTTGGCTGAAAGCAGGATTCTACATCACCCTGATGTGGTAAGTTTATGTGATGGAATATCATACAGCCATGAAAAGGAATGCCTTAACCAGTCACAAAAACTACATGTTGTGTGATTCTGTCTTTATGAAATGTCCTGAAGAGGCGAATCTAGCGATCAGAACGAAGAGCAGTGGTTGCCTAGGGCTGAAGCTATTGGGAATTGGGGGGGCAGTGATGACTAAGGGTATGGTGTTTCTTTTGGGGGTGATGAAGCAGTTCTAAAATCTGTCAATAGTTGCACAACTCTACGAACACACTGAAAAACACCGGCATGTACACTTTAAATGGGTGAAAAAGAAAACAAATGCACTTGAGATACAGGACTTTGCAAAAGTCAGTTTCAAACGCATGCCAAGAGGATGGAACAGACTGACATACCTCGATGTGGGGTCAGGGGGACGAGAAGAGATAAACCAAAGAACTTACATACTTATATGCGTAGCCCATGGACACAGGCAATAGGGTAGTGAAGACCTGGGGGAGTGGGTAGGGGCTGGGAGGAGGGGCGAGGGGGGAAATGAGAGATATCTGTAATACTATCAATAAACAACATATTTAAAAAGTAAAAAAAAAAAAAAAATCGCCCTCCCCCGCAAACAAAACCAAACCAAACAAAAGCATTCCAGGAGGAAATCTGGAGGCAGCAGGATTCTCTGAGCAGATACCTGTTTACAAGAGGCTTAAAACATGCAACCCAAGTCCTAGATATGTTCAGGGGCCTCTGGCCTGGGTGCAGAGGAATGCTCCCCACGCCAAGCAGGGCTGGTTCTCTCCTCTCCGGGAAAACACCGAGGAAATCAGGGTTGTGTGTTGGGGAGGGGGCACGGAGGGTGGCACGTTGATCGCTAAGGTCTCGCTCCTTAGCCCGGCAGCACCAGTCTATGCTTTGCTTCCGGTCTAAGAGTTTTCTTAACAAGATCACTTGTCGGATGAATCACTCAGCCTTTCCCCTGACGGCGGGTCCCCGCCTTCCCTGGGCCCGCACAGCGCCCACTGAGGATGACTTCCCACGGCTGATGCAGAAAGCACGCAGGATGGCTTTAGGAACAACTTCCGGAAGCTTGTTTTGGGCTGGTCCCAGAAAAACGCAACTTCCCCACCCCCCTTGCCCATGCCGTGCCTCCCCCACCTTAAAAAGCCCAGGAAAGCCTGCCGGCAGCTCCCTCTGTGCCTGGCCGGGCCGCAGGCCACTCCCTCTCCTTCCAGCCTGTTGTCCCTGCCACACTGCTGCTGCCTTGGGTTCCCCCATCAGCGCAGCCACGCCCGCTGCTTCCAACAAGAAATGCCAGGCTCTAAATACCCGCACCTGCAGGCCGCAAGCCAAACACTGACTAAGCCAGCCGTGGGCAAACTACGGCCCGCGGGCCGGATCCGGCCCGTTTGAAATGAGTAAAACTAAAAAAAAAAAAAAGACCGTACCCTTTTATGTAATGATGTTTACTTTGAATTTATATTAGTTCACACAAACACTCCATCCATGCTTTTGTTCCGGCCCTCCGGTCCAGTTTAAGAACCCATTGTGGCCCTCGAGTCAAAAAGTTTGCCCACCCCTGGACTAAGCCCATACCCTCACTTCCTGCGAGAACTCAACGTTCTACCAGCCTCACCTGGGCCTCGGACAGGAGGGGAGCAGAGAGCCTGTCCCAGGTGACAGGCTGGAAGCACAGAGCCTGACCCCTGACCCCTGAACCCAGGCAGGCCAGGGCTGAGAGCAGGGCTGCCCTGGGGAACCACATCCCTGGGCTCCCACTCTGGGCTCCGCCCGGCTCCCAGGCCTTGGCTCCTGCTCCTTCCTCTGCCTGGGATGCTTCCCTGACCCCAGCCTCTCGCCTACTCATTCCTTTTAACTTTTAAAAACTGTGAAATGCCACCTCCATAAAGAAAGCACATAGAACAATGGACGGGGCAACAAAGCATTTTAAAGGGGTGCCAGGTACCCAGCAGTTAGGTCAAGAGGCAGCACGCCTACTTGCTCTTTAAAAAACACCTTTTAAAAGGTATGAAACGTTTTGACCATAAAGCACAGAGATGGAAACAAGCATCCAGGACCCTCCACCGAGGCTATGAGCCTCTCATGGTTTCCCTTACCTTCTTCAGAGTTTGTCCAAGAGGCAAAACATTCCAGAGGGAGCCCCAGGCCTTTTCTGCACCCCCGTCCCCTGCTCTCTTCCCCCGGAAGAAGCCAGAGTCCTGGCCTGGCGTCCTCGCCCTGAAGGTCTGCACACTCCACAGAAGTTTGCCCCCCTGGGGCCGAGCAGTGCGAGCAGGCCCTTGTGCACGAAGGAATGCATGAATTCGGAACAGAGCCCAGCACCGCTGCCCCGCCCACAGCCTGCACGCCTGCCGCCACAGGTGAAACCAACAGAAAGCCCAACGCCCCTCTCAGAAGGAAAAGGAAAAACACCTCCTGAGCAGCAAATAGGAGGGCCTTCGGGGCATGCATCTCAGGCAGGAAAAGAGGGGCTGCGGTCTTCCAAGGCCCTTAGGAAGCCTGATTCGGGGGCTGTAGTAAACATCCAAAGACCTAACTTGCTGAGGCTACAGCTAGTGAGTGTTGAATGCAATCACGTGAAAGACCCAGGGAGAGCCTCAGGGCCCCAAACCTCATGACTCAGGCCTGGCTCACACATTTGGGAGACTTTCTCTGCCCCCTTCCCCTTCTTTGCTACCAGGTTCCGTGTTTTCAGTTGTGTGCATCTCCCCCCTCCCCAGCCCCAAGGAGATGAGGTTCCTGGGAGGGTGGTCATGCAGGAGGGGGCCAAGGAGGAGGAGGAGGAGGAGGAGGCAGGTGCCTGCTGGGCTGCAGAAGTATAAACCCCAGCTCACAGGAGTGAGGCCAAGGCCATTAGTGGGAGTCCTGAAGCCCACTAGCCCCTCCCACCCTGGCAAAGGCTGCACACCCCCTTATTTCCTGCTATTAAAACCAGCAGAAAACAGGGACCTCCCAGCTCATATCAGTTATTCCCACCTTAAGAAAGAATAGATTAAGGAAGTGCGACTATAATGTTGGGTGAGTGCCAGAGAATGGGGTTGAGATACGGACTAGCCCAGAGAGCCTCTTAAATGTTGGGGGAGCTGTCTAGATGTGTAACCTCGTGTCTCTGAGTCTCTGCAACATGGTCCTCCAGCAGTCCCTTGCAGGAATTTCCCCCCAGGCTCTAATGACAGGAGATAGATGAAAGACCCAGCACTATACCTGTGCCAAGCGAGTCCTCCGGGGTCTGCGTCCTCCGGCCACCAGAGGGCGCTGCAGCCCGGCCCAGCCCCCTCTCACCAATCTTTGGCTAGTGGTCAGCCTAGGGCAGGGGGCCTCCGGGTTACATCCTGCCCAACACAGGGCCTGGGCGGTGATTTCGCCTTCCAGGCTGTGGCCTGCTCAGAGCAGGATTTCTTGGCTTCACCTGGAAGACTGGGCAGAATGCAGAGTCCCAGTCTCACCCACAACCGGTCCCCAATCCTGGTGCAGATTGGGCCCTCCCCGGAGATTTAAAAATACGGATGCCTGGGCCCCCTCCAGAGATCACCATGTTGTTAGAGCTGTGCCACCTGGGCATTGGGTTCCAATGTACAGTCAGGGCTGAGTCCTGCTGGTTAGGACCTGGCAGAGTGGACATGTCCGTGTTGCTCTGCCTGGCACACATTTCAGATGGGGCGGGGGGATGCTCCCACCAGCCCTGCCGGGGGGCCAAGCTCACTGCTCTTCCATGTACCTACTCGGCAGGTGGGGTGGGGCAGGCCCGCCTGCTTCCAGACCTCGGATCCCAGTGAAAGTGTGGCTCTGAGCCAAGCCATGAGAAGCATTTCCTGAGGCAGCCGGTCAGGCTTGGCGCCTGCCCAGCTCTGGGAATAGGCCTGGAGCCTCCCAGGCAGTTAGTCTGGGTCTCCGACAGCTGCTTCCCCAGCCCAGGCTGCTGGCCTTTCCTGGGCTTGGCCAGGCACCATAGGGTACCCAGCATCAGGCCTGACGGGGCTCCCAGAGCCAGGCGCCCCACAAGTAGGCAGGGATTAATGATCCTGTTTCACAGATGAGGAACCTGAGGCCCCGTAAAGAAATGTGTGGAGGACCTGGCTGGTTTGGCTTGTGGATAGAGCGTCAGCCGGGGGACTGAAGGGTCCTGGGTTTGATTCCGGTCAAGGGTACACACCTCGGTTGCAGGCTCCTCCCCGGCCTGGGCCCTGGTCTGGAGCATGCAGGAGGCAACCAATCGATGTGTTTCTCTCACATCAATATTTCTGTCTTTCCCTCTCTCTTAAAAAACAACAAAACAAAACAATGGAAAAATATCCTTGGGTGAGGATTTTTTTTTTTCAAAGAAAGAAATGTATGGAGGTTCCACAGAGTGTGAGTGACAGAGTGGAACTCAAACCGCCAGCCCCTGTTCCAGGCACCATGTTCTTCCCACCACCCTCCACTACCTTTGGCTGATGAAGCGCTCATTTCCCCCTTCTTCCCGGGAGGAGACTGGAGCCTCAGAGCTGCAAGGAGGGTGGTGAGAGGCTCTGAGTGCAAACACCCACCATATTTCTGTTCTGAACTCTCTGGACAGCCCCAGTGTGTGTGTGTGGGGGGGGGGGGGGGGGGGGGCTGTGTGTGCTGCAGCACAGGAAGGGGACAGGGGTTCTGGGGCCTCCTCTGGGCTCCCCCAGTCCCAGCATCCCCCAGCATCGCCCAGGCCATGCTGCCTTCTCTGAGGTTTGCACTGCTCTTTGCACAGCAGGGATTCAACCCGTGTTTCCTGAGGGTGGTGGGTGGAGAGGGGAGGGGGACATTTGATCTCTGGGGAGAACTGGGCTCCCTCATCCTCAGTCTCCTCCCCTGGCCAGCACCAACCCAATTCATCCTGCTCCTCTCCAGCTGTGGAAACTTGTGCCTCAGCCCAGAAAAGCAAACTTGCTGGAAGTCAGCTGCTTTGCAGCTGGGGCCAGCCAATCAGGCGCAGGGGGCACCTCACCCATCTCTAAGGACAAAGGGCTGAGGGCTGGACCAGAGGGGCTGGGGTGGGGGGCCCCAGGGGGAACATGCTGCCTCAAGGCCTATGCCCCAGGGACAGAAAGAGGGAGCAGAGAGAGGTGGAGAGGAGTAGGAAGCAGGAGAGGGGAGACACGGAGGTGGCAGGAGGGACTCTGTAGGCCAGGGGACCCTGGAGCATGGCTCTCAGCCACTTGGCATGTTCTCACCTTTTCCTCCTACCCTGCTCCCCTCCCCTTCTCCAGGTAGGCAAGGGCTCCTGAGAGGTAGCTTCTAGAACTCAGACACAGACGCCCCTGTGGCAAGGACAGGGATACATAGTAATGAGATGGGAGTTACATCTAACATCACTTGGCCTTGTCCCCATTTTACAGATGAGGAAACAGGCTTAAAACGATTGACATGCCAACGTCTTTTGGCCGTTCTGCAATTTGAATCCAGATCTGCTTGAAGCTTGAGCTGCATTAACTTTCTCTTCTCTGTCCTTCTTTCTAGTCCGGCAGCCTCTAAGCCTTGGCTCATGCCTTCCGGCCAGGCCTTCACCTCCCTGCTTTTCCAGATCGACCCCTCACCCTCCTGAGACACTGTCTGCAAGCACCCCCTCCCATCACCCCATGAGTCACCTGGGCTCTGTAAGCCACCCAGAGAACCCGGGGCCCCAGAGCCGGGGGAAACCCATAAATACAAACACATTTGCATGAAAGCACAGGGTGTGTGCCTGCAGCTATCAGCTCAGTGAGCTTCCAGGACACAGCAGCCAAAAGTGGGAGCAGCCACCAGCTTCCTGGGACAAACACGTCCCGACAGCCAGGTTGGTACCATTTGGTGTTTATTTAGACACACAAATAAAAGAGCCTGGTGGTTCAAACAGCTTGTGCTCCTTTTTTTTTCTTGTCATATATATATTTTAAAAGATCAACACATTACCCCAAGTTTTTTCTCTCTACTGAGCAATATATACAGCTTGCTATATATATGTGTGTGTGCGTATACATATATATGCATATATATAATACATTTTTTCAATAGATAACTACATTCAAGTAATGAAACACAGGATTTACAGTTTCCCTCCGAGGGCAGAGGAAAAGCAAATTCACACTCAGTTCACAGAAGAAGTACCATTAAGAGCCCAGCCAGACAGGAGCCGAGGCCCTTCTGGGGGTGAGGGGGCAGGCAGCAGCTGAACTCACCACAGTCACACTCTGCTTGGGG
>NW_005362116.1:330968-340933 GCF_000412655.1 Myotis brandtii | reverse complement strand
AGGTGCTGATGCAGGGGGACCAAGCCTGCTCTGCCCGGGCTGGGTGGGCAGGCAGTGCTGATGGATCCAGGCTCCTTGGCTGGGATGGGTGTTGGGGTGGCGTGTTTGTGAGCCTCAGTTTTCCAAGAGCCTCTCGAATTTGGGATTGATGAAGGAGAAGCCAGAGAATGCTGTTTGGTCCATGGAGTCAATGAGGTTCTTGTCGCTGTAGGAGAGGCGCGGCTTCTCATTCAGGAAATCCTGGTCGAAGTTGCTGTAGTCTCCAGGGGACTTCTGTAGGCACAAGGTAGGGTGGGTGAGCGGGGCCCAAGGGGCAGCCTTCCAAGGTTCCCACACACCTCGGACACCGTCGGGCTGGGCAGGCCAGAGCTGTCCTTCGCAGGACCAGAAAAGGGAGTCTTTCCCGCCAGCCTGAGAGGCCCAGCCAGAAGTGGCCGCTGTTTCCCAGGGCAAGGGAAGCCAGCAGGGAGCCTGCGCCCGGGCCAGGAAAGGGCAGCATGTCCTGAGCAGCGTCTGGCAAACTGCAGCCCAGGGGCCAGGCCCCGTCTGCCACCTGTCTCTCAGCTCGTGTTAGTCCCACAAGCTAAGACTGGCTTTTATATTTTTCAATGTCTAGGAAAAAACCAAAAGCAGAATAATATTTCATGACATGAAAATGAAATGAAATTCACATGTCAATGTGCATAAAGCTTTTTGCTTTTAAAAAATATGTTTTTATTGATTTGAGAGAGAGGGGAAGGGAGAGGGAGAAAGAGAGAAACATCGATGCATCAACATCAATCAGCTGCCTACTGCACACCCCCTTCTGGGGATTGAGCCCGCAATCTGGGCATGTGCCCTGAATGGGAATCGAATCCAGGACCTCTTAGTACATGAGTCAATGCTCAACAACTGAGCCACACCGGCCGGGCAATAAAGTTTTATTAGTACATGACCACACCCACTCATCGACATATCACCTATGGCTGCTTTGAAACCATCTGGCCCGCAAAGCCTAGAGCAGCGGTCACCAACCTTTCAGACCTCACGGGCCGCCAGTGGTCCGCGGCCCACCGGTTGGCGACCACTGGCCCAGAGTATTAACTATGGGGCTGTTCACAGGAAAAGCTCGCCAGTTCTGCCTCTGAGGACACAGTGAAATGGTGACAGAGATCTTAAGCTGGTGGCCTCAGGCCAAACCGAGCTGGCAGCAAGTACATCATTTTGACTAGCAGTGGGTTTTAACGGCCTTTGAGCCAATATTTTTAAATTGGGCAATTTGACATAAAAACCCAGATTTCTGGTCTTTTGGGCCCATTTCCGGGCCCATCCTCTCCTGGCGCTGAGGCCTGCTTGGGCCACTCGCCACAGGCCCACCCTTTCCACTGACGAGCTGTCAATTGGCACCCCGCCTGAAATCTGTAGGCCCGTCTCTCTTTCTGTCACAGCGGGTCTGAGAGCAGGCTGCTGGTTCTCCCGCAGCCGGCCTCGCCTGGGAGCGACGTGCCCAGCCCAGGAGGCACCAAGTTTGAGCAGTAAGTGCTCTGCGACCTCCAGGCACAATGATGGACACATCACCTCACACAGGCTGTCCAGCGGGACAGCGCGTCCTGACGGAGGAGGGGACGCAGAGAGAAAAGGAGTGGGAAGGTGGAACTGTGACCAGAGAAGGGCCATTGAGTCCGACTCCCGAGGGGCTCGGGGTGCTCAGAATTCTGGCCCCAGCCTTTCTCCGCTCTCCTGCTGGCTCCTTGGTGGCCTCTGCGGATTCAGGGCCTTCGTGTGAATCACCCCTCCTCTACCTGAAACGCCTCCCAGATACCCCCCCAGTCCCACTTCCTCTCAGATGCACGCCTTCTATGCATTCTGGGCTCCTGTTGACAGACCCCGCCTGATGACAGCTGATCACGTGTGGCCTTGTAACAGCTCTTAGCTCTTGTCCTGTTGTGTCATATCAGGAATGGTCATCTGTGTTCCAGTTTCTTATCTCTGTGGAGCTGGGCCTCCTCCAGCTCTGGGACTGGGCCTCCCACTTTGCTGAGCAGCTCAGCACCATCTGCACCCAACAGGCACTCAGCGTTTCCAGTATTGATTGGAAATGGATTGGATGGATAGAGGGACGGAGGAAAGGAAGCCTTAACCCTGATTCCCCTGCACACAGCGGCACTAAAAAATGTAGGTAAAGGAAGGGCTGGATCCAGAGTTTCCAGTGTTTGTTGAATGACTGAGTGAGGGAGAGAGGGTGAGGCTATCAGGGTAGAGGCTGTGACTGAATGTGCCAGGGAGGACGGGGAAGCAGGTTTGCTGGAAGGAGAGGGAGGAGAAAGCAGGTGAATGACACAGGAGAGAGGAGGGCAAACGAGGTGCCCACCCGGAAGGCAGCGGGCAACACGGAGCACATGGCCCCTACGGAAGGAAGCTGGGTCACGTACCACTTTGGGCTTGAAGGGCGGCTCCACCTGACGCTTCTCCAGCAGGGTCCAGTTGATGGTCTTGAAGAAGGGGTGGGTTTTGATGTTCCCAGTCACTCCCAGCCTCTTGGCTGGGTCTCTTTCAAGCAGCTGCAACCCAGCAAGGGCCCCGGTTAGCACCCAAGAGCGGTAGGGAATTGGACCCTCAGCACACACCCAAGCAGACCCAGGGCACCCGGCAGCGTGGCTCAGCCCAGTGCTGCTGCCCAGGCCACTGGAGCTGAGGGTATTGTCTCTGGCTCCCAGGTCCCCCCAAGACCACAGGCTGTGGATGGGGGCTGCCGGGACTTGAGTAAAAGCAGGGGCTGTTTACTGAGTGTTTGCTGTCTGCCTGGCACAGACCGGAGCATCACACATTTATGATTTCTTCCAACAACTCGGGTTCCTGCATAGCTCCATTGTGCAGATAAGGAGACAGACTGAGCGTTTAGCCTCAGGTCTGTCTCCTGACCTAACTCACAGTCACCATGACAGGCCGATTCAGTGCCGGCTACTCAGACAGGAGCTCCGGCGAATGCGACGAGAGAGCAACCCCCGACACGTCAGGACCGGAGCGTCAGTGAGGCTCCTGGCATTCCCATGACCCCATATTTACCGGTTCCTGCCCCGAGCCAGCCTCGCCCAGGCCTCCCACCTTCTCTAGGATATCCTTGGACTCCTTGGTGATCCAGCGGGGATAATGCGGCGTGTCCACACGGATGGACTCGAAAAGCTCGTCCTCATCGTCACCGTGGAAGGGGGACTGGCCAATGAGCATCTCGTAGAGCAGGACTCCGAAGGACCACCAGTCCACGGAGAAGGAGTACTTCAGGCCCTGCAGGATCTGGGCAGGAGAAGGTGCGGGAGCTGAGGGGTGGGAGCAGGAGCCCGGCCAGGCCTCCTCACCCTCCTGGCTGGTGCAGACATCATCATCTCAGGGAGGCCCTCCTGGCTCCCCCTGTTGAGATGAGGTGTCTGGGCTGAAGGCTGGGCGGGTGCCAGCTCACCTCGGGGGCGATGTAGTCAGGGGTACCGCAGAAGGTGCTGGCCTTCTTATCCGAGAATATGTTCTCTTTGCACATCCCGAAGTCGGCGATCTTGATGTGGCCGTTCTGGTCCAGCATCACGTTGTCCAGCTTGAGGTCCCTGAGGGGAAAGGAGAGGGAGGGGTCATCAGGAGTCAATTCTGCTCCTGACCCAGCTCCCATTTTCAGTCCCATAAGAACCCTTCCCACGCGGACCAGGGCAGGAGGAAGAGAAAAGGCAGCAGGAGAAAAAGAGGCACCAAAATAGGTGCTGTGGGCGAGACACCCACTGTGTGTTACAGGCTGGGCACACGCCGACCTGCTTTCCCAGCCCCAAAGGAATCTCAGAGAGGCCATGTCACTGGCCCAGGGTCGCCTCACTGGTTGCCGTGGAAGTGGCCCTGGGTTCAGCTCTGTGTGACTCCACAAGGGCAGGGACCGTATCTACTTTACGTAGTTGGTTGTTTGAATAATTTATGCACATGGTAACAAGTACCAGAAAAAGGTGACCAGCACATACAGTCCACCCTCCACTCACCTTGATGGCCAGGCCCACCCTAGAGTGAGTCTAGGTATGGCCAAAGCTCATAATAAACCCTCACTGGTTTGGCTCAGTGGATAGAGCGTTGGCCTGAGGACTGAAAGGTCCTGGGTTAGATTCCAGTCAAGGGCACATGGCCGGGTTGTGGGCTCGATCCCCAAAAGGGGGCATATAGGAGGCAGCCAATCAATGATTCTCTCATCATTGATGTTTCTGTCTCTCCCTCTCTCTTCCTCTCTGAAATCAATAAAAACATATATTTTAAAAAAAAGCTCATTATAATACCCATCTTACCTCACCTTTTAAAACGTGAGCCCTAATATGCAATATACACTGTCCCATGGCTGGCTATCCACCTGACAACCTATCCTGACTTCACCCCACATTAGGGCACAGAGCATGGCCGAGACAGAGAGACACCAGTGTGCGAGAGACATATCGATTGGTTGCCTCCTGCTCGTGCCCCGACTGGGGCCGGGGATCAAACCTGCAACCAAGGTACATGCCCTTGACTGGGAATCAACCCGGGACCCTTTTGTCCTCGGGCCGGTGCTCTCACCACTGAGCCACCGACCCGGCGGCCTCAGCCGTTGATGAGTGCACAGTAATCTGCTGTCGGATAGGATCGTATTCATTGGGTGGGAATTTGTGGAACCAGTTCCTATTGGTGGAAGCTGAGAGTGCTCCGATGGCTTCAGCACCGAGGTGACTGCACCGAGGGAGCCACTGTGCCACTCGGTACCGGGCTCCCGCCAATGGGCCGAGTATGGAGTGGGCAGTGAGTTCCCAGCCTCTGGAGCCATGCCAGCCTCAGCTGAGGGGCCACCAGGAATCCTAGCTATGGAGCAGGAGGTTTAGGCAAATACCTAGTTAAACACTGACTCCAAGTGGAGATGGGGCCATAGCCGGGCGGACTCCACTCAGAGCGTTTCAGAGGACATGATGGGTTCAAGCTTCCCTTCCTGAAAGCTGCCCACACTCCCACACCCCCACACCCCCGCTCCCTATCACCCCGTACCTATAAATGATCCCTTTGCTGTGTAGAAACTGGAGTCCACAGATTATCTCAGCAGCATAAAACCTGGATATGAGAGAGAGACAAAGTGTTCTGGAATTTCTGCTGACCAGCCCTTGCTTCTCCCCGGTCCCTCATCCCCACCTCCAGGGGCAGGAAATGCTGCAAATAACTCCATGGACAACCTGGGCCTGATCGAGCACATCTTGTATCAGGCAAGTGGAGGCTAGCAGCCAAGGCAGGAAAGAAAATTATGAAGGAAATGCTCCAAATAAGACAATTTTCTGTAAGAATGGATGCATTTATATTGATGTACATATGTATGTACATGCATGCGCGCGCACGCGCGCACACACACACGGTTAGGGGGTGCATGCTAGCCTTGGGGTCACACCAGCTCCTGTGTTGTGCAGGATCACCGAGTGTGAGGCTGCCCTGGCTGAGGTCCAAGGAGGGGACAGGAGCCAGCATGTCTGTGCTGTGCACCCAGCCAGAGCTCACCCACCACCCAGGTGTCCCATACGGTGGGACCCGGCTACCCCCAATTTCTCCACCCAGCTCTAGCCCAGCGTGGCTTCTCCAGGGAGAGGGAACAGTGAACGGAGGGCAGACCGGCAGTGGCTCTTCCCCCGACAGGGCCCGTACTTACATGGCCCGGTACAGCTCAAAGCGGCCTTTGTCCTGGATGTGGTACATCAGGTCCCCCCCATTGAGGAACTCCATCACGAAGAACAGGTGCTCCTGGGGTGGGGAGGGGGGTGAGCAGAGGCACAGAAAGGGGAGGGCCACTGCCCTGGGGGACGTGAGAGGGGGAGACACGGCCCTGCCCAGGGAGTATGAGGCGGGGACACGACCCTGCCGTAAGGGGCTGAGTGGGAGGCTGCGGGGAGCGGTAGCTCTTGCGGCAGTGACAGTGGGAGGCCCCGCACCTTGGTCTGGAAGGTGCAGTAGAGGTGGGTGAGGAAGGGGTTCTCCCAGGCGAGCGCCAGCACCCGCTTCTCCACCATGGTGCACTCCACATCATCGTCGATCAGAACCACGTCCTTCTTGAGGGCCTTGATGGCAAAGAACTCCTTTTTGCCCTTCAGCTCCGCAAGCAGCACCTGGCGGGTGGGTGAGTGGGGCTACTGAGCAGGACAGGCCCGGGCCCAGGGCCAGGGCACCAGAGCCCCACCCGACCAGGTCCCTGGAGCTGCCTCAGGGCCACTGTCCCCTCACCTTCCCGAAGCTGCCTTTGCCCAGGACCTTGTGGAAGGTGAAGTGCTCGATTTTGCACTTGGAGCTGCCCTCCCAGATCTTGCCGTAAGTCCCAGAGTCTGCTGGAGAGATGGAGATGGCACTTCAGACTCAAGTCTCTGGCTGTGGAGTCCCCTCCCCTGGGACCCAGGGGTGGGCTGGGTAGGGGGCCTCAGAGAGGAAGGGGCTCCTTTCCCAGGGTGGTGGGAGGGAGGCCGGGTCCCATCCTGGGCCCTAGTGGGAAGTAGGGACTTTCCTGGGGAAACAGGCCCTTTACCTAGGGAAAAATTTCCCATGAGTTCTAGTTTTTTCTCAAAATTCTGGTAGATCCCAAAAGGCTCTGCAGACTCCGTCTCTGGCTTCCGAGGGGTTTTCTGGAAAAGGGGTGGCAGTTGACGGGCCAGACGGTTGGCCATACCAATGCGGGACCCCCAAGCAGTACACACACACACACACACACACTCACACACACTCACACACACTCTGCCCGCGGCACAGAGACGCCTGGGTGGTCTGGAAGGCAGTTAATTACAAACAAAAATTTTGTAAATTGGATACCACCTTCCCAACCCGTTACTCAATAGATGTTTGTGTTGTCTCCACTTGTGATTGACTCTAGAGTTTTACCTTAAAGTTTTGTGGCATCCCTTGAGCCCCACCACATCCAACACACGCAAAAAACATACACACCAAGGCTTTGTTTCAAGTGCTTCAACCTTGCACCCCCCCACCCCCAGGTTCACGCTCAAGCACAGAACTGCTGGAATAACTGATTTCTAAGGGGGTAAGCCACCTCCCTCTGCTGCCTAATCCTGGAGCTGGACCTTCCAGAAGTGGGGTCTGTGGCTCCCCAGGAGAGGGTGTGAGCCCTCATCCCCAACCCCATGGCCCTCTGTCCCGGGTTCCCACGGCGCTGCCCACCTGGGTGACTTGGTTCAACGCTTCAGCCAAGAGCTTCTGGTTGATGCCACAGAGGTTGGCAACCTTCTTCTGGCACTTATGGTGCACGTTCATGCCACAGTCTGGGGCGAGGGAGAAGCAGGCCCGTCAGGCCCCTGTCCAGGCAGGGCAGCCAGCAGGCCCAGCCAAGGGCAGGGAGGCGTGGAGGAGAGGACGGGGGGGGAGGAGGGCTTTGGTGGGGGCTGCTGGGTTTCCTGTCTTTCGAAGAAAATGTATCTAAAGCCACTTCAAATCTTTCATTATTTAAAGAAGAAAAAAATCAAAGATATGGGACCTAATTCTGACCCTTCAAAGAATGTGTGGGCCGACCTAGACAAGTCCCCTTTCCTGCAGGGATCTCCCGTTTCTCCTCTGCGTTTGGGGAGCACCTGCTCTGCAGCAGTGACTCTCTGGGTCTTACTCTACGAGCCCCATGTGACACTTGCGTTTGCAGAGCTCACAGAGGTGGGGCCTCCTGTCCAGGGGTCACACAGCAGGTAAATGGTAGAGCCAGTCGGGCCAGTGGGGAGGGCTCCCCAAGGCCTCCCCATGTGAAATCCCCCAGCGAGAGGGCAAAGGCAGCATCAGTTAAGTGGAGTTTATGGGGTCCAGTGGGTAGGCACAGCTGGGAGTATCCCCTATTCCCCCCCCCCCCTGCCCCCGCAGCCCAAGAGCTGGTGGCACGCACCTTCACACTTTAATCCCTGCTTCACCAGCCCCCACAGCAGGCTGCCACAGTGGTCACAGAAGGTGGGGCTCATGTAGTTGTAAACCTTGAACCGGTGCGGCATGTCGATGTTGAACCGTTCTTTCTGGAACTGGGGTAGAGGGATCACAGGTCAAGGGTCACAGGGCAGCTCCAGCCCCTTCCTCAACCCCTAGCTCTCCCCCAACCCCATGCATGGCAAGATGCCAATAGGACTCCACTGGGGACTGGGCAACCCTGAGATCCAAGGAAGGAACAAGAAAAATGGGGGGATGGGCGAGCCCCACAGGGAAGAGAGAGGGAGAGCCCAAGCCCTTCCCACCAGGCCAAGCCCCCCAGACCCCCAGATCCCCGCCCTGGACCCAGCCTCACTATGGTGTCCCGGCTATTGGTCGCGGTGCCGGTGCACCGGCCGATGATCTTGTCGATGCATTTCTTGTGGATGGCGGCGTTGCATTCTTGAGGAGGCGCAGGCCCAGGCGGGGGATGGGAAGGCACCGGGAAGGGCAGAGTCTGTGAGCAGGCCCAGTCCAGCCCCCTACACAAAGCCACTGTTCTCCCAACCGCCCACACCCTCACCCCACAGAGGCCTCGGCCCAGAGCTTGGTTTTTCTCTCCTCCTGCCAGCCCTCGAAGGAGGGGCTGAGAAGGATGGGGCAGGAGGATGGCCGATCTGGTGGATCTCAGAGTTTAGGAAAGGGTTTAGGAGTCCCGATGGGCAGGGAGGGGGGCAGAAGTGAGGGGCATGGGGGATTGCAGTGAGAGAACTGGAGGCAAGGGAGCCCCCTCTCCTATGCGCCAGGACAGCAAATAGCTCCTAAGCGCTCTCTCGTGCACATGCATACACGGACAGATGCACCCTAACTCAGACAGACAGACATATACACACAGCATGTGCAATCATGACAAGGCTTCTTACATAGAATGCTTACCATGTGCCAACCACACTTAAAACACAGCTCTACATATTTTATCCCTCTTGATCTCCACAATGGCACTATTATCCCTATTTTATAGATGAGAAAACTGAGGCACAGAGAGGTTAGGTAACTTTGCCTAAGGCCCTACAGCTAGGAAGTGGTACAGCCAGATTCAAACCCAGGCAGTCTGGCTCCAGAGCCTGTGTCCATAACGACTAGCCCGCACTGCCTGGTGTATGCACCCTCGTGGAGAAAGGTGTGCTCATCCGTGGGCACCGAGATGCACACACATCTAACAGAAGCACACGTGCAGCCAGGGGCGTGCTGGTCAAGGCCTGACAGCCTCTCTGGGGGAAAAGGGGCCGGATGCCCAGCAGGGGCTGAATTCTCTGTGAATTCTCCACTGTGACCTGTTTCAGGCTACCAATGTGATGTCACTGAGTGCAAAGAGTTAGGAAGAGTTACGCAGAATGGGCTTCCTGAACTGGAGCGAGCCAACTCCTGCACTCACTGAACAGAGCTATCGTTCCCACGTGCACACACTGGAGACACAGGCTCTCCTGTGACCACACCCAGGCACTGCGAGGCACACATGCACACACATGTGCATACAAACCAGATTGTGGAGACACTTACGCCTACATTTGTAGCCTTGCTTGTTGAGACCCCTGAAAGGCAAATCCCCAGGCAGGGTTAGAAGGGGGGGCTCTGGGTGTGGCCCTCCCTTCCTCCAGCCCCCTGGTGGGCACAGCCAGCCCTCACCAAACAAATTCTTTGCACACAGAACAGAAGGTAGGCTGCCCGAAGAAGGTGGCGATGAACTCGTGGTTCTTGATGTAGTGGATCTTGGCCTGTTTAATGGCTCCACGGCGGTTCATTGTTGGGAACATGGATTCGTCTTCACCCCGCAGAGACTGCTTGCAATCTGGGGGCCATGGAATGGTGAGGTCAGCCACAGCCACAGGGGACAACCCGCAGTCCCTCCCAGGTGGCCATGGACAGATCAGTGATGGGGGCTGCTTCTCTACACCTCTGTCCTGGCTCTGGCCTCTGAACCTACACCCCCAGCCCAGGTAGGGCAGGTCTTACCTCCGTCTTCCAGGAAATACTGCACAGACATCAACACCTTGGCCTGGGGTTGCAGGTCCAGCTGC
>NW_005362116.1:311433-330948 GCF_000412655.1 Myotis brandtii | reverse complement strand
CTCAGAACCCGCCCCCATGGTTGGTCCCCCAAGGCCAAGGGAGTCCTGGCCGCCTAGCAGGGCACCTGTCTGCCTGGTGTGGGCAGGGACAGGCCCCGCCCCTGAGCCCCGCCCCCACCCTCCACTCAGGGGTATTATTACATTTGGGGAAGTGAAAGAATCCACCCCACACCCAGCCTGGCCGCCTGGCCTGGGAACAGAGTGGGAAGGGAAACTCCCCACCCTCAACAGCACGGCCCCTTCACAAGGATATGAGAACCCAGGCCCGCGTCCCCCTGCACAAGCAGAGGCACCGACACCCGCCCACTTTCACACGTGCTGGCTTTCTGTCTGTCAGGGCTTCTGCATGTCCGTCTCCTCAACAGACTGGCTGGTTCTAAGGGCAGGACCCTCCCCTCCTCAGAACCCAGGCCTGGTGACTGACATTGTCCCTCAGGGTAATGGACAGAGAGCTCAGCAAGTGCCGCTGCCTGACTGGCCAAGGGTCAGCGCAGCCCTGAGTCAACTCTCTTGGCCCAATGCCTTCAGCCCTTCCTGGAGGCTGATGGTCACAGGTCTTTTTCTAGCGGGGACATCTTGGCTGCAGGGGACCACATGTGACCCTGGGGGGCGGAGCTTCTCTGCCAATGCCGGCACCGGTGGCCACAAGGGCCACATGTGAGTGCAGAGTCCTGGTTTGGCAGGTGAGTGGTGGACCCTCAGCCTTCCCCTTCTCGCTGTTGAAGATCATAACTGCTGTTCCCGAGTGCCTGCCTGGGCCTGGAATATCTGCAAAGATTCCAAACAGCACTGGGAACAACAGGTGCCTCTGAGAAGGGAGCCTGGTGCCGGGGTTAGGGCCAGACTCACTTTTACCTACAGTGTGGCATGCTTTACTATGGGCACATCCTACCTTCACAAAATCAAAAGGGAAAAAGGTCGTTTCAATAACGAGGCTGGCTCGCTTCAGCACCCACCCTGTGCCGGCTCTGCAATCAGCCCTTTACATCCAGCTGCTCGTTTCATCTGAGCCACCAACACTGAGGTAGGGTTTTTTAGCAGCTCCTCCTTTTTACAGAAAAGCCAGGATTTGGTAAATTGCAGTGCTGGGATTCGAACTCAGCTGTTTTAGCTGCAAAGCTGCACCCAGCAGCCATGCTCACTCCCTGTGTGCGCACGCACGCACGCACGCACGCACACACACACATGCATACAGGACCGCAGCTCACGCGCCCCTCACCCAGAACTCGGCCTTGCCGTTGTTCTTCTTGCAGCGCTCGGCCAGCACGGACACGCCCACTGTCACCTCGGAAATGGGCTCCTCAGCTGCCCGCATCAGCACGATCTGGATGACGCGACCCTCGTAGATGTGGGCGTCGAACGTGGACTTCCACTCGGGGTACATGGTGGGCTTCTTCTGCACCAGAGTCTTCCCGCGCTCTGCAGTGGGGCCAAGCCAGTCACATGAAGCAAGGGCCCCTCGGTCCCTCCCGTCCCAGACTTGCCGGAGTCTTCAGCCCGATAGAATCCGCCTGGCTCTCTCCCAATGGCCCACGTGGCTGCCCTGTGTCCTTGGGACTGAGTCCCATTGCTCAGCCTGCACGACTGTGCTCTGCTCACCTCACCAGCCTCCTCCTCTCACAACACATGCCAGAACACAGAACTCTGGCAGCTCCTCGTGGGTGTCCTGCCAGGTCCCATCGCCAGGCCTTTGCTCCTGCTGTTCCCTCTTCCTGGGACCCTAGTCCTCCAGTCCTACCTAGATGTCCCCTTCCCTACGCACTTACTCAGTGAACACGTGCTGAGAGCTGCCACATGCCAGCCACTATATTGGAGGCAAGGAACATGGCAGAATGAAAAGTTACACCTGGTGCCTGCCCTCCTGGTGCCTCAGTCGCAGGCAGAGACATGGACCAGCTCATGCCTCTAGTAAATGTTAAATCATAACTGTCATGAAATTGGAGTGGGTAAGGCCGGTTCCAGACCCGCCCATGTAGGGGGCCTGTCCCGGCCTAAGGGGTGGGAAGGCTCCTGGAAGAAGAGACAGCTCAGCTGAGACCTAAACGATGAGCCAGGGCTCACCAGATGAAGGCAGACGCAAGAAGGAATGGTCTTCTCTCCCAGGACCACGTCCCTGACTCCAGCCTGGGACTGTGCCTACTCTCAGCTTCCCTTTCACAGGACTCATCGTCTGGCTCCCCCACCTGAAGGAAAGCCCCACGAGGGCAGAGCTAGGCCATCCCTGGAGCCCTGTGATGTCCTCAGTGCCCAGCACAGGGCCTGGCACATGGACATGTGGAAACTGTTGGGTGAGGAGGAGCCAGAGCCTCAAGCCCAATGAGGGCTCCATGCAGCCAGTGCTGGAGGCCCCACAGGCACTTGGTGGCCTCCGTTGTCCTGCATCCATAGCTGGGCTGGGCAGGGAGATGAGGATGAGGAAGGATCCCTCAGAGGTTCTGGGGGCACAAGGCTGGGCCTCGCCATTGCCTCCCACTAGGTCCAGACTCCCAGCTCCACTGGCTGCTGCACCTCTCCAGGGTCCAGCCTCCAGCCCTACCTGTGCTGAGTGCCTCCTTCATCTTCACAGCACAGAAGGGCTGGCTTGCCTCATCCGCGGCCTGCAGGGAGCCCAGCTCATAGGTGTTGAAGGCGATGCGCAGGAACGGTGCCATGCTGGGGCCTGTGATGGGGTTGTGTAGAAAGAATGGGTGAGGCAGGCCAGCAGAGCAGGGCCAGCGGGAACAGCCCTGGGAGGTGGTCAGGTATCCACTCCCCCCAGAGCTCTCACAGCATTGAGTGTGGTCCACATGGCGCTTAAAACGTTAAAGCTGAGTTTTATGGAAGTCAAGATTTGTGGCATCCCTGGTAAAACTAGAAGTGGGACAGCAGGCAAAAGCTGCTGGCACAGCCCCCTTGGTTGGGACCCCCACTCCAGGCGGGGACCTCCTTAGATGGCTCTCCAAAACCATTTGTAAAGTCATTCAATGCCTCCTTTAATACCCAGCTGAACACATCTACTATTATGTGCCTGGTACCCAGCACATGCTGGCTAAGATGTGAAGGACAGTGCCCCTTCCTCCCACACCCTGCCACACAGCCCTTCTTGGTTTTCAAAATTTTTTGCTCCTAAATACCCAGGAAGACAAGCAGCGCCAAAATGACCACATCCACTTTTCAAATGGGGAAACAGTCACTGTGAGGCCAAGCCAGAACCTAAAGCTGGAGTTCTACTGATGAAGCGCCCACTTCGTTCAGAGGCCGGGGCAGTGAAAGGCCCCGCCCCCAGCAGTGTGCCTGACCCTTCTGAACCTGAGTCCCTGGGGGTCAGGAGCCTCTTGCCTTCCCGGAAGTTTGCCTGCACTTTCAAACAAATTATTTCCTAAATATAAAACTATTTTAATGTTCAATGTAATGCTGAATTTGCTTTGTAAACCACACAAGTTGGCCCCACGCTCCTCCATTCCTCACATTCCTCAAATCAAGGGTCACTTCAGGAGATGACCCTGAGGGTCTTCCAGGCTGTCATTCATGAGGGATGCTCACATGTGCAACCCACACTTGCACACTCATACACCTACTTGGACACTGGCTTGGGGTTTAGGCACCACATAGGAGGGTTCTCCCTAGCCCTGGTTGAAGGAACACTCACCCATGTATGTGCACATACATATGTACTCCTACTCCATCCTGAACTCAGGCCACAGAGTGGCGGACTCAGACACTGACCCCTACCCATGCACATGTATGTGCACACATGCAGCAGCCACCCTGCCCAGGGATGGCTCCCTTGGCTCCTCCATAGGCAGCCAGAGCAGCAGCGGGTCTGCTGGGAGCTCCCAGCCAGATGAGCTCACAGGAAACACTGACCTCAGCCTGCAGCCCAGCCCAATAGCCTGGCCAGTCCTCTGAGGCCAGCAGCCAGCGCAGAGAGGAGGGGCTGGTGGGGTGGGGGTGGGGGGGAGAGCAGACGCCATCATGTCCCCTGCCTGGGCCTGGCTCCTACTCAGAAGGAGTGAGAGGGGGTGTGTGAACTCACATCTGAGCCCCGGGCCCAAAGCCTTCATTCATCCTGAGTCCAGCCAGGCCAGCCACCATGACCTCCCAGTAGAAGGGAGGAGAGCCAGCTGTGGGCTGAGCACGCGTGAGTATGCGAGTTAGTGTGTGTGAGGGTGCGTGTGGTGTGGCTGCACAGCTGAGGAGATGTGTGTGCCTGCGAGGATGTGGAGTGGGTGGCAGGTGGTGGGCACTCAAGTATTGTTGATGTAAAGAGTGAGCTGCATGGGTCTGGCTGGGAGTGGATGTAGGAGTCTGGGTGAGGGTCCCAAGCCCCCAGGCAGAAAGGACATCATGCCCCTCCTGCCACCTTGCCTGGCCCAGCGTCCAATGCGTGGAGCAGCCAGGTGAGTGCTCCCTGAGAGTCCAGAATAACCAGCAGGGCTCCTCCCTGTACAGCATACACTGCTACATGTCTGCACCCACTTCCCTGGGTCTGAGTCCACCAGACATGGCTCAGCCTCATGCTTCCTCACAAGACAACCTCGGGGACTAGCTGGGGCAATAACCTGGAGACTCAGCTGGGACAATACAACTGGAGACCCAGCTGGGGCAATAACCTGGAGACTCAGCTGGGACAATACAACTGGAGCAATAACCTGGAGACCCAGCTGGGGCAATAACCTGGAGACTCAGCTGGGACAATACAACTGGAGCTATAACCTGGAGACCCAGCTGGAGCAATAACCTGGAGACCCAGCTGGGGCAATAACCTGGAGACCCAGCTGGGGCAACACTGGACTTTCTGAGTGACTCAGGGAATAAGGGTTGAGTAGGAGGTGGGCAGGGACAAAGGGGCTTGGCTCCTGGGGGAGAGGAGGCCTGGGCAGGCCCTGGGGCAAAATAATGGTCAAGCTGCCTGGTGGCAACACCCTAACACCACTGCTGCCCTGGCTGTGGGACTCCATGCAGGGTTCTTGGCCACTTTGAGGCTCAGCCCCCATTCCCAGATGAGGAGGGTCCCTTAGTGCAGGGCCGTCCTGACAAGAACTTGTGTAGGACAAGAGCCAACATGACCCCCACGGGCCTCAGGTGGGGGTCTTTTTAACGCTACCACTACTTCTTGCCTGCAGCACCCATTTCTCACCCGTGCACCTCCCTTCTCAGTGCATGAAGCACTCACATCCCCCACCGCACCTATTCCACCCACCGCCAGCCTGGGAAGACAGTCCTGATAACCGAGCCCACTTCTCAGTCAGGGCAGCCTAGTCTCCAGGAACACAGAGCTGCTCACCCTGAAGCAGGGAGTGTGCCAAACACCTGCTGGTGGCTCCTCCTCCCACTGCCTCCCCGTGGGGCCCAGCCCAGATGGCCCACAGACTCCATGACTCCCGGGCCTCCAGGTGGCCCGCCAGGAGCTGTCCACGGAGACCACCCAGTTACACGGAGGAGAGAATGGGGGTGTCAGAGCCCGGGCTGAGCCTCTAGCTCTCTGCAGCCACACGCAGAGCAGCTGCTGGCTCACAGTTAGCTAGAAGCCACCAGGGGAAAACCACAACCACAGTGGGCCCTGGCCCCAAACCTGTACCACCAGGCCACAGTGCCACATGGAGGGAGACCTCCTGGGCCTCGTTGGCAGTAACCCTATGGTTAGGTCACCTCGCCCAAACTTCCTAGGTCTAAAACCAGAGCATGGGTCCTGCCAGGCTCTACCACCTCCTCTACCCCAACTGGACTGCCCGGACCCCAGGAGGGAGAGAGACCCCATGAGCCGGTATCTCCTTCCATCGCTGTGTGATGCTGAGGGGCCCCGGGGCCCTGCACACCAGTCCCACACTGCACAGTGGAGCCAGGGTCGCCCACCTACCTCACAGGGCGTCTGAACACTGGTGGGTGGAAAGGCCAGGAGGTAAAATAACGGCACAAAAGCAAGGTGTGCCAACTATTTATAGCCCCATGCAAATAGACCCAGGCTCACAGGCCCCAGAGGAAGGCCACTGGCTCAGCCTTGTCACCGCTCTGCAGGGCCATGGAGGTGGCAGGGGCTGGACCCCGCACAGGGCTCTGTGGGGACCATTTCCTTGGAGCCAGCAGAGGCCAGCCAGGCCTTTCCTGGCTGCCTGTGGGCTCCGAGTCTCTATGCTGCTGCTTCTCTAACCTAAAGTGAAGGCAGCCCAATGAAGCAGAGAGCACTGGACTTGGAGTCAAAGTGTCTGGGTGCAAATCTCAGAGCCCCCACTTATAAGGACTGTCATTTTCTGAGGCCGTGTAATGGCATTCGCATCTTCTATCCCTGTGCAGGTCCAGAAGATGGGTATTTTACTGATGAAAAAACAGGCTCAGCGAGGCTAAGTGATTTGCCTCAGATCACATAGACAGGAAATGGTGGAAGGAGGACTTGAATCCAGGCCTGCCACCTTCTTCCCAGTGTGCCGTGTCAGAAAGAGGAGATGAAGGGAAAGCGGGGGTAGAATGGATAAATAAATGGGCCAGGGGCAGCACACACATGAGGACAGAGAAAACAGAGAGGTGAGGACAGCAGGAGACAGGTACCTGTGCTTGATCAGAGTCTATCCACCCAGCCCCCTGCAGGCTGGTCCTAGGCTGACCTGGAGGACGCCCCCTTCTATACAATGAGGGTGGTACAGACCCTGAACTGCTGCCTTCCCTCCTGTCCCAGCTGCTTGGGTCAGCTTCCCGTTTTCAAAACAGGGGAGGCTTGGCAATACTGGATTCCAGTCCCAGGGGGAAAAGGCTCCTCACCCTGGCATAGACCAGCACCAGAGAGAAGAGGTGGTGCTCGGCCAGGCCAGAGCAGGGCACCTCCTCAGGGCGATGGAAACCTGCTCCCAGCCAGTCTGGGGCAGTGGGTAAGGCTGGCATCGAGCTGACCAGAGTCGGGCTGACTGGTTGGAGCGCCTAGGACACAGAGGACAAATATGCATGTTACACATCCACATGCGTGCACATGAGTGTGTTCCAGCAAAGGAGGCGTGGAGGGAACATAGCCTGAGGGGTGGCACCACCAGGAACAGGAATGCATTTTCTAACTGTTCTACAATTGTGTGTCAATTGTTTGATAACGACTTTGTTAAAGGGGAAAAATAAAACCCAGCAAGCCAAACTATCTCCAAGAGATGGGCCGTTAGAGACTGATGTGAACGTATAGACGTATAGACGAGGAAACCAAAGACAATGAGGGTCCCCCGGCCCGCAGAGCTGACCTGGCCCCTCCGCCCCAGCCCTTCCCTGGCATTTGATTCTGCCTCACAGGCCACAGGGTGATATCCACTGGACAGAGGAGCAAAGGGGGCCTGAGAAGAAAGGCCTTGGCCAGGCTTTTGGAGTGTGTGAACCTGGAGGGAGGGTCCCTTAGAAAGTGTGCCAGGCAAGTGAGAGGTGGCCGGCAGAGCTCCAGTAAACCAGGGTGAGGAGACATCAGCTGAGGCCCCCTGGGGGGTCTGAGCTCTGCTCCCTTAAACAGACCCCTGAGGAGCAGAGATGCCCCTCTAAAGCAACCCTCTCCTGCCCAGCCTTGGGGCGGCGCCTGCTGCCTGCCCATAGAAAGCACCACCAAGACTGGGTGGCGGCGGTGTCAGACTAGGCCAGTGATGGCGAACCTTTTGAGCTCAGCGTGTCAGCATTTTGAAAAACCCTAACTTAACTCTGGTGCCGTGTCACATATAAAAATTTTTTGATATTTGCAACCATAGTAAAACAAAGATTTATATTTTTGATATTTATTTTATATATTTAAATGCCATTTAACAAAGAAAAATCAACCAAAAAAATGAGTTCGTGTGTCACCTCTGACACGCGTGTCATAGGTTCGCCATCACTGGACTAGGCCCTCCTAGAGATGCAGACCCTGCTTGGACCTGCACAGTCCAGCCCACAAAGGCCTTGAAGGTTGAATGAAGGAAGGGGCGGGGGGAGTCACACGAGGCCCAGGCGGTGGAAGGAAAGAGGAGTGAGCGGCAGTGTGATCAGCAGCAGGGAGCGGGGCTGGCCCTGGCAGAGTTGCAACAGGGCAGGGGCCGGGTGTGGCGGAAGCTGCCAAGCTGGGCAGGCGGGTAGCAGCCTGGCTGGGAGGACGGCCTCCCCAGGCGGCCTTCCCCTACGGAAGCAAGTTGAGGAGGCCACAAGGGTTTCACAACCCAGGAAGTGGGCCCAGCGAGAAGAGCAGGGGGTAGGGAGGAAGGGGTAAGCAAGACCTTCCAAGGCCCCCAACAGGGCCTGTACGCCAGCCTCTATGTGCCCAGTCCTGTCCTGGGAGGAGGACCAACTATGGTCCCACAGCAGGGGGTGCTCCCCACACCTGCTCCTCCCCAGGACAGGGGCCTCATCCCCAAGGGCTCCTTCTCATCCGCTCCCTCACCCCACATACACCAGCCACTGCCTAGACCAGTGGTCGGCAAACTCATTAGTCAACAGAGCCAAATATCAACAATACAACGATTGGAATTTCTTTTGAGAGCCAAATTTTTTAAACTTAAACTATATAGGTAGGTACATTGTTATTAACTTAATTAGGGTACTCCTAAGGCTTAGGAAGAGCCACACTCAAGGGGCCAAAGAGCCGCATGTGGCTCTCGAACCGGTTTGCCGACCACGGCCTTAGGGCAGTGGTTCTACACCTGGGAATCTTTTTAAAATCCTGATTTCTGGGCCTCATCCTCCGGATATTCTGTTTCTTTGTTACTAATGTTGTGGCCTCACCCCATAACAAAGAAACAGAATTTCCGGAGGATGAGGCCCAGAAATCAGGATTTTAAAAAGATTCCCAGGTGATTCTAATGTGCAGCCAAGGTTGAGAACCACTGCCTTAGGGCATCTCCCTGAGCATTAGCATGCCTTGTAGTTAAGGTCAATGGAAAACTACAATAACTCAATCAAAACAGAACTGCCAATGGCCTACCAGTGGTCGGCAAACTCATTAGTCAACAGAGCCAAATATCAACAGTACTTCTTCAAAACAGACTCGCCCAGGCCGAAAACCGACTTCTGCGCATGGGCCACGAAGTTTCCATCGCACTGTACGTGCGCGCCCACACGTGGTATTTTGTGGAAGAGCCACACTCAAGGGGCCAAAGAGCTGCACGTGGCTCGCAAGCCGCAGTTTGCCTACCACTGGCCTAGACTCTCCTCCCTTTCCCCAGAGACCCCTCCTCCCTGCCACCACTCCTGGCCCCTTTCTATTGATTCTCCCCACAGCTTGGGAGCTCCTGGCTCCCGCTGACCTTGGAGAAAGCCACTGCCTCAGCCTGTGCCCCACTTTCAAGCCTCCCTGATTTTGCATTTGCAGTTCCCTCAGAATGTCCCCCTGCATTCCTATGTATCCTTCCAGACAGTTCTAAAAGAAGCCCTGGATCCTTCCCCACTTCCCAAGAAGCCAGGTGCCCCCTGGCACCATGCCCATCCCCTACTCCCCCCCACACCCACCCACGCATCCCAGCAGGGACCCTGTGCAGGTGTCTGGGATCCTGCTCCTGCGGAGGACTTGGGTCTGTTGTCTGGGCAGTGTCTCTGCCTCTAGCTCACCCTTCTCAGCCCGTAGAGAACACCTAACTGTCCCAGGGACATTCAAAAAGTCCACTGCTGGGCCCAGCCCACTGGAATTAGAGGGGAATCCGTGGAGAGGCGTGGGCAGCGTGACTGAAACTTGCAGTGGCAAAAGGGGTGACTGACTATATCTTAAGAGCCAATGAAAGACCTGGGCCCTCTTCCCCAGAAAACACATGCATGTGAAATCTGCACATGATGGGGGGCAGCCCACCCCAGCCCCAGGTCGCCCCAGCTCTCCTCACCAGAGTGACAAGACATGCCAGACCCACAGACCTCACAGCTTGGTGGGGACAGTCACATAAATATGTACTTAGAGGAGGCTATGACCACTGCTCAGGCAGTGAGCAGGATGAAGGGAGGGAGAGGGGCTGGGGCAGCATGGGAGCTGGAGGTCCTGTTGGCTGGGGGGTCGAGGAGAGCTTCAGTCTGAGGATGAGCAGAGGTGCCATGGGCCTGCCCAGCCACAGGGTCTGGAAGAGTCTGCGAAGCAGGACTTGGAACCCTGGCTGGCATCGGCTCACACCTGCTCTTGCCAGCATGTGTGTGGGGAGGACCTCCTCAGGGGCACCGCCCACACCAGGCACAGGTTTTGAGTCCCCCAGCTAGCCGTAGGATTGGGGACGCCCTTGGCTCAGCCACAGGGAGAAACCCCTGAGTACCTCTGAGGGAGGAAGAAAGGGCCCTTCATGGCAGGACTGAGGACAAGGGGGCCTCTGTGAGGAGCCAGGGTGGGGGCAGGTCAGGAACTCTCCCAGAATAACCACACGCATGGCACACATGGCACACCCACCAACCCAAACACAGTTACACACGAGGAGCCTGCCTGCAGTTGGACGCGCACAGACAGCTGCAGCCACAGGCATATACACACGCCTATGACAACTCAAGTGACACACACGCCGAGAAACACACCCGACTCACTGGCTCTCAGGTGTCGACAGACATCCAGGCCCATGCAGACCACACAGGGCATTACTACACTCCTGCATTTATCGCACAGAGAGATCCACATGCTCAGAGATAAGCACAAGCCTTGAAGAGACCCACACTTGTCTGACTAGGATCTGGCCCCAGGAAAGTCCAAATGTAGCTTTTCCTAAGGCAGCTCCTGGGGCACAGTGGCTGGGAGATGAGGGAGAAGGGAGGGCAGCTGGGTGTTGGGCAGGCTGGGCTTCCCCACTGAGGGAGGCGGAGAAAGTCCCTGCTGGCCCCGAACAAAGTCCAAAGTGGGTCAGGGAAGGAGTGGGAGGGTCAGGGAAGGAGTGGGAAGGTCAGGCTCATTGCCTTCTTGACCCCTGTCTGAGGGGAAGTCAACAGAGGCTGGAGGATGAGGATGAGGATGAGGCAGTCACAGGCCTGGCACACAGAAGGGGAGGGCTTGAACCTGTGCAGGTGGGATGGCTATGCCAGGCACCCCACACATGACCTTCACTGGGCAGAAACTGACCAAGAGAGGTGGAGCAATTTACCCAAAGCCACAAAGCCAACAGGGCCGCTCCCGGGGGAGGCAGAGAGGGACCCTCTGGTTCTCTAGCCCCAGCACTGTCCATCTGGCCTCCAGTGGGGCAAGGGCATGTGCACGTGGTTGGGGAGGGAACAGCTCCTCCACCAGCAGCCACAGGGACAGGCCCCGAGTCTACCCCTCAGCCCTTCTCTCTGCACCCACAGAGGTGCCATGATTTTCCTGATTGTTGACAATCATCTTTGTGTTTGGGAGAAGGGGAGATGGCCCCCTAAGGCTTTTGTCGTCAATCCCCACAAGGGGAGTGGGCCCAGATGATGCCCCGCACTTTAGGGATCAGAAGAAAGCTGGAGAGAGGCAGGACTGTGGGTGCCGTCCCACAGCAGGTGGGGGCCTGGGTGTGGGCTGGGCAGGTCTAGCTCAGATCTGGCCTGCCCTGGGTGCCCCGAGAGCTTGGCCATGGCGCTCTGGCGTCATCTGTAAAAGGGCATGATCCAGCCTAGGAGGCTGTGCTGAGTGCAGCTCCTAGCCCCATTCCCAGGAGCCTCCAAACTTCTTTGGATCCGGGGGTAAAGGGGCTCTCTCAAGCCACCCAGCCCTGCAGTGACCTGCTTTGGTCTCTGCTCTGGGAAGAGACCGGGCAGGGCAAAGGAAGCCCGAGTCCACTGGCAGGCCCCAGGCCAGCTGCTGTCCCTCAGAGGGCCTCAGTTTCCCTTTCTTGACAATGAATACTTCTAAGCTTCCTCCAGCCCTGATACTACAAGAACCTGCAATCCTCCTCTCTCCCCCCACCCACCAGCCCCCCAACACCCACAGCCCACCGCAAGCAGACATCTGAGCCAGCCTTGGGCCTTGTCGACTGGCTGCTCCACTGCACCTGTTTACCCAACACAGCCACAGACATGATCCAAAGCTTCCGGGGCTGTTGTGAAAACAGCAGCTCAGCCACCACAAGCCTGCCCGCCCGGGCACCTTGGCAGGGACCTTCAAAGGACAGTCATCTGGACCTGGACCCAGAGCCTCCACCAAAGGCCTGCTGAACCCTCTCCTCCCCAGTCTGGGCTGTACATGCTACCTCTTGGCTTTCAGCCCAGACCTTCCTGAACCACCTGCCTCCCTGACCTCACCACGCTCTAGAGCAGCGGGTCTCAACCCTTTCACAGGGGTTGCCTCAGACCATCGGAAAACACATATATAATTACATACTGTTTTTGTGATTAATCACTATGCTTTAATTATGTTCAATTTGTAACAATGCAAATACATCCTGCATATCAGATATTTACATTACGGTTCATAACAGTAGCAAAATTACAGTTATGAAGTAGCAACGAAAATAACTTTATGGTTGGATGTCACCACAACATGAGGAACTGTATTAAAGGGTTGCGGCATTAGGAAGGTTGAGAACCGCTGCTCTAGAGGTACTCAGATACATCCAAAACAGACCTACTGATGTTCCCCACCCAAGTGCCCCCATCTCCCAGCAGCACCAGTGCTTGCCCAATAGTTCAGGCCAGACACCTGGGTGTCATTTTCCTCCTCCCCCTTCCTCCCTACACAGCCACACCATCATTTCTGCCTCTGCAGTCTATCCTGAAGTCCATTCTTCTCTCCGCCTGCTGCCCCCATCTAGGCACCCCCACCGCCCCAGGCCCTGCACCTGCCTGCTCACTGCTCTCCATCCTCTGGTCTGGCCCCCACAGTCTTCTGTCTCAGTAATTTGGTGGGTCTTTTAAGATCTCATCACCCCCTGCCTAAGCCCCCAGTGTTCCCCATTTCCCCATCTGATAAACCCAGACTCCGCTCCCTGTCCTGCCCCACCCAACCTCCTTCATTACCTCCCTGACCTCCTCAGCCACTGCCTTCCTTTACTCCTCTGCCCTGGACACAATGACCCATTTCACAGATGAGGCAACTGAGGCTCAAAGCAGTCCAGTCCCTGGCTCAAAAGTACACAGCCAGTGCATATCCAGCAAGAATTTGAACCCAGGTCTGTCTGATGCCTGCAGAGGTCTTGCTCCTAAACCTTCAGGATGCCCTCACACCCTTAGCCCGGGGAAATGCCAATCTCCAGCCCTCTAGCCTCCCAGCACCTGCCAACTACCCCACCATCATTACCACTCCCACACCTGAGGTCCCAAGCCTCTTGGTGCCGGATAGCAAAGGCCAAAGCTCAGCTCAACCTTCTCTGAGAGACAGGCAGGGTCCTGCCATCCACTGGCATTTGTCAAGGATGTGTGTGTGGCGGGTATTTCTAGCTCTCCCCACTCCTCTAGCTGCCATCAGCCCCAGATGTCCGCCTCCATCCCCAGTCCAAAGACTGACTCCAGGGGTCTGAAGTGAAGGCAGGCTGGCAGGAGGGCTCACCATCCACCCCCTCATTGCCAGCCTCAGCTTCTCCAAGCCCAATGTCCTGGGCGGAGGGGGGAGGGGAATGAGGTAATGAGGTAAGAGGGGGGGGGGGCAAGAGGCCTGAAGGGGCAGCAGGCAGCTTCTGACTGCCTTTCCCCTCTATTTGTCATGAGATCTATTTTTCTCTCTTTGAAAGAGAGCGAGGGGGAGCAGAGCAGGAGGGGGCTGGGCCCCTGAGTGGGCACAGCTGCTTCACCCTGGAGCTCCTCTTCTTGGAGGACACAGAACCTACCGAACCCACGGAACCCTCCCACTCTGCAGCATGGCCTCTGAAGGCAGAATCCAGGGGGTGTAAGGGAGCCAGAGGCCCGGCTTCTCAGCCACCTGGCCCTGTGACAGTGGGCCAGTGCCCAGGCCATCTGAAATAATAACCCCAGCAAGTACCACTTGCTGTGTCGTGAACAGTTACATGAACCGGTGCTAAGTGCTTTACATAACTACTAACAATGTGCCAGGCACAGTGCTAGCTACTTTGCATGCATTATCTGCTGTTTCTGGCACAACCCCACAAAGGCAAAGGCTGTCATTCTCTCATTTGTCAGAGGGGGAAACCGAGGCACTGGGCATCAAAGCCACTTGCCCAGGTTCATTCATACAACTGCTTGGAGCCACCTCATCCCAGAGATGCAGCCCAGCCATGGCCACTCACACGCAGGGGGCTGTGCCCGCGGACCTAACGCTCTGAGCCTTGCCTTGAAGCCAGGATTGTGGAGGGTTTCATGGCAGAGGGCTCCCCGAGCCTCCATCAAGGCCTGGCCAGCCTTGGCACTGGAAAGCCTGGTCAGTCGGCCTAATCCACTGGCCAAAGGCTGTTTCCCTCACAGGCAAGGCCGCAGGGCAAGCCTCAGATGGAAGGCTGGTCAGTCCTGCTATGAAACCACATCCTGGGCAGCCCAGAGGAAGTGAGCCTCCGGAAACCCCTCGGACAGACGGGCCTCTCCCCTGGGCCCCAGTCCTTGGAAAGTGCACAGACTGTCCAAGAGAAGGACCCTTTCTGCATTCCTGCCCTCCACTTCCACCAGGCATGCACGCTGTGGGACCCCGAAGAACAGTGGGACCCCCCCTCCCCAGCCTGTGAGCACCGTGGCCCAATGACCACAGGCAGCCCACTTCCTCCTCTGTGGCAGCAGCCACAAACGGTGCCGGCACAGCTGACATGGCCCTTCCCCCACACCCTTGCTCCAACTCCATTGCCAAGCCCTAATCAGCCTGGAGGACTGGGCCAGCTGGGCAGGATAGCTCATGAATGCCTGGGCAGAGCCCACCTTCCATTGTGTTCCAGCCCCTGGAGCACCTGTGGTCACAGCCACCCTCAAACCTCACTCTCAGTGCCAGAGACAAGCTGGGCTGTGACTCTGACCAAGGATCCCCCCTTCCTGACCCGGAATGGGCACAGTGTGGTGTGTGTGGGCAGGCATCTGAGTGCATGGTGACTGGGTGAGCATCTGTGTGCATGTCGGAGCATGCCTGTGGGTGAGTGCATGTGAACAACTGTGTACACATGCGCACGTGCATGTGCAGGCACTTGTGGGCATGGGTGCCAAGTGCAGCCTCAGTTTTTGTGAGTATATGTCTATGCCAACTAGGTCAGTAATATTTTATTTTATTTCTTTATTATTTTTTAAAAATATTTTTTCATTGATTTCAGAGAGGAAGGGAGAGGGAGATAGAAACATCAATGATGAGAGAGAATCATTGATTGGCTGCTTCCTACATGCCCCCTACTGGGGGTTGAGCCTGCAATGCAGGCACATGTCCTTGACCGGATTCAAACTCGGGACCCTTCAGTCTACAGGCTGACGCTCTATCCACTGAGCCAAACCAGCGAGGGCTAGGTCGGGAATATTTTAGAGTTGAAAGTGGGCTGGCTCTGCCCTGGCTGGTGTGTTTCAGTTGGCTGAGCTTCGTACTGTCACATAAGGGTTGGTAGTGTGATTCTGGTCAGGGCACATGGGTGGGTTTCGGGCTTGATCCCAGTGAGGTACCTGCAGGAGGCAGCCGATTGATATTTTGCTCTCCCATTGATGTTTCTCTCTCACCCTCTCCCTTTCTCTCTTTCCAAAAATCAATTAAAAAAAATTTTATTTTATTTTTTAAAGAAAGTGGGCTGGCTCCAAGGCTAATTAACTGAACTTCTTAGGGAATGAGGCTCAGTGCTGGGAGGGGAGGGGCCCCTGAACTCAGGTAGCATAGGCCCAGCAGCCAAGAGCACATCACCTCCTCCCCACCAGGTTTGCAGGTAGGTCGAATAAACAGAAGACCTAGTGGAGACCCTGTTTTTGTTCAGCCCCCCACTCCCACCCCTGCACCCCACCCCCTAGTAAGGCCCACTTGTCTATTGACCCCCAAGACTTGTAGGTGCTTGACAGCCAGAGGGGTGGGAATGGGGAAATGATCAGAAAGGACTCCTGGAGAAAAGACCACCTTTGCCACCCCTCCCCACTGTCACTCCCTGGGTTCTGTGCCCTCAGTATCTCCCACCATGCCCCAGAATCCCGCTCACTGGGCTCTGGACACCCAATGGGTAAGTTCACAGGGCTGTCTTCCTTTCAATGGGAACCGAAGGAGGCAAGGCTGGCCGCAAAGAAAAGAATTTCTAGCTTTGTAAAGGGCCACAGAGACGGCAGCCTTCCCCATTACCCCTTAGCAACTCTGCCCAGCTCATCCTGAATCCGAAGGCTGGGGAGGGAGACTTAGAATCCCTCCTCTGGCCCCAGAGAGGCTGGGGAGATGCAGGAATGGGTGTAGAAGAGAGCTCATTGTACCAGGAGCTGGGAGACTTCCTTCCATTCCCAGGTTAGTGTCACACCCACTCACTGGAGGACCCAGGGCAAACCTCAGTTTCCCTGTGTGATTATGACGACAGCCTGAAGCAGAGAGAAGCGACCATGGAAAAGCTGACACACCCACCTGCAACCCTTGGCTCTCACACACCTTCTCTCTAACTGACCAGCAAAGTGTCACTACTCCTCACCCCAGAGTACTGCTGGGCCCCAGGCTGCTGAGCTCCAAGGTCAAAACCTTTGCCGGGCCAGAAGCCAGTTCCAGGCAGGCAGCACTCATTCGCAGGGCAAACTGCTGCCCCCTCTGGGCACCCAGGCCCCACACCCAGACCAAGGACTCTGTGTGCTGCCCCACCGAGTTCCAGGGCGGAAGGGGAGGAAGTCCACCCTGTCCACTGTCCATCTGTCTAAGAGGATCTAGTCTTACCTGGGGCTCCCGGCTCCCCCTTGCCCTTAGTCCTGGCTCCTGCCACCACCGCCACACACAACAATCACCAGGAGAAGTAGGCCTGCTGCCCTCACCTGGGCCAGTTCCCAGTAGACCTGCAGGAACAAGAGAAAAGAGCTGAGCGGGGAAGCCTCACCAAACAGGCTCTCCCCAGCACAACCAACACACTCCTGGTTCGGCCTTGTTTGACTCTAAGACTACAGGTCTCTTTGAACTTGACTTTCTCTTCTGTGAAACAGGGTGTTGGGCCCAACTTTTCCAGGGCACTGGTTATGCATTCACTCCATGCTGGGGGTTGGAACGCTGTCTGTCCTCAGAGCCTTTCCGGGCTACATATAGAAACAGCAAGAACTCTGTTCCAAATCCTCCTGTCTGCAAGTGGTTGCCCTGTGGGCCTGGGAGAACTAGGGTGCAATCAATTATGACCACTTTGTGGCCTGGGGAATTCCTTTGGGCCTCAGTTTGTCTCATCCTTAAAATGGGGAGAATACATCTCCCCACGTGGTTCTGAGGCTCCAATGATGTGGCATGCCAGCTCCTGTGCTGGACTCAAATTGGGAGTGACAAATGAATAGTGGCATGTTTTTGCTCCTTGCTTTTCACATTCTAGTTGAGGTGATTCTCATATTACTGCTGTGCCCATTATACAGCAAAAACAAAACAAATCAAGCAAAAAACGGAGTCTCAGAGAGATTCTTGAAGGGAAGAATGGCAAAGGCAACAAGGTCCCTGGTGCCCAGAGTACTTTTTCTGCAGGCCAGGCCTCCACAAAAGATTCCCCTCCCCAGATATGAACCCCTCTTCCAGCTGAAGACCCCCATCACCATCCCCTGGGGGCTGAGGCATCCTTATCTTTTTGTTTGTACTTTAAGTTATTTCTAATTTTAATTTAAACTCCAATTAGCTGTGCCAGCTAAATGGTGTCAGTGCCCTGGAGTCACCTCTCCAAGTCACCGCCCCTCCTTCTTTCCCCCACCACTACTGCTGAGACTGGAGGGGCGGGGGGGTGGAGTTATCATGTGGGATGAGCAGGGATAGATGCTGGGGGGGCGGTCTCAGTTAGCTGTCTTCCCTCCCACAAGCAGTCTAGTCAAGGGGATGGGAGGGGAGCAACAGATACATCGCCAGCAAGAAACTAGGTTGGGGGACTATCTAGGCTTTTATTGAGCCCCAGCTCCCAAGAGAATGGGGACCATACAGTTGGAGGAAAGTAAGTGGTCACCAAATAAGACTTAACATGTGCTGAGCACTCAGTATGGGCCAAGCTGTGCTAAAGGACCTCTGACTCAGGCCCTCTTGTCCTCACAACTTTCTCCCGTCCGCACGTAAGGAAACAGCCTTAGGGTGGCCTAGCTCCGGTCCCTTAACAGGCAGTGATTTTTGTGCCCAAGTCTTTCCTGGATCCAGAGTCCAAGGTCTTAGTCACAACACTACAAACCCCCAAGCCTTGCCCTCTGGTGTCTTTCAACCTGGGGAATAGGTGAGAGGTGGGAGCCCCCCGCGCCCCAGGAGCCAGGGCTGGGCTTGATGTGCTGCATGCACACCCAAACGCTCACAGCCTCCCACATGCACATACACCCACCCACACACCCAAACACACTGAGCTCTCACCTTCCCTCCCAGCACTGTCACCCCAGAGCGCAGGCACCACACACCTTGTTTCCTCCCCTCCTGCTGCTGACACCCACGCCCAAGCACTCTCGGTTCCCCACAATCAGTTACTCCCCGAGCACACACACTCACAGTTTCATACAGTCAGACTGTGAGTCTCCCACCAGTCATAGGCCCCCACCGCCAGTCTCGCCCCCAGCCCCAGTCCTGTCACACACCAGATCCCTTACACCACCACCCTATAGCCAGATACAGCTGTCCAAACACCTCCACAATACACACACACTCTCTCTCTCTCCACCCAGTCCCTCTCTCCAGCTGCCCTCTGCTGGTCTGTCCACCACAATCCAGCTCAGTCCACAGCAGGAACGAGGAAACTCAAGGGACCAGTCCCCTCCCTTGGTGCACACACACACACACACACATACACACACACTCAAACAGATACGCTCACACATGAGCCTGGTGGGCAGGTACCCTAACACCATGGACTCCCACAATTAACAGCTTAAATGTACTCATGGCTCGTGGGTCACCATGACACACCCAGTGTGCAACAAAGGACCGTCCAGATGCACAGGGATGCACAGACACAGACACACACACACACCAACACCTAGAGGGGAGTGTTAAAGAACACACCAACACATAGCATACACAGCCTCAGAACACCCAAACAGATATACATACATACACACAGGCGAATCACACAGGCAAGAAAGGATACACAGGGACAAGTTCCAGACAGCGACAAAGAACACCCAAGCACACACCGACACACAACACACTTACAAGCCCAGCTACAGAGGAATCAGCTCCAGGAGACAGGATCCATGCGTGCAAGGCAGGGGCCAGAGAAGGGAACAACATCCCACCCTGAGCAAATCTGTCCGATCAGGTTTATGTGGGGGGCTCAGTGGAGGATTTGGGGAACTGGAGCAGTTCTGACGGTGCTCGCCTCCTGCCTTTTCACCCTGGCTCTCCCCACCACATCCCCTCACCTGGCTGGGCCCCCGCGGGCGTGGGGTCTGGATTGGGGAGAGGCCGGGGGCAGACAGGTCCTGGAAGGGGCCACCAGGGTAGGGGGCTCAGAGGAGCAGAAGAGCAGGCAAGGCGGGAAGGGGAGGTGGCGGAGACTCGAGCCACGCCCAGCCCGGAGACAGATGGAGGGAGAGCCCGAGACTCCGAGACTGAGAGGAGATAGAGCGAGGAGGAGGCGCCGCGCGGGCCGGGCAGGGACCCAGGGCGGGAGGCGAGGC
>NW_005362116.1:310875-311188 GCF_000412655.1 Myotis brandtii | reverse complement strand
GGAGAACAGGATCTAGGGGCGGCGGGAGGTGGATTGGAGTGGGGCGATGGGGCACGCGGAGGGCGAAGGACAGACAGATCGGGACTCCTTTAAGGACGGGCGGACAGGGGAACACGGAGGGGGTGGGGACAGATGGACGGAGAGAGGATCCCGGGGATTCGGGAGGGACGGGAGGGACGGGAGGGCGCTCGGAGGAGCTGGGCGCAGGCGGGCAGAAGGACCGGGAGCAGACGGGCGCGCTGGCCTCGACCCCTGAAGCTGAACGGAGGGACAGACAGACAGACGGGGGACAGAGACACCGGCGGGTCCCCCA
>NW_005362116.1:280600-310188 GCF_000412655.1 Myotis brandtii | reverse complement strand
GGGCCTCCCCACCGGCCAGCTGGCCCGCCTCGCCGGGCCTCTCTCTTTCTCTTCCTGTTGGCTGGAGTGTGGACGAGGCCGGGCTCGGTGCCCGCCGCCAAGCCGGCTGTCTGAGCCCTGCCCCTAGACGAGCTGGGACGACTCCCGGGCGGGAGGTTCTAGCTGGTCCGCCGCCGCGGGTCAGGCGACTCTGAGAGCAGCCCCTACCCGATCCCCCGCTCTCCCGCTCTCCTGTCCAGGCTTTCCAGAGCTCTCCATCGCCCCTAGCAGACGCTAAGCTTCCTTCCCAGACTTGGAACTTGGATGCCGGGCATAACTCATTCATTCATTCATTCATTCACTCACTGAGTCTTCCCTGGACTGAAGTCTGGGGACCAAGTGCGGCCCAGGGCGTCTATTCCTCTGCCCCCAGCGCTCAGAAAGTCAAGACTTGGCTCTATTCTATACTCCGAAGAAATGTCACTTTCCAGAGGCAAAGAAGAGGGTTCCAGGTCCCAGGCCTCCTGGGGGACCACCTAGAGGGGATGAGGAGAGTCCAGACAGCTTTTTAGTTGAAGCCTAAGCCTTAGGCCATAAGGGATGCAAATGGGGGCAATCCTGAGGAGGCCTGAGCTGACGGAGGAGGCCATGGCTGAGACAGGCCATGGCTAGGACTTTGGTCTTCTCAAGGAGCAGATGGTGGCAGCTGTTACAAAGGAATGGGCTTCTGGGAGGAGGGATGAAGCAGAGGGGCAGGACAAAAGAGGGGCTGGATGGGGGCAGAAGGGCTGTCACATTGTTTAGATGAGAGAACCTGGGTACCTGGTAAGAAGGGTAGGTTACAGGGCTGTGAGGATGAGGGGTGAGGATGTCCATTGTGACCCCCAGGGATGGAGAACCTGGCAGAGATGTGGATCCTGAAATTCTGTTTTAAGTGTGTGTGTGTGTGTGTGTGTGTTGGGGGGACGGGGGTTAGAGAGTGGTGGGGAGCTAGTAGTGGTGTGGCCCTGGTGCCCTAGCAAGGAGGTATACCTGGGAAGGAGGACCGAGTCTGAAAATGGTGTGTTCAGATTCCCAGCCCTGATGCCTGTCCCCCACTCCATCGGGGTAAGCTCTTTTCACCAAGCTGGACCCTTCTAGCCACATTGGACTACCATTTGGGAAATAGGCCTTATACCTTACTTCTCACAACCAGGCCTTTGGACATGCTGTTCCCAGAGCTAGGATGTCATTTCCCACCTGTCTCCACCTGTCTGGGTTGTGTTCACTGACATGCCACTCCTCCCTAAGCCCAGCTGTGAATGCATGGAAGTTCACTGAGCTAAGGGACCTTATTTTGTATGCATTCATCCTGGTCCCTCCCCACTCCCACCCCCGCCTCGTGGCTTCCCTGGGAAGAGTGAGCAAGATGAGCTTCAACTGACCTTTGCCCACCTGAGATCACATTTCCTTTCTGGCCCCTCCCTCCAGCCTCTCCCACAATATCCACAATAGGCTCACCCCTGGAGGGAGGGCTGGCTGGTGAGAGCTCCAGGTCCAGCCACCAGACCTTTGCTCCCCATACCCTAGGTTCACCTTGGAAAATGGAAAATGGGAATAATGGCTCTCAGTGATGGAGCTTCCCCCATGCCAGGCCTGTGCTGGATACTTAAATGTGTGTGATCTGTTGAGTCCTCAAATCCCTTTAAGATGAGGGCCGCTATTAGTGCCACTTTTGGTGAAGGGCAAATGGACAATCACCAGAGACAGGTAAAGCCACTTGGCAAAGGGTATGTACACAGCTAGTAAATGGCAAAGGCAGGATCCAAACCAAGGCCTGCCTGGCTCCAAAGCCCATGTTTTACTTCAGGGTTTCTTAGTCTCCATTGCTGAACTTGGGGCTGGATAATTCTTTGTTGTGGGTGCTGTCCTGTGCATGGTAGGATGTTTAGCAGCATCCCTTACCCCCACCCACGTGATGCCAGTAGCACTTCCCTCCCTCAAGTTGTGATAAAAATGGCTCCCGATACTGCCGGCTGTTCCCTGGGGGCCAACATTCACTCCTTGTTGAGCACCACTGCTTTAGAGTGGGGCTGGTACTGCAGGAGCAAGATTAAGCTAGGCTAGACACCAGGAAGCACACTCTTGGCCCTCGGGATTATGCAGGCCACATTGTGGCCAGGGCAGAGGAGGGTGCAGGTGGGTTTTCCTCCAAAGACAGATCCTGGGACTAGGGGTCCCAGGGAGAACACGCTTTTGTGGGGTCCAAGAAGTCCAGGCCAAGCCCCGATAGGGCCACTCTGTAGGCTAGACCTGCTCTTGTGTACCACATTGGGTGGATCAGTGCAGGATCCAGATAAACTTGCCTCTGTGCCCCCATAACCTGCCTGAACCAACCTTAGAGGGGCCTGTGGAGGCCTGGCAGCAAGCCGTGGCTGTGCCACATGCTCATTATAGGATCCTGAGCAGGCGGTCGCACGTCTCTGATCCTAAATCCTCACTCGTGAAAGGGACTGATGACAGTCCCATGCCGAGGGTTGAGTAAGGTTTAGGTGAGAGGTGTGCAGCGCCTCAGCCAGCGTGGTGAGGGCTCGGCTCACATTGGTCAGGGATACAGGTATGGTCACTTTGCTGAGTCACAGGCTGTCAGCCTGGGAAGAGCCCTTGATAGCCTCTTGTGACATGGTACATAAATCTGCAAGCAGGGCTGGGCTCATAGCAGCCACCCAAAAGTGGTACTTTCCCTTTCTCCTCCTCCAGGTTTGCAGCCAAAGGAATGGGCCCATCAGGGATAGCACTGGGCAGTGTCCAGACTCCTATCCCTAACACTCGCCCACGGCTATTCCTCTGCAAACTCCCTAGAGCAGCGGTTCTCAACCTGTGGGTCGCGACCCCTTTGGGGGTCGAACGACCCTTTCACAGGGGTTGCCTCAGACCATCGGAAAACACATATATAATTACATATTGTTTTTGTGATTAATCACTATGCTTTAATTATGTTCAATTTGTAACAATGCAAATACATCCTGCATATCAGATATTTACATGACGATGCATAACAGTAGCAAAATTACAGTTATGAAGTAGCCACGAAAATAATTTTATGGTTGGGGGTCACCACAACATGAGGAACTGTATTAAGGGGTTTCGGCATTAGGAAGGTTGAGAACCACTGCCCTAGAGGGTTTGTTCAGAGAAGGACCAACTGACCCCTGCAACCCCTACCCCACTCAGGGGCCATAATTTGGAGGCCCTAGACCCTTACATAGGAAGTCCAGGACTCAGCCAGCCAAGCACAGAAAAGGCCTAGACCTCCCTCTATCCCTGGAACCCACCCAGCTATGGGCAGGATGAGGTTCCCCACTTGATGCCTGTGAAGAGTTGGCCCTTGTCCTGGCCTTTCCCCTCTCACTCCCTTTCTGTTTCTGCTTCTCGGTATCACCATCCCTGTCCCTGAAACTGGCTGCCAGGGTCACCCCATCACACCCAGAGGACTAGCCTGGCCAAGGGAGAAAGGGCTCATGTTTCTACAGTGAGAGGCCCAGGCTAGCAGGCAGGGATGGTGTTCCTGAGCAACTGGTGGGGATGGCAGAGCCTTGGAGGGTTCCACTGAGGATAGAGCAGGTGAGAAGGGCACTTGGGACATGCCTGTGGCCATGCCTCAGGTCCCAGGATGGTCCTGAGCAGGGATTTCAGCCTCAGGGGATAGAGCCACATGGTAGGGAAGTGTCATTCCAGCTGTGCCCTGGACCTGTGATTTAACTGTGCCTCAGCTTCTCATCTGTGGAATGGAGATAATAACAGAATATTGGGCCCTAACCGGTTTGGCTCAGTGGATAGAGCGTCGGCCTGCGGACTGTAGGGTCCCGGGTTCGATTCCGGTCAGGGGCATGTACCTTGGTTGAGGGCACATCCCCAGTGGGGAGTGTGCAGGAGGCAGCTGATCGATGTTTCTGACTCTCTATCCCTCTCCCTTCCTCTATGTAAAAAAAATCAATAAAATATATTTTTAAAAAAAGAGGATGGAAGAGATCAAGCTCATGAAGCACTGGGCGCAAGGCTCAATCTATTTTGGTGTTAACCGCCAAAGAGTTGGTGAGGTCTGGCTTATAATAGTCCCCAAATTCTGTCCTCAGTACATCTGTGTTTGGGTGAAACTTGAGAAATACTTGGGGTACACAAGGGGAAGGTGGTTTCTGGGAGTGCAGGGCACAGGGCTTTCCTGGGGCTCTCACAGGGTATGCGGCCCCTAGACTGCCCCAGTCCTACAGCGACCACCGCACAGTCCCTGCCATGTGAGTCCCCTCTTCAGGGCGCCCTACTCCTCCCCCCTTCCCCGCAAAGGGGTGTGCAGGGGCGTCAGTTTGGGTGTTGGTGTTGTTAGGGTCAGTCACTGAGCGACAGCTATTCCCTCGCACACAGACGTAGAACAGCCCCCAAGCAACAGCACCACCTCCGTTCAGATCTACCAGGTCTCACACTAGGTCTGACCTCTGGGAGCCGAAGGCTCAGTCACCTGCAGGGCTGGGAGGGCTGCGCGCGCCTCTCGCCTTCTCGCCAGGGCGAGCCGCAGTCTCCCTCCAGAACTCGCAGCTCACCGAGCCCAGGTTGGCCCGTGGGAAACGGGGGCTGGGGTGGGGCTGTGCTGGAGGATGGCCCCCAAAGGCGGGGAGGGAGGGGGAAAACCGTAGGCACACCAGCGGCCGCGGTGCCGCGCACACCCCCCTCCCCGCCCCTGTCCCGCTCTGCGCTCGGGTACTGGCAGGCCCGTGGCCCCGCCCACTCGCCTCAGCCGGCGGGGAGGCCCCGCCCAGTCACGTGATGCAGGCCCGGCTATAAAAGGCCGAGCTCTATTCCCGGTTGGGCAGCCACCTGAAGGCCCAAAGGCTAGGGCGCTAGGGCGCCGGGTGGCTTGTTGGGTGGCTTGTTCTCCTTCTCGCCCTTCCCAGCTGCGGGCTCCGTCCAGGAAAGCGAGGGAGACTTACACACGCCCATTTCATAAATGACGCAACCGAGGTCCTGGGTGTGAGTGTCACCCAAGGCACCGCAGCCTGTCCCCTAGCTGGGAACCTCTGAGATGACAGGGGGCTGCATAGGGGATGGGGATGGGGAGGGAGAGTTACAAAAACCTAGAAGAGTAATGACACACAAAGGCTGTTCTCAGAAAAAAAAAACACAAAAAAAACCCCACCCAGAGCAAATAAGGAAAACAAAGACAAGTTCACAGAGGAAAGTAAAAATCTCCCATAATTGCACAGATAATTTCATCTCCCCAGACAGACCTCCCCTCCACACTGTCGATGTTGTGTTGGAGGGCACAATCAAGGCAGGCTTCCTGCAGGAAGTGGCAGAGCAGTCTGGGGCTCAAGACCCCTTAATCATTTTGCCCTGGGACCAGAATGAGGGGGATTGTCTTGGTTCCTGACCAAGACTTCACCCAGGGTTTGTCAACAACTCTTGGCAGGGCTGTGAGCAGGGGCTGTGAGCAGTGCCTGGAGAGAAGTGGTTGGGCCAGTTGGACCAGCAGAGCCTGAGCAAGGTGCCCACATAGCCAGCACCCTCTGTCCCAGGTCCTCCGGGGTTATGAGAGGCCCTGGGGCACTCATCCCGGTCCCTGCTTCTACTCAGGCTGAGAATGCCTTTCCATCAAGCTCTTAGCCATCTAACAAGGCCCCTCTTCCCGGTCGCCTTCCAAATGCCTGCCCCTAACCAAGGGGGCCCTTTGCTTCCTATGAGCCCCTCTCCTCACTTTAACCCCATCCCCACTCACACTGTCCAGGGCCTCTGCTGAGAAACTGACCACTTGGTATAGAACAGGGGTCCTCAAACTACGGCCCGCGGGCCACATGCAAATACAAATATTGTATTTGTTCCCGTTTTGTTTTTTTACTTCAAAATAAGATATGTGCAGTGTGCATAGGAATTTGTTCATAGTTTTTTTTTAAACTATAGTCCGGCCCTCCAACTGTCTGAGGGACAGTGAACTGGCCCCTGTTTAAAAAGTTTGAGGACCCCTGGTATAGAAGCTCCAGAGTGGGAAGAACCTCCACACTAACTGGCTGTGTGACCTTGAGCAAGTACCAGCCCTCTCTGAGCCTGTTTCCTTATCTGTAAAACCCCCATCCCTTGGGGCTGCTCTGCAGATGGACTGAAATGTTGAGCGCAGTGCGCCCAGCCCTGTGCTCAGCAGTAGAAACAGGCAGCTGGGCTGTTCATGTTCATCTCCCCCAGTGAGCTCCCTTGGCAGAGACATGCCTCCTCCCCAATGCCCAGCAGCCTGTGGTGGGCAGAGGCAGAGGTTGGTAGGGGAGGAGCCTCCCCAAGGAGCTGAGTCTCACCCTCAGGCTACTGCCCACCCCACCACCTTCACACGCCTGGGCCCTGCCTCTGCCCACAGGCTTCTGCGGTCCAAGTCTGTGGCCAAGATGGCCACAGTAGCTAGGCAGGCGGCCAGGCTGCTGGGGAGGTCAGGGGAGCAGGAATGGTGAGCCCTTGGGGCCAGAAACACAGCCAGTTCCCAGGCCAGCCCCTCAGGGCCCTTGGGCATGGGGCAGTCATCCCAGGGCAGCAGAGGGAGGGGAGGAAGAAGGCTGGGATTCCTGGAATTTCTGGATAGCATTTGGCTTAAGGACTGGGGCACAGAATCTAAGCCCTCCGTGGGCCCCATGTGGAACCCTTTGCATCCCCACTCTAGGTCCGGGGGCAGGGGGGGGGGGTTAGGACTCAGGCCAGCTGAATCCAGCTGCACAGGCTTCCCCAGCGTGGAACCGAGGCCTTGGCTTTAGGTACTGTGCCCAGGATCACAGGAGCTGTCAGGTGTGGGGACAATATGGGACTGTGCTTGGGGCCTTGCACAGAAGACGAACTAGACTTTCAACCGGGCCTCGGATTTCACAACCTGGAGCCTGGGATGTTCATGTGATGTCTGCTCTAGTTCCTTCTTGTTGCAGCGCAACCATGGAGGGTAGCTCCTGTGTGGGGGCCACTCCTAGCCCCGAGGGCATCTCTCTGGAGGGAAAGCTGGAAGGTTGAAGAGGGAAGTTGGGGGAAGTGTAAGTCGGCTGTAGTGGGAGCTTTCTGTGGAATCTGACTTTGGATTCTCATGTGCGCACCCAGGTGCCAGCTGCTGTATATGCACGTGTGTGTGGGTGTGTGTGTGGGGGAGTGGTGGGAAGGAAGAGGGTGGCAGAAATGCCCAGTCTTCCCTACTGTTCCTCAAGCCCTTCCTTCTGCACCACCCACATGAAGCCACTGGAATCTAGAGGACAAGGCTCCAAGGAAGCCTCCACTACCCTCCCCCGGCCCAGGCTTTCAAGAAGGCGGGTGGCGGCCCGACCACAGCCACTGTGGGGGTGCGGTGGGGGCACAGTTATGGTACAAAGGAAGAAAAAGGAACTTTCTTCCCTCAGGCAGAAGCTATGCCCCGAGGGTAGGGGCAGGATTCCCAGTCCCTGGGCTGGTCCAAGCAGACCTGCCTTCTGCCCTGTCCCCATGTTCAACTTCCCACCCTCCACTCAGGCCCAGGTCACTGTGGAAGCTTGTACAGGTCTTTTGTCCCCTGAGTGCCTCAGTTGCCCCACTCGGACTTCCCCATTCCTTTGTCCCCACCCTGGTCTGGGCCACTGGTGTCTCTTGCCTGGCCATCTGCAGTCACCTCTACTCAGGACCCCACACTTCACCCCTAATAATTCTTTCTCTTCACAGCAGCGACACAATCCTTTTAAAGTGTCAAGGACTGGTCACTCGCAGCCCCGAAGCTGACCATCGGTCTCTCAGGATAAAGGATGAAGTCAGGCCCAGTGTGGCTTAGCCCCTGCCCCGGCCAGTCCCCCAGCTCCAGGGAGAAGAACTTCTTTCAGTTCCTACCAGATCATACCCTACAATTTCTCACCTCTGGGCCTTTGCCCATGCTGTTCCCTTTGCTTGAGACATCATGCCTGGCTAACTCCTCAGTCTCCAGGGAGCCCCTCACTTAGTTACCACCTCCTCTAGGAAGCCTTCCCTCATCCCTGTACGGGGTTAGGTAGACCTCAGGGCAGAGTGGGCCCTCTGTCCTGGGGAACAACACCCCCAGGCCCAGGGCTACCCCCTCACCCATCCCTGTCCAGCTGCCAAGCCCCAGCACAATGCCCCACCTCAGGTCTCTGAGGAAGAGAGAACAGGGCGATCAGGAAGATATGAGGCCTCACCTGGGAGCTGCACCACCAACTGTCCCTTACATCTGCCTCCCCCGGGGTTTACAGGGCTTAGGTTCCTGGACCCTCAGGGCACCCCTGCCAACCCACCTCCCATCTTCCACGCTGTTCATTTTTTGGAGAAGTTGTCTTGACCATGCCCTTGTCAGAAGTGACTGGCAGGCAGCCAAGCTGACCCCCACCATAGCTGTGGGGTTCCCAGCTCGCAAGGCAGCCCAGGCTCCTAAGCCTGAGCCTCCTGAGAGTCAGGAGCAAACCCACTCACACTTCCCCCACTGATCCAGGTCCCCTAGTTGAGCCCCAGCTTGGAGAGAACCCTAGTAACTAGGGTAGGCCTAGCCTTCTGGGTCTTGTCTGATGGGAGGTAGGCATGAGGTAACCACTGGGCTGGCTGGGGCCTGAGTGCACACAAGTGAGTGAGTTTATGTCAGGGGTGGGGCTGTGGCAGAGTGGAGGCTTACACGGGTCCCCAGTGGATATGCCGGAGAAGATGCCTGGGGGGATGGGGGGCCACGAGGCTGGAGTTTCACCCTGCCATGCCTCTGACTTGCTGCTGGATCCTGGCAGGTCTCTGCCCCTCCAGGATTTGACAGCTCCAGCTACACAAGGGAGGGACAGGATGGTACATATTAAGTTATCACTAGGGTGTTACTGGCTCCTGCTAGGGACAGGCTGAGCCTCTCATTAATGCTGGGGGCAACCTGCAAAGTAAAGGCAGCCTTAATTTATAAATGAGGAAACTGAGGGTCAGAGAGGCCAGGCCACTGCCCAAGGCCACTCAGCGGGTCAGGTGGCAGAGCCAGGCCCCCAGGTCTGTGTGAGGCCTCAGCTTCCTGGTTTTTAGGAAAAAGACCTGGTGGCTTCAGAGGTAGGGCACCTAACGACTAAGCCTGGGCCCCAGACTGCAGGGTTCCCCTCCCAGCTCAGTCTCACTCGCTGTGTGACCTTATGCAGGTAGCTCAGCTTCTCTGAGACCCAATGGAAGGCATCAGAGACTCAGCTCGCCGTGGTCACAAGGGTTAACTGACTGAGTAAGGCTACCTTCCTATCCCATCTCTTCCTCCTTCCCAGGTATACGTGGGGATCTGGTGGGAGCATGGACAGGAGGGGGCTGCTCTGAGGGGTGCAGGAGCCAGGTCCTGCATTGATACCTAGACACATTCCTTTCTTTACCTCTTGGCCAATAGCTTCCCCAGGCACCCTGGAGAGTCCCCTAATTGCTGTCTAATTGCCTATACCCAGGTAGAGCAGGTATTCTGATCTCATCCCACAGACCAGGAAACAGGCTCAGGGGAATCCCTGAGGCCACATGGGTTGTTGGAGGAGACTGAGGCCAGAGCCCAGAGCCTGGCTTGTTCACATGTCCTGCAGAGGGTCCTGGACTATTCCCTAGACCAGTGGTCGGCAAACTGCGGCTCGCGAGCCACATGTGGCTCTTTGGCCCCTTGAGTGTGGCTCTTACCACAAATACCAACTTCTGCCCATGGGCCACGAAGTTTCAATCGCACTGTACGTGCACGCCCGCACGTGGTATTTTGTGGAAGAGCCACACTCAAGGGGCCAAAGAGCCACATGTGGCTCTTTGGCCCCTTGAGTGTGGCTCTTACCACAAATACCAACTTCTGCCCATGGGCCACGAAGTTTCAATCGCACTGTACGTGCACGCCCGCACGTGGTATTTTGTGGAAGAGCCACACTCAAGGGGCCAAAGAGCCACATGTGGCTCGTGAGCCGCAGTTTGCCGACCCCTGCCCTAGACAAAGGATGGATGCTGTGGTGAGGGTCAGCCTGCCAGTCACTTCTGACAGGGGCATGATCAGGACAACTCCATAAAATGAAACAGATGTTTTATAAACCTTGCTTGGACCAGGCCCAGATGGCAGCCTGGACTGTGGCTCATGTTCCTACCAGAGGAGGGGATGGAGTCCAGCATGATTTGGGAGGCCAGGCACCTGTTTCCCTGGCTTGGCAGGGATGCTGGGTTGTAGCTTCCCCACAGCTACATGCCTGGGAGCCTGCCCTCTGGGGCCCCCTCTCCCCCTCCATATGGCTGTGGGGTTCCCAGCCCACAGGGCAGCCCAGCCCTCTAAGCCTAAGTCTCCTGAGAGTCAGGAGCAAGCACTAGCAAAAGGGCCTGTTCCTACAGGTTGTGTTGGAGGGCAGTGGCCATCTCGGGAGGCTCTGTCCAGAGGTGAGGAGTCCCCTAGGGCCACTGGGGGCTGGCCTTCTTGCAAGGAGCTCAGCTACTCAGTGTGACCTTGGGCAAGTCACTTTCCATCTCTGGCTTCAACTTCCTTGTCTATAAATGGGACTATTTATAGCCCCTCAGAGGCTCAGGGCATGTAGACAAGAGGAAGGTCTAGTGCAGTGCCTGGATTAGAGTGAGCTTTCCATTGATTGCTGCTATTTGTTATATGAGTTAACTTTGTTATTACCAGGGTATGTTTGGGGATGGAACATGGAAGCTTACATGGCCTGAAGCTCTCTGCAAAATTGAAGGCTCAAACCATCTCACCTAACTCACCATGGTAGGGGTAAGAGACTAAGGTCCCAAGAGGCAGAGTGACTTGCCCAGATTAGCAGCAATAGACTCCAACAGAGCCAGGAGTAGAAATTCATTGTTCTTTCCCTCCTGCAAGCACTTAACCAGCACCAACTGTGTGCTAGGCTCCGTACTAGAGCTGAGAAGCCAGGGAAGCCTCCACTGCAAAGGTGACGCTGGCCTGCACCAGGACAGGGAATTCCTCCTTGGGCAGTGGTGGGAAGGTACTCCAGGCAGAAGGAACAGCCAGAGCAAAGACTTGGAGCTAATGAACCCACTACGTCCAAGACCAGTTCTAAGGAACAGCGAGGTAAACCTGTGAGGCTAGAACATGGGGTGCACAGGGGACCCCAGGGACCAGTGGGATTCACATTCTCAGTGGACAAGGATGTCCTGCAAAGACCTGGGCTGCATTTGGGCCTGTGGTGAAGGAAGGAAATGAAGCCTTGAAAAGAGGGTTTTCCAGGCAGAAACTGGAGGGGAAAGATCAGGAGAACAGGCCTTCTAGACAGAGGGAACAGCAAGAGCAAAGGCCTGAGGCAGGAATAACTACAGCAAGCAGCTTAAAAGAATGGATAAATGAAGGCCTGACCTTTATTGTTCATATTCATGCTGCCTGGGTTTCCTAGGGCCAATAGGACCGGCAGTGCAGGGGTGGAGACACAGAGCCAGAGATCTTCACCTGCCCACATACCCAGCTTCCTCCCCCGAGCAGTGCCCGGGGCTGATTACAGCCTGCTCCCTGAGCACAAGGTTTGCCTGCGTGAGAGGGTACACATGGGTGTGAGTCCAGGGCAACTTCAATCTTTGCCCTCTGTGAGCCTGGCGCCTCAGCCTTTAATGATGGGCGCAGGGACTCTGACCAGCAGACTCCTGGGTGAGAGTGTGAGTGTGTGTAGGGCGCTCCTGGACCACCTCAAAGACCCTTCCTTTCCCTCACTGTAGATTCTGGAACTTTTGCCTGTGGGTCTCTGGGCTCCCTGGTGCCCTTGCTCTGGCACGTGTCCTCCTTGGGGCCTGTAGGGTTGAGCCTTAGACCCTGTATGTCTTTGTTCCTTCCCTAGTTGTAGGTCACCCCCTTAAGGGCCATATTCTCTCCTTCTGATCACTCCTTGTGCCACCGCACATATGGCCCCCACCCTGTGATGGCCAGTTACACCGTAGGCATTTAGTAATGACTGGCTTTCCCACGGTGGCACCCCTGTGCCCATTGCACGTGTATTGGCTTCCCCATCGCCCTGGGCCTTCATGTGGCAAAGGCGGAGAAACACCAGCTTCATCAAGCTCAAGCTCAAGTGGGCTGGGGTTGGCCTGAGCCTCTGGGCTCTCTGTGCTGCGCTGCACCATGGAGCTGGTAGGCCCTGCTCTGCAAGCCCCTCTGGGGCTGCAGAGGCACCTAGCTCTGCCCTGGGGAGTCAGATGCAGTGGGTGAGGATGTGCCCAAAAAATCAGGGGGAGCAGCAGCACATGCTTAAATAGCCTGGGGGCAGACCCACCTGTGGTAATGCCAGAGAGAGTCCATAAGCGCACAGATGCATTCCGGATTCTCTCCCCACCTGGAGGCTGACTCTCAAGTCCCCGCTTCTCCTTGCTTCAGGATGGGGGAGTTCGGGTAGAAAGTCATCATCACTTCCTTCATCATCACCCTGGTAGTCCCGGACATGAATGAGGATGCAAGAATGTGTATGTACATACATTCCTTTGTGTGAGAGGCCTGGAGGGGGGGCAGCAGGTGGGAGAGCATGAGTGTGCAAGGTCACTGGGAGGGCGAGAGGAGGGCCAGGTTCAAGCAAACAAGGGTGCATGGCCTCCGGAGATGGCTCAGGCTCAGGGTCTGCCCTTGAGGCACCCTTGCTCCAAGCCAGACCAGTGGAAGTCCTGCCAGCTTCCTCTCACATAAGACAAAGCCTGCGTGGCTGAGGGGAAAAGGGAAGCGGGCAGAGGGGAGGAAGTCAAGGATGGAGAGCCCACTCTGAGCCTCCTGGGGCCTCCTGTCTGCTTGCCATCCCAGCTCCACACTGTGTCCAAGAAGCTCCGGAGCGCTCCCATCAGCTTCCCCAGCTGCCCCAGGCCCCCCGAGAGCAGCCTCTGCCTCCAGTGCCTGGCAGGGGTGGGTCCGTGGAGACGGAGAGATCCTGAACCCTGGGACCTTGTACTCAGAGGTCAACCTCCAGGGCAGGGCCTCCTCCCCAAAAAACTCGACCTTCATCCATGTCTGGCAGCGGTCAGCTGGTATGGGGCTGCCCAAGGGCACTGTCTGGGTATCAAAATAAAACCTGACAATTGCTGCCTCCACCCAGTGCCACAGAGCTCTGCCGGAAGGTAATTATAGGCGGCCTGGGGTGGCCGATTCTGCCCGCAGCCCAGAGCTCTGCAGGCCCAGGATCCGCCGGGCTGCAGGGAGCCCCCATCCTCCAGGTCTTGCTCTGCCACAGGTTCAGAGCATCTCGTCCCCAGCTCCAGGCTCCTCCACCAGCCCACATGCCTACCCATCTTGGAAGGGGGCCCCTGGGAGTCTGGGTGAAATCTGGACTCTGCTGAGGAAGTAGAATGCATGAACTTGGTCTCGGAATCATAATAAGCACAGTAATTCCAGCCCCTACATATCAAGCACTCACTGCCTAGCAGGCCCTGAGCTAACATGACGCCCGTTGTCACATAGCAGGACAGTGGCCAAACCGAGCCTCACACCTCAGACTGCTATGAATTCCAGGCCAGAGTTCACTGTCACTAGGTCAAGCTGCCCCTAAAGCCACAGGAGCAGGGGTGGGACAGCTGGTAACTGGCCTGGGTGGAGTCAGACAAGTAATGGGAATGAGGCTTCGGCTACTGGCAGGGGGAGGACAGACTTCCTCTTCTGGAGGCTCGTTCCTAACTGCGAGAGCTTGTGCAGACCCTGCCTGCATGGACTTACCAGTTGGTTGTCCAAGGGGCAGTGAGAGGCTGGGAGAGACATGACTTCTGGCTGCCTCCCAGCCCTCTCAGCCCTGCCACCTCCCCAGATTTCTTCAGCCCAGAGGGAGCATCCTGCCTGTCCCTGCCCACTCTGGTCCCCACCAGCTTCTCTGGGGTCTCATGCAGGAGCTCCACCCAGGACCGCCCCGAGGGCCCTGGGGATGTCTGAGTCGCTGGGCATAGAAGGCTTGAGCCCAGCCTCCTCCAGCACAAGGCGCCACCGCCTGGGCCCTTGTCAACCCTTATCTGTGGAATTTGCCTTGGAAAACTCCTGCTTCCTGCTGACTGGTGAGGGCAGGGCTGTGGCTGCCTTTGTTCCAGGGCTTGGGGCTCAGTCCACACTGCCAGGAGGTTCTGATGGGCATCTCACTTCTCACCTGCTGTCTGTCATTCTCTCCCATTCTCTTCTCCCCATTCCCTTTCTGGCGTTTGCAGATTACCTAGTAAAGGGGCCGTGTGTTCATGTTTCTCATCTCCACAAATAGAAACTCCAAACGACTTCTGCACTGACCTTGTTAGCAATCAACAAAGAACCCACAAACCTTTATTTCATCTCTGCTCTGTGCTGAGCGCTGGGGAGAGATGAGAGGGTGGCAAATTTGGAGATGAGTTACTTTGCCCACCTCCGTGCTTGAGGCAGGTGTTGCTAACTGATCCCAGCACTTTCTGCGGAGTCCGGAGGGATCCAGCTCAGAACCCTTCTCAACAAAGCCCCAGGGAGCCTTAGCAACCAGCTGGAACAGGCACATCGGCCGGAACCCCTTTCACCTCCCTTCTGCAGCCTGTCTGCAGAGAATTGAGGCCAGGGTCGGGCCAGGCCTTCTTGCGCAAAGCTGTCCTCGTCCTGTCTCACCTCACACTGCCTGTGCCCTGATTTCTTTGTCCTTGTTCTCAGCGCCTGGCACAGGATGGGGAGAAGGCAGCCGGGATCGTCTGTCTTGGTGTCTCGGATTCCTGTGAGGCTGCGATGGCCTGGTTAGGGACTTGGCCCCAAAGTGGCAGAGGACCTTTGGACGGAAGGCATCTGGGCTGATGCATTCAAGCACCTTCCACAGCTGCCTCCACCTGGGACCGGAGACCCTCCCAAGACACATGTCTTCTCAGAGCTACCCTGGCGCTGGGGAGCACAGGTCCCCTCACCCCACCTCCTGCTCCCATTGAAATGAGCTCACTGTGCATACCTTTCTAGGTCAAGGACAAAGTCCTGACCGCTGCCTTGCCTCTCGCAGTCATTCAAACACACAGATTAGCACTCGCTGGGTGCTGGAGCTTGTGGCAGGGATCAAGGGCCTCCCTGAGCAGAAACAGAGGGTCCCTGATTCAAGGAGCTTGAGCAGGGGGAAGAGGCACGTTCTCAGATGGGTTATTGAGAAAGCATTAGACTCAGGATCAGACAGCCAGAAGGCCAATCCCGGCCCTGCCACTGGGCCTCGGCTTCTTGTGTGTAAAATAAGGATAATAGTAATAACACAAGAACGCCTGCCTCACAGACTTTTTAAAGGATTAAACAAGAGAATTTATTCCATCCTTCAACATTATTTGTTGAGCACCTACTATATGCTAAGCTCTGCACTCAGCTCCAGGGATATGATTGCTCTCTAGGAGCTGACAGTCAGAGGGAGAGCAGTCAGGTCACCAGGAAATGGCTACGTAGAGTGAGCAGAGCCCAGATGGGGGAAGCTCAGGCAATGTGAGAGCCAGACTCTGACCCCATCCAGAAAATCAAAGAAGGCTTCTTGGAGGAAGTGACTCCTAAGGAGGGTGAATTAGCCAGGCTTCGGGAAAAAAGAGGCAGACCCAGACAGTGGGGAAAGGTGTTTCAGGCAGTGGAAGCAGCCTGAGCAAAGGCTAGGCAGCTCACAGATGGTGCCTCTGAAAATGCCCAGCACTGGGCCCTAGCATTTGTTTTAAAGAGTACAAGGCAGGAGAGGCGCCCAGACAGACTGGCTTAGGTGCTGGAAGTAGGACAGATGAACTGGATTGGGTCTGTCCAGGGAGCTGCATTATTTACTGACCCAGCTATAAAATATTTACCTGGGCTTCCTGATGATTTATGGTGTTTGCTTTCCTATCTCCGGGCTCCTGGCAGGTAAACCATGTGCCCTGAAGCTCACCCCTGGGAGGAGTCCCAGGGCACTGGCGCCTGAGCCAGGAGGAGGGCCCGGTCCAGCAGGCCAGGCCCTTTGGCAGCTCTGGGCTCTTCTAATGAGGCATGAGCCCCATGGCCTGAAGGCCCCACCCCAGAGTCCCTAGGGCAGAGCCAGGAATCCAGGGTGAGAGAGGCCCAGGCTGTGGGGAGAGGCAGACCCAGACAGTGGCCCCGTGCTCGCTAGCTGTGCGGTCTTAGACAAGGTGCTGAACCTCTCTCATCCTGTTCTCTCCTCTGTAAAATGGGATTAACAGTAGTATAGTATTTTGAGGAATAGATTGAAAGGAGCTCAGTGACAGTGGGCTTGAAACTCCTACATGTTTCATTAAATGTCTGCAAAATATAATATTAGGACAGCCTGTCAATGTAGCACACCTCAACTCTTACAAAGTTTTTAAAAAGTGGTCTATGTGGGAAGTGGATGTGTTTGAAACCTGCTTGGGTTGAGAGCCAAGAGCCTGCAGAAACCTTAGAAGGGCCTGACCTCAGCCTCATGGGAAGGAGACCAATTCTCTCTTCTGCTCAACACCTCTCTTGGAGTCTTTCTAGAAATCTTTCTTGTAATCTTTCCAGAAGCTGGCCCAGTTTCCTGTTTGTTTCTGGAAAGGAAGAAAGAGTAGCCTTGAGCAAAGGGAGAGAATAGAGTAGAGGGCTCAAGTGGACCTCTACCAGGCCAGGTGGTGCCTCCTCAGCCAAGAGCCCTCAACGGCTGGAATCACTCCTCACCCCATGGAGTGGGAAGTCTGGGCCCATGACTGATGGACTCTCGGGGCGCTTGAAGATTAGGCTACATGGAAAAGAGGGCACAGGACTGGGTCCGTGCAGCCTGGGACAGCAGGCTGGAAAGACATCTGATGGGCAGGGATAGTGAGGTCAGCAGATTCCCGAGAAGAGCTTCTGCAGAATTGTGGCTTATATGGGGGAGAGACCAGCCCCCACACCCAGGGTTTTCTTCCGAGGCCTCTGGACCAGCCTGACCAACCTCTCCATTGAGCAAATGGCCACACTAAAGCCAGAGGGAGGAGGGATCAGAAGGCCACACAAGATCAGAACTGGGGGCCCTGGGGGAAAGGTGAAGGGAGAAAAGAACAAAGATACCTTAGGACCATCAGTGGTTCTCAACCTGTGGGTCGCGACCCCTTTGGGGGTCGAACGACCCTTTCACAGGGGTCGCCTAAGAGACCATCGGAAAACACACATATAATTACGTATTGTTTTGTGATTAATTACTATGCTTTAATTATGTTCAATTTGTAACAATGAAATTGGGGGTCACCACAACATGAGGAACTGTATTAAAGGGTCGCGGCATTAAGAAGGTTGAGAACCACTGCCTTAGGTGATATTTCCAGCCGTGGTTGCACCTCCTCTGTGGCCTCAAATCTCCCTAGACAGGCCCAATGAGGTTCTAGCTTCTTCTGGATGGCCCAAGTATCCATCAGTTATATTTTAGTGAAAATCAACTGATAAGTTTCCTTAAGTACTAGATTTCCAGACAGCCCTCCACAGAGCAGAGGGAAGCCGGCACAGAGCTAGGGCGAGAAAGGCAGATCTCCAAAGGGAGAGGGGCTGAGGGGGCAGAGGATGGATGTCACAGGCAAGCCTAAGTGGCCTCACCTCTCTGGACTTCAGAGTTCAACAGGAAAAAAGGAGCCACTCAAGGTATTTCAAACAGAGTGAATTGAATCAAGGGGATCCATGACACAGGTGATAAAAAAAAAAAATAGCGGAGAAGCTGTACAGAAAAGCAGCCTAGAGCACTGGTCGGCAAACCGCGGCTCTCGAGCCACATGTGGCTCTTTGGCCCCTTGAGTGTGGCTCTTCCACAAAATACCAGCTCTTCCACAAAATACCGACTTCTGCACATGGGCCATGAAGTTTCAATCGCACTGTACGTGCGCGCCCGCATGTGGTATTTTGTGGAAGAGCCACACTCAAGGGGCCAAAGAGCCGCATGTGGCTTGCGAGCCGCCGTTTGCCGACCAGGGGCCTAGAGCAACACCAGCAGGAAGCCACTCCCCTCCCCAGGCTAAAGGAACAAAGGAGGAGAGAGTGATGTTTGTGTGCCACCCCTGGAGATCCCCTTCCGAGAGCCCAGCAGCCTGGTGGATTTTCCCCACCATGTTTCTCAACCGGGTGTTTGTGGCAGCAACTTCCCCATTGAGCACACACTTCCCTTCCTGGGCTGCAGCTCTGGGGCGCACAGCTGTCTGGAAAACCTACTGTTTCCTCTTGTTTCCTGGGCTTGTTTGTGAACTGGGGAGGCTGAGGCCTGCACGTGGCCCCTCGAGTGCTCAGAGGGAGAGCCAGGTCTGCTGGGCCCAAACACCAGGGACTTGTGAAGAGAGCTAAGATCTGAGACCCTCTGAGCAAGTCCTTGGAAACCTGGGAAGTTGAAATCTCCACCCTACCATCGAAGCCCCACATAGCCTGTCAGAGCCAGAGGCCAACATTCAACCAACCAATGGACCCACAAATCTTCACTAAGGTATCATTAAGTCAACTTGGTTTTACCCGACTCCAAACCTGTGAGGTATTATTATAAAACCCTATTTTACAGATGGGGAAATTGAGGCTCTGAAGGGTTAAGTCACTTGCCCAGGGTCCCTACACTAAAATGGGGCTACATTACTTTATATTTATTCCCTCACAGCTCTGAAGTATAGATGTGGAGAACCCTTGACATTCACCATTTCAACATTAGGAGTTTCAAGTATTTGAGAGTGACCACAAAGATCAGGGATTTTCTGTCATTTGCAACATCGCTGAAGCATGAATTTGAACCCTTCATAGGTCAAGGATGATGGTGAGAGGGAGTCATTGATCTTGCTGCTTAAAAGAAGTGAAGCGGAGTGAAGCAGGCTGAGCTCTTCGCCAGCACCCTGTGGGAAGGCCTGGGGGCTATCAGGCTCTAGGATCGGGTTACCCACCCACCCCTCCTACAGCTGCCTGACCTTGAGCCAGTCCTCAGCTGTAAGATGACCTTGAAGGGTTCTTTTGAAGTCTGCGATCACACATGTAAAGTCCAATGTTCCTGGCACACAGTAGGGGCTGTTAGAAGAATGATGCTGATTGTGGCCTTGCAGATGGCATAGCTCAGGGCTGCATGGCAGATCACAAGGCCTGAGTGCAAGGAGCTCCAAGAACAGGCTGGGTGATCCCAGGGGACCAGGGCAGCAAGGAGGATCCTCCTCTGGGAGATGTGAAGGTCAGGCTGGCAGGAGAGCTGGGGTGTGTGCTCAGGGGCTGTGGCCTTTGGAGTCACAAAGACTTGGGTGTAAATGGCAGCTCTGCCCCTTCCTGGTAGTGTGACCTTGTGCAAGTTACTTCAATAGGGCCTCCCTTTCCTCACCTATAAACTGGGGGTGACATCATACCCATTTCCTAAGGTATGTTGAAGAGGTTAAATGAAAACATACAGCTGAAGTGCCTGCATACACACATTCACACACACAAGCTCACATGCACTCATATGTGCACTCACACACTATTACACCTTCATGTACACCCTCATGAACACTTGCTCACACGCATACACCACACAACATAGGTGAACACTTGCATACATATACTCATACATTCTCACTCAGACACTCTCACACACACAGATGCGTACACATTCACATATCCACACTAGAATGAACACAGTCACATATGGTTGCATTCATACATGCTTACACGCTCATTTGCACACTGTCATACAGGCACTTACTTGCACCACTCACACTTCACACATAAACTCACACAATGCTAACACACACACTCACACATGTTCACATACTTTCACTGATACACAGATACACTACACAGTCTCTAACACACATGCTCACACACTCAACCTACATACACACATACAGGTGTACTAGCACACATTCATACATACTCACTCACGCTCACACCCGCATACTCATGCACATACACTTACTGTCACACATGCTCTCTCATGCAGTCATGCACAAACTCATTCAGTTGCACACACTCACGCTCACACACACATTCACATACATCCTTCTGTTGCACCAACCCATCCCCCACCCGTCTGGCAGCTTATGCTTCCAGAACAGCCCAGGCCTGGCCTCATCTGATGTCTGTTCCCTGCTCTGTTTTCCCTCTTGGTTCTATTTATTTTTCTTAGCCATGATGAGCATATTTGGAGAAGGATCTATTTTCACCCTATCTGGAAACACATTTCCCCTCAGCCATGAGCTCGGCAGATCAGTGAGGAGGCTCCTGGCCACTGTCGCATGGGCTGGGAGGGCCGAGACAAAGCCAGGATGGAGACCAGAGAGCCACAAGGCCAGAGGGCTTCCTGAAGTGGTCTGCTGCCTCTGAAACCCTTTTTGGGTAACCCTGAACTCAGGGTGACTGCTTCCCATAAAGGCAGCTGTAGCTGAAAGAGTCTGCTATCCCTTTTTGCTCTTTCCATCTGCCCCTGGCTTCTATAATCTCTTTTTCCTATAAGGGAGTTGGGCCTTTATAGATCATCTTGCCCTTCTCAGTTTTCCAATGAAAACAAAATAAAATAAAATAAAATAAAATAATAAAATAAAATAAAATAAAATACTGTGTTATATTTAGTGAACATTTCTTCTGCCCCCAACCTGTGTAAAGTCCTCTGCATGCGTCATTCCATTTCAGCTTCATAATCACCTTAAGAGATTGTACTATTATTCTCCCATTTCACAGATAAGAGAACTGAGGTTTAGAGAGGTCAAGGGATATGCGTAAGACATACTCTAGTGCAGTGATGGCGAACCTTTTGAGCTCGGCGTGTCAGCATTTTGAAAAACCCTAACTTAACTCTGGTGCCGTGTCACATATAGAAATATTTTGATATTTGCAACCATAGTAAAACAAAGATTTATATTTTTGATATTTATTTTATATATTTAAATGCCATTTAACAAAGAAAAATCAACCAAAAAAATGAGTTCGCCTGTCACCTCTGACACGCGTGTCATAGGTTCGCCATCACTGCTCCAGTGTGACAGCCTGGGAGGCGGAGCAAGGCAAGCCTCATGCCTCCAGCAGAGACTCTGTGTGTCCCTTCCCATCCCCCAGTATGTCAGCACATAGTAGTTGCTCAGTAAATGTTGGCTAAAATAAAAAGAATTTAAAATGGGCAAAGGATTCGAATAGACACATCTACAAAAAATATATACAAATGGCCAATAAGCACATGAAAAGCATATCATTAAGCACACAATAGCACAATCACTAGTCATTAGGGAAATGCAGATCAAAACCACAATGAGATACCACTTCGTAACCACTAGGATGGCTATGATGAAAAACATGAACAAAGGTAAGTATTGGTGAGGATGTGGAGAAATTGGAACCCTCATACCCTGCTGGTAGGAATACAAAATGACACAGCGACTGGAAAACATGCTGGCAATTCCTCAAATGACTTAACATGGAATTACCACAAGACCCAGAAATCCTGCTCCTCTGTATATACCCAAGAAAATGGAAAACATGTCCACTCAAAAACCTGTACACAAATATTCATCATCGCATTGTTCATAATAACCAAACAATGAAAACAACCAAATGTACATCAGATGATGAACAAAATGTGGTACATCCATAAAATGGAACATTATTCAGCCATAAAAAGGAACACATGATACATGCCACAACATGGATGACTCTCAAAAACTTTATTCTAAATGGAAGAATCCAGATGCAAAAGACCGCATTCTGTATGATTCCATTTATATAAAATGTCCAAAACAGGCAAATCCAAAGAGACACAAAGTAGGTAAGTGGTTGTCAGGAGCTGAGGACATGGAAGAAAGGACAGTGCCTGCTAATGGATATGGGGTTTCTTTTGAGGAAAATACTCTAATGATTTTTACTTTGAATTTATATTAGTTCACACAAACACTCCATCCATGCTTTTGTTCCGGCCCTCCGGTCCAGTTTAAGAACCCATTGTGGCCCTCGAGTCAAAAAGTTTGCCCACCCCTGGTAGTGGGAGAAATCACCAAGTCCAGTCAAAGGGTTAAGTACTGGGACGGTGACTCAGGCAGGGACTCGGGATTCCAGGGAAGTCTCCTAGCCTGGGATGGGATGGAATGAGGGTAGGGGCTGAGCTGAGTCTTTTTAAAGGAGCAAGAGTCAGTCTGGTGACATGCAGGGGACATGGCACTTCAGACAGAGGGGAGAGCATAAGTAAAAAGAGTAAAAACAGAGGAGAGGACAGCACCGTGATGGCGAACCTTTTGAGCTCGGCGTGTCAGCATTTTGCAAAACCCTAACTTAACTCTGGTGCCGTGTCACATATAGAAATTTTTTGATATTTGCAACCATAGTAAAACAAAGACTTATATTTTTGATATTTATTTTATATATTTAAATGCCATTTACCAAAGAAAAATCAACCAAAAAAATGAGTTCGCGTGTCACCTCTGACACGCGTGTCATAGGTTCGCCATCACTGCTCTAAGGCATGATCTGCTTAATTCTCACCATAACCCACGTGGTAGGTATTATCATTATCCTCGTTTGACAGATGATGAAACAGAGGCTCAGAGAAATGAAATGACTTGCCCAAAAGGCATTTGAACTTAGATCAGTTCATCTCCAAATGGTGGGGGAAATGATTCTACGTTTTCTGTTTTTGTTGTTGTTTTGTTTTGTTTTGTTTTTGCAGTTGCTATTGTTTTGACTTTTTACATGACACTTGGGCCCTCAATGCAAGAAGAAAGACAGAATGCAAGCTGGTGGTGCTGCAATGCAAGACTGTCAGGGCCCAGGTAGGGCCTGCCCTGTTCCTGGCTCCACTCTGGTCACCAGGCTGGGATCCTGGCCATCTTCAAGGGCAGGTGCTGGTGAACAGCCTTCGAGAAACTGGCCCAGGAGAGTCTTGAGCAAGCATGTCAAACTCAAAGGCTAACACGGGCCAAATAAACAAGGAATGCAGCCTGCGGGCCGCGAGTTTGACATGCTTGGTCTAGAGCAGGGGTAGGCAAACTTTTTGACTCGAGGGCCACAATGGGTTCTTAAACTGGACCGGAGGGCCAGAACAAAAGCATGGATGGAGTGTTTGTGTGAACTAATATAAATTCAAAGTAAACATCATTACATAAAAGGGTACGGTCTTTTTTTTTTTTTAGTTTTATTCATTTCAAACGGGCCGGATCCGGCCCGCGGGCCGTAGTTTGCCCACGGCTGGGCTAGAGCAAATCTCCACACAGGACTGCTGTTCCAAAGGCAGGAAGCATTGCATGGGCTCAGACTCAGGGCCTCTGCTGGCTCTGCCCCAAATTCTTTGGGATTTTGGATAAAAGAGGAGGGCTACTCCATTTCACCTGTGTGACCTTTCTACAGGTGTGGCCCGGGGTCCCGAGAGCCAGGCCCCAGGGATGACAGTTCCTTACGCCCTAGCATGTAAGAAGCCCTGGGTGTCTGTGCCAGGTCCCGGTCAGCCAGCCGCGAGTATGCCAGGAACATTTCCTCGCCAGGAGCTGTTTGAATCAGCTTGTAGGAAATGGTAAAGGGGGTCTCTCAGGTCTGACAGCTGGGCCTCAATCCCAGCTCTGCTACCTACTGGCTGGGTAACCTTAAGCTGGTCACTTTACTTTTCTGAGGGTTTCTTCATCAGTTAAATGGGGATAATAACTCATAAGATTATTATATAACTATCAGAAGGCCACCTCGTAAGATTGAGGAGAGGATTAATTGAGGCGATGCATGGAAAGTGGGGGTCTGATAGAATATGAACCATTATTACTCATGGGGACCATGAACCCAGAATCAGAAAGCCTGAAGGCTGACCTCCAGAGCAGCACACATATCTGTATACTTACATGCATACACACCTTCATACCCCACACAGTCACACACTGCACGCACTGCATGGGATCTGACATTCACACTTTCCCATCCATACTCACATGGAAACTCACAAGCATGTATCCATTCACCTACACCCAGACTTTATCTGAAGGCTGGCCCTGGCAAATAGGCCTGCACACACATGCAAATGCACACTCACTTCCCACATGCACGTGAACACATGTTCCTGAACTTATATTCATCCACATGTATGTTCACATCCATGAACATGTTCTCTTCAGGGCCACCAGCCTGACACTGGCCACAGACCAGTGGGTGAAAGAACTTCTTCACTCCAGGGCAGTCAAAGCCAGTCCCTGTGTCCCACGGGCTCAGCAAGTTCCCTCCTTTGTGTTTCCTCTGTTTGACCCCTCTCTGCCCTTCAGAAAGAGCCCCTGCATGAAAGCTTCCCTAATGCCCACCCCTGAACCCCCCTTGCCCATTTTCCCACCTCAGTCTGCCTATATCACTCTCATGTTCTCTCTGAGCGGGACCCTCAGCTCTGGAGGGGCACAAATCAACACCCAGAGGAGCCAGCAAAGCCAGGGCTCTGTGGCTGCCCACCCCCAACCCATGGGCAGACACTGGGACCCAGGGGCCACACTATACACTCTTCCTGGCACCGAATTTCCCCAAGCCCTTCACACAGGCACTGCCTCCAGCCCCTGCTGCCCTGAGCGCTGACCCACAGCCTAATCCTAAAAACAAGACCCCTGGCAGCTGGACAAGCCTGGGGCGGATCTCAGGACTTGCTTCACCTGCTTTAAGCAGACAGACTCTTCCAGCTCAGAGAAGGGGGCAGCTTTTCCGAGGTGCCTGAAGATCTGCCCTTAGGCAATGCTCCTCACAGTCTGGTCCACTGTATCAGAACCACGCAGGGTGTGGGTGAATGCATATTCCCAGGCCCACCCAACCTTCCTGAATCAGAGCTGCTGAGGTGGAGCCAAAGAATCAGATTATCAATAAACACTCTGGTTCATTCCTGGTTAAGGGTCTGAGAGCCACGCCGCCCAGTGCAAATGCTGGCACCACCATTTACTAGCCCTTAGGCATGTCCTTTAACCTCACTGAGCCTCAGTTTCCTGGTCTTTAAAATGGGGATAATAATGGCTTATGCCTCATGGGCCTGCTCCTTTTTTCTTTTAATCCTTACCCGAGGATATGTTTATTGATGAGAGAGAGAGAGAGAGAGAGAGAGAGAGAGAGAAACATTAACACGAGAGGAAAACACTGATCAGTTGCCGAATTGGGAATTGAACCTACAACCTTTTGGTGTATGGGACGATGCTCCAACGAACTGAGCCACCTGGCCAGGGCTCATGGGCCTGCTCGTGGAGTAAAATGAGATCATGAAGGTGAAGTGCCCAGCACAGTACCTGTACACACTCATCAAATGTAGGCTGTTAGTGCAGCCGTGTTCTCATGCCCAGGGACTTCTGAGTGAGGGACAGAGCCTTGAGGTTCTCTTGCAGGGATGGACCCTGGGCAGCAGAAAGCCTTGGTGGGGCAGGACCCTCACCCCAAATTCCCCATCTCCCAGTGACAATGCCCAGCTCTCCTGCCTCCACCCAGATGAGGTCTAAGGCACCGCTTTGACCCTGCCTCCTCGCCTGCTGGCAGCCTCCCTCCCTGCCCCACTGCCCTGGGAGCCTAACTGGCTTGGCACCAGCCCTGGCACTCCCTTCAGCTGGGTAATAAAATAGCCAGCTCGGGTCAGCTTTCCTTGGCAAGGAGGCCCCCTGGCACAGAGGGCAGGAGGGAGGGGCGAGCCTGGGGAAACGGCTCCTTCAGTGAGCACCAATTATGGTCTGGCATTCTCCAAGGATCACTTGCTCCCCAAACCAAGTGACCCCGGGGCAAAGAACCTTCTTATTTGTCTTTCTTCCTTTCCTAGTCCTTCATTATTTATTTTGTCTGTGCATCCAGTCATTCAATATTGAAATGTCTACTGGGTGTCAGGCCCTGGGGCTCGCCAGGATTGGCAAACATTTTCTGTAAAAGGCCAGATAGTAAATATTTTCAGTGTTTTGGAGCAAACTACCTGCTCTTGTAGCAAGACAGTGTTTTGGATGGGCAGGCCGCCAGGTCAAGTATATAAACAAATGGGTGGATGTGGCCGTGTTGTAATAAAACTTTATTTGTGGACACGGAAATTTAAATCTCATGTGATTTTCATGCGTCATGAAATAGTCTTCTTTTGATATTTTTCTCCCAACCCTTTAAAACTGTAAAAACGATTCTTAGCGCACAGGTCATACAAAGCAGGCCACAGCTAGTGGGCCATAGCTCACCAGCCCTGAGCTTAGCCCTCCACACAAAGACCATGGCATGTGCCATGCCTTGTTGCTGCCAATACCATTAACAGAGGTGAGGCCGTTGGGGAGGCTCTGTGCAGCTGAGCCACTGCAGCCTCCCAGGGCCCACCCGCTCGGTGCCACACATGTCCTCTGGGGTTTAGATATGGAGACTCTTAGCCCAGTCTCCTTCAGGACCAGGAGCAATTTGAGGGCAGGAACATCACTCTTTTAGCATTTGGAGTCAGAAAGCACCTCGGTGCAAATACCAGCTTGACCACTCCCAACTTGAATGGCTTTGGGGGAGTAACGTAACATCTCCGTGCCTCAGTTTCCTCATCTGTAATATCTACCTCACAGGTTGTTGAGAGAATGAGGAGTCCAGTGCTCAGACAGGTGCTGATGTGGGGCCAGTGGTCAATGCTCATGGGCTCTAGTCACAATTCCTTCTCCCCCATCAACCCCAGCAGCCACCATGGCTCTGGGCACAAAGTCCTGCCCAGTCTCTCCTTGTTAAGTCTTAACTTTCCGGCTGAGAGAAAAAGACCCACGACTCCTTGCCCAGGAGCCCCTCGGGGTCTGTACCCTGGACTCGTGGGCGGCTTTACCCTTCAGACTTAGCTTGGAGCATTTCCCTTTGGCTTCTTTGTTCCCAAAGAGACGATCCCCTTGTCCCTCTCAGCCCAGCCCACTTGGATGCCCAGGGTTAGGAGCGTGTGGACATGAAGAGCTCGTGGCTGGTTCTGCTCCAGGGATGAGCTGTGGAGGAGGCAGCTGCTTGGCTGGCGATAAAGGCAGCCAGAGCCTACCTCACCTGCCAGTCCAAGGTCCATGGGATGGGCAGGCTGCCAGGTCAAGGCCTTAGGCTGAATACCTCAACCCTTCAACACTTTGCTGTCCTTTCCAGGTACACGCCTCTCCCCGGCGGGTGCCAGGTTTGCTCTGTCATCCAGAACATCGCCCCTTCCTACCCTCCAGAGTCTCTGTTACCTTCTGTGGTTTTATTCTTTCATAGCACTTACATTATGTGAAATTTTATTGTTTGTTGTTAGGGTCTCCCCCTCCCCCCCGCCCCAGTCTCCCTTCCACTGCAATTTAAGCTCCTTAAGGGCCAGACTTTTTGTCTACTTTGATTCTTATAATTACCATCACAGGACAGAGAATATCCCCTAGTTAATAGTTAAGCACATTGAGGTCACCCAGTTAGTGAGTAGCAGAACGAGGATTCAGGGCCTTTCTGACAGTCAAAAGCTCACATTCTGTGCCTCCACCATAAGGTAGAGCTAATCTGGCAAGATGGGGACAGAAGGGTACATAGGCTTGAGCTCCATCATCTGTTCCCAGCAGCAGTAAGAGTCAGGAGATATTTATGGGGGTCCTAGGAACTTTCTCTGCTATCTTGCAGGGAGAAAAGCCAGGTGGACTTCACTCTCGCTTTCTTGTTTAGACAGAGAAACATATTCCAGTCTCTTCATTGCAAAGCAGATAGTGCTAAAAGCTACAAAGGGTTACAAAGTGCTGTATAGGTGCGGGCCTAGTCTGCTCAGGCACCTGCAACAGAAGACCATAGACTGAGTGGCTTAAGCAACGGGGACTTATTTCTTGCAGTTCTGGAGGCTGGGAAGTTCAAGATAAAGTTCTGGCTAATTCACATTTCTGGTGAGAGCCCGCTTCCTGTTTTGAAGCTGGCTGCCTTCTTGCTGTCATCCTCTCCTGATGGAGAGAGAGTTCATCTCTCTTTTGTCTCTTCTTATAAGGGCACTAACCCTGTTCATTGAGGACTCCACCCTCGTGACATAATTACCTCCCAAAGGCCCCACCTCCAAAAACCATCACACTGGGAATTAGGGCTTCAATGTATGAATTTGGGGAGCACACACATTCAGTCCACAGCAGGAGCTGACAGTGGTACTCAGAAAAGTCAGGGCCGTGGGGCCTGAGTGGGGGGCACCATCAAGGAAGGCACTCTGGGCAGAGAAGAAAGCAGGAGCAAAGACCGACAAGACAGGGCCTGTTTGAGAAACAGTAAGGGTTCCTAACGGCTAGAGCCTACAGTGTGTTGGGAAAGGGCAGTGATTATATTATGGAAGGTGGTCAAGCAGGCAGGTTGGGTGTTACAGTTAAGCCCCCCTTGTAAAATCTCTTAACCTCTGAATGTCCCTCTCAGGTATGTTGGCAGTTACTGGGGAGATGGAACCAACTATGGTCAAGGGTAGTCTGGGAAACGGGGGTTTATAATAATAGCTAGGGCAACGGGGCAAGTTGATATTAGTAGCTAGAGAAACGGGGCAAGTTGATTAATAATACCTTGGTAACGGGGCAGTGTTGATTAATGTGTCCCAGGTAACTTTGTGTGTGTTTAGCCAACCGTTTTATGAATAAAAGGCTGGCCCAGAACCAGGGTCGGCGCTGTCGTAGGAGAGAAGGCCTACGGCAGTCGCTGGCCAGCTTTTCAATAAATCCTCACTTGCTGCTTAAGACCTAATTGGAGTTGGTGGTCTTACTCTCGCGAACATTGGTCCATAACATTGGGGTCAAATCACAGGAGGCCTAAAAGATACTGGAGAAGACTGGGTTTCCCAGAGTCTGCATAGCAAATAAACCAACAGAAGAGCAGCTGATGGTGTGCTGGGTGCTTTACACTTTAGAAAGCACCCCTGTCTGTCCTTCTGCTCTGGTAGCAAGAGGGCAAGAGAGGCAAGTTTAGGACCCGGAGCCCGGGGTCTGCGCCAGCAGGGGCAGGACGTGTAGACAGAACAAGTCACTCTACACCTCTGGGTCTCACTTGACTCCTTCTCTGCACTCAGGAAGGATCCCACAGAACCACTCCTGCAAAAACGCTGTATGTCACTTCCCGTCCTCAGTTCTTTCTCTGTGAAGTTGGGTCAATTCCCGTCCAGGGAATTGCCTAACTCGGGGTGCGATTTTGTAGGCAAAGGCCAAAAGGCCGGAATCTTGTTAGTGAAGTTAGGGGAGTCCGTGTTCTGTGGATGGTGAGCAGAGAGCTCAGAAAAAGGGCTTTGGCCACCCGACCACGTTTCTCCTCCGTACCCACTACTTAGCTCAGCCGTTCTCAACCTGTGGGTCGTGACCCCTTTGGGGGTCAAAGGACCCTTTCACAGGGGTCGCCTAAGACCATCGGAAAACACATATATAATTACATATTATTTTTGTGATTAATCACTATGCTTTAATTATGTTTAATTTGTAACAATGAAAATACATCCTGCATATCAGATATTTACATGACGATTCATAACAGTAGCAAAATTACAGTGATGAAGTAGCCACGAAAATAATTTAATGGTTGGGGGTCACCACAACATGAGGAACTGTATGAAAGGGTCGCGGCACCAGGAAGGTTGAGAACCACTGACTTAGCTTATTTGGTTCAGGTAGGGGCAGGCGGAGAAAGCGCCGAGCTGGCACAAAGGGGAGAGGAGATGGGCGCAGAACACTGACGCCCCCACCCAGCCCACTCATAGGGCCCCGCACTGCCCGCGCCCCGCCTTCCGTTCCGAATCGACCAATCAGCAGGCGAGCTGCCCAGTGACGCGATCTTCTCGCGACGACACGGCTGGCAGCGGCGTTTCCTGGTGACAGCCGGGCGCCGGGCTATGGGCAGCCAGGAGGTGCTGGGCCAGGCGGCCCGG
>NW_005362116.1:271751-280512 GCF_000412655.1 Myotis brandtii | reverse complement strand
CCGCTGCCGAGGGGCTGGACAGGAGGAGGTGGCGGCGGAGGTGGGGCTCCTGGGCCCGGAGTTGGGAGTCGGCGTTCAGAGTCCTGGCTGGGAGATGGCCTACAAGCCACGTTCGTTTGGAGAAATGTAGTTATTTCCGTATAGCAGCAGGAGAGAGATCAGGTGGCGGGGGTGTTTGTGGTGCTGTGTCATCTGATGTATTTTAAGGCAAGGGGTTCATCTTCTCCATGCTCCACCCCGCACCCTCAAACACATTCCTCAAATTCCCTGACTCCCACTGAGTTCAGAGAGACTGTATGGCATCTGGGCTCAGGCAGGCCCTGGATTGAAATCCTGGTTCTGCCAAGTTCTTGCTGAATGAGCCAGGGCAAGTGACTTCACCTACTAAGCCTCAGCGCCTCATTTGGAAAATGGGGGTTATAATAGTAATAACAACAACAACAACAATAATAGTACCTAGCCCATAAGGTTGCTGCTAGGCTAGATTGAAGTTATTCGGATAATTGCTTCGCATGCCCTTAGTAAATCTTGGTGTGTCTTCCTTCTGCCTATGTGACCTGGAACCAATCATTTCCTCCTCTTGGTGCTAATATTCATCATCTGTCAGATAGCATACATGCCGGTTGGCCCAAAGGATATCTAAAGGTTTGTTAAAACCTAGGAGCTGGTCCTTCTAAGTCAAGTGGCTCCGTTTCTCTATGTCGCACTCTTGAGCCGTTCAATCCTGTCTCACCAAAGTCCTGAATCCACCTTCCCCCTTATTTTAGAGCGTCGGTGCTTCCCGTGGAGGCTGGGAGAAGGAACCAGGCAGCCTTGGGCTGAAGTTTGGGTCTTGTCACTTGCTAGAGGCCCACCCTTGGGAAGTTTGCTTGGCTTCTCCAAGCATCAGTTTCCTCATCTTAAACGAGAACAATAATGCAACCTCATACGGTCATTAGGGAGATTAGGTGAACTGTCAGTTGTATGCCTGGCACATTATAAGTACTTAATAACTTAATTATTTTTGTTATGGTTTAGAATTTTTTTAAATGGACATAGTGACTTTCGGCAAGTCAACTTTGCTCTGAGTCTTAACTTGCTTCATGTGCATTTAGTCACCCAGTTTTAAGGGTCAAATAATGAACAGAGATGAAAGAGCTTTTTTAAAACTGTAAATTCCTTTACAAAGTGAAGACTTACTAATAAGGGCCTCTATGTGGAGCAAATACTGGGTAGCATGAGCAACCTTAGAGCTTCATTAGCTCAAACTTTTGTTCATTTAAGAGATAGGGAAAAGCCTGAGGCACTAGGTTTCTTAGACAAGGATAATGAAGTTAATACAAACGTGTATGTGGTTTTTAAAAAATAGCCATAATCTTTAGATACCTGAATGTTTTAATTCAGTCTGGTATGTTTTTTCAATTTACAATGCATACCCTTGAGGTAGACTTGCAATTATATTGTAAATCTGCAAGAATGTGAGTTTATTCTCTGTCAGAACTCTGAGTTGGCCATAGTGAAAGTATTAATGCCTTTTATTTGTATGCATTTTTCAAAAATGTTTTTACCTACACAATCTTGTTTGATCCTTGTTATCAATCCTATGAGAAAGGCATCGTCTGACAGAGAAGGAAATTGAGGCTTATAAACATTAGAGCAGTGGTTCTCAACCTTCCTAATGCCGCGACCCTTTAATACAGTTCCTCATGTTGTGGTGACCCCCAATTTCATTGTTACAAATTGAACATAATTAAAGCGTAGTGATTAATCACAAAAACAATATGCAATTATATATGTGTTTTCCGATGGTCTTACGCAATCCCTGTGAAAGGGTTGTTCAACCCCCAACGGGGTCGTGACCCACAGGTTGAGAACCGCTGCATTAGAGGCTGATGGGGCGAACAGTTGAATGGTGACTTGAGATTTTCAGCTGAATGCTTTTTTCCATTAACAGCTCTGAATTGGCTTCAAACCTCTAAAACGGAGTACAGAATTTGGTGTGTATGTACTTACAGGGGTGGGCAAAAATAGGTTTACAGTTGTACTCAAATAAGTCATGCAATAATTAATAAATAATAATACAGGAATAAACTTTTGTGTACTCACAACTGTAAACCTACTTTTGTCCACCCTTGTATGAACCTGCATGTTTCTAAGGAGAGCTTTCAGCAGACTCACAAAAGGTCACATTTGACTTCACAAATGTTAAGATTGTGATATCCGCTTTGGAGACCTTGCTGCTCTGTGGCACTTCAGGGGCAGTGTTAAAGTGCACTCTCCCTTTTAGGCCTTACCGCTCCCCGGGGATTTTCAGATTTTAGCAGCTCGTTGGCATACCTGGATTTACTAAGACTGCAGCTGTGCATGGGTAACTCAGAGTGCTTGACAGAGAAGTGATTTGCCTTTTGGGCTCAAGTGCACTTGAGTTACACCTGTGGTGCTGCTGGGACGCAGAGGAAGAGTCAGCGAGTGAGGCCGGCACCCCAGCCGCATCCCCATTTAGTAACCTCGTTTAACTGCAGCCTGTTCTTCTCTGTCTCATGGGAATAATTCTTTACTACGGGGGTTTTCTTGAACTGATATAGTCCTTCCAAATGGCATTAACTAGACTCTGTCTCTCCCAACCACCCCTCCCCCTTTTAAAGTGTCTTATTGCAGTTGTCATTTAAAAGGTATTTTAGCTCCTCTCTGCAAGGTGGCAAACAGTCAGTAAATAAATACATTCTTTTCTGTTTTCTAATTGAAAACTGAAGTTCAAAGGGATTAAATGTCATTATCAGAATCCCCAGATACTAGTAGGCAGAGAAGAAAGAGAAATTAGACACCATGATTACTCGTGAGTCCGCTCTACCCTGCAGGCTCCCACTTGCAAAGTGCTTGCTATTTCTAAACTGGCTGGAAGGAGGGGCCATAGGAAGCACTAACTGAAGTTCTCGTTCTGCCTTCTGGAGTGCCGGACTCGGAACCCAAAGAAAGTCCCTGAGTCTGTAGGGGCCTCCCTCTTCTCATCAGGAAATTAGGGTTTACTGATGGGTCCTTTGACCACTGCCCAGGCGCGCCAAGAGATGCCAAGAAATGGCATTTTGGGAAGAAATGCAGACAGTTTGAGTGTTTTAGAAGGCGTCTCCATGGCAAGGCCGCTGTGTGTCATGATGTTAGGAAGAGCAGCCACATTGTTGTCATTTCAGCAAAGTAAACACTCCTGGCATAATTTATTCTTAGGTCTTTTTCTTCTTTTTCTGCAGGTGTTGTTTCGATTGATCACCTTTGCCTTGAATGCATTTATTCTTCGCTTTCTGTCCAAGGAAATCGTTGGCATAGTGAACGTAAGGTAAGAAGGTCTGCGCCCTGGCACTGTCTGCAACTCACATCCCTCGTTAGGTTTTCCTCTGTGCCTGCGTGTCACCCTCGGGTTTTAGAGGCAAGGAAGTTTACTGGAGTCACCGCGTGTTAGCAGCGGCTGTGGAGGAGCATGCTGCTGGGGGAATGAGCGGGGGATGTTGCTCTTAATGGACCCATGGAGTGTTTTCCATTAGCAGCCTCCAAATGCACATTTCCCAGCCAGCTTCTTCCTGTTTGCCTGCTCTCAGAACCCAGGATAGGAGTGGGAGTAATTCTCTGCAAACCCCTTCTCAGGTATAATTCTGTGTTCTTGTCGTGCTGACGGCAAAGGAGGGAGGCATCCTCCAGATCGTGAGGATGTGCTTTGTAATCAACCAGCTGCCTTCCTTCCCTCGGTGGTTATTTTCTCTCTGGGTGACTTGTTCAATGGAAAATGGTAGCTGGGATAAGGGCTTGAGTCCTTGTCATTAGTTCCATGGTGGCTCTTAGCTGACTGGCTTCATCTTTTAGACTCTGTGTTTCTTCCTGTCTCCTCCTTTCTCTTCGAGGACACCCCACACATATTCTGTATTCACAAATGACACAAAAGTATCTGAAGGGATGTGAGTGTGCAGAATAGCTCAGCTTCTCAGGTGTGTCTTCATGTCCTGATAAACAAGACAGTATGTTCCAGACAGCATTTCACATCTAATAACTACCAAACTGTCCTCACAGCCTAGTGAAGGTTCTCAAGCACTGACAGGCACACCCATTACCTGGGGAGCTTTGCACCACGTAGGGCTGAGGAGGGCCCAGGAATCTGCATTTCAACAAGCTCCTCAGGTGATTTGGAAGTAGGGACCATACTTTGAGAAATACGATTTTAAAAGCAGGAAGGAAAAGACCAAATCCTCTTAGGGTGCTCAGACTTGAAAGCAGTTTGGGCCTCTCCCCGTCTGTTCTCCTCCAGATTGGCAGGTCCCTGCTTGGATAGCCCTTGTCTGGCCTGCCCCCTGCTTAACGTATGGTTGTCTCCTCATTCGCAGTGTTGGACAGAAGCACTGGGGTGTGGAGGAGCATGCTGCTTGGCCCTTTAAATACAGTTCCTCATGTTGTGACCCAACCATAAAATTATTTTCGTTGCTACTTCATAACTGTAATGTTGCTACTGTTATGAATCGTAATGTAAATATCTGATATGCAGGATGGTCTTAGGCGACCCCTGTGAAAGGGTCGTTCGACCGCCAAAGGGGTCGCGACCCACAGGTTGAGAACCGCTGACTGGGGAGCAGGATGGTCCTTGGACAACCTCAGAAACTGTAGCCCTGGGCCACCCCCACTCAGGCTTCATCTGGGCCACGGCCTGTTGAGGAAGGGAAACCTCAGCTGCTCCTCACTAAGGTGCAGGAGGGTCACCTGGTGCTGCCAGCCTAGGAGGTACACAGGCAGGCTTGCTAACCTGGGTTGCAGTGGCCTCTGTCGTGGCTGCCGGCCTCTTTGCCTGTCCTGAGATTCTTGGCCAGAGCCTCCGCTCAGTAGAGCCTTCACTCAGTAGAGCCTCCACTCAGTAGAGCCTCAGCTTCTCTAACAAGGGCCGTTGGGTCCCCAGTCTCAGAGTGACCAAGAGGTCCCCTTGCTGGGTGGGGTCATATCTTGTCCTCTTCCTTATGGTCAGAGCCACACCTCTGCTTCTAGCCACAGAGCCTGCAGGCTTTGGAGGCCCCTGTGGCCGTTTCTCCCCCAGGCATAACCTTGCAGGCACACACTCGGCTGTTCCGGGATTGGATCCTAACGTTGTTGTTTGAGTGGATTAGACAGTGAGGAGTCCTGTGAAAACTGTCTTCCACATCACCACCAGTCATTTATGACCAAGGCTTTTTTCATCCCAATTGCTGGTAAAATCTCAGACATTCTCTCCATAAAAAAGCTAGAGACCTTCTTACCATCTGCTTTCCCTTTACAGGCTAACGCTGCTTTACTCGACCACCATCTTCCTGGCCAGAGAGGCCTTCCGGAGAGCATGTCTGAGTGGGAGCACCCAGCGAGACTGGGGCCAGACCATCAACCTCCTGTGGCTGACGTGAGTTGTGCTTTGCTTGTCAGGAGACAGTTTCAAAGGCAAAGGTAACAAATATTACAAGTTCAACAGCAACAGTTTAACGGTTAAACAGCCCACAGCCTTGCTTTTGCAGTGGGTTTCTGGGCTTTTGCAGTGGGTTTCTGGGGACTTGGCATCGGCCGTTTTCCTTCTGGTGGCCCGGAGCCAGGGGGCGGCTCCAGGTGGGGGCTTCTGGGCCAGATTCCAGCCCTGCCTCTGCCCTTTCTGGAGGCTGTTTCTGCTGTTCCTGATCCCCAGTCTGGGTCCTCCTGGGCCTGGGCCATCTTTTTTATTCCTAATCTTTTCCCCCTGTGGCATTTTCTGAGCTATTAACAACCACTTAGTCTTAGTATTTTTTGAAAGCCTTTTAGGAGTTTCATTATATCTTCCTTCAATTTTGTTATGTTGATTTCAGTTCTGAGCCTTTTAGAATATTCGTGAGGACCAAGCACATTAGCTAACAATGGTAATAGCTTTTCTGCAGTTAAATCCCTGCAGGGAGGGCTGGTGGTTGAGGTTGTTTCCCAATGCTGCTCTTGCGTAACTCTTGTTGCCTCATGGAAATGGCAATCATAAGGGCTGGTAGGTTTTCATTTTCTTAGCGGAATGACTTAACTACCCAGTCATATGTAAGTGCTCTGTGGTACCCACGGGAAGGGATACTGTGCTCTGCATCAGTGGCCATTTGGGTGTAAGTACCAGCCGTATACTGTCTTTCAGTCATTCTAGGTAGAAGCAGCAGGCACACACTTTGGGGGAATTTTGCTTTTTGAGTCAGTGTAACACAATGGATAGGAGTGTAGCCTGGCATTAGACAGATCAGGATTGGGCCCCGCTTCTGCCCTTCACTAACTGTTCATAACTTTGGCCAAATTACCCAGTGCCTGTCCGCCTTAGTTGTCTCATCACTTAAGTAGAGATAATGACAGGATCACTGTGAGGTATCAGTGAGACAAAGGGGGTGAGTCATAATAGTACCTGGCATGTAGTGTCTTAATAGGAATTAGCTATTTTTATGCTTATAACTATATTTCTTTTCTGTTCAGTGCTACTATTTTTGTTTGTTTGTTTGTTTGTTAATCTTCACCTGAGGATATTTTTTTCCATTGATTGAGTGAAAGGGAAGGAGGAGAGAGAGAGAGAGAGAGAGATCAATTGGTTGCCTCCCTCATGCGCCATGATGGGGCGGGGATTGAACCTGCAATCCAGGTATGTGCCTTTGACCTGGAATCAAACCTGAGACCCTTTTGTGCTTGGGCCAGTGCTCTAACCATTGAGTACACCGACCAGGACAGTATCACTGTTGTAATATATATTTATATTTTTATACTTAGCATATTAAAAAAATTTCCCCCCATTTTTAGAGTCCCTCTGGGTGTGTTTTGGTCCTTGTTCCTGGGCTGGGTCTGGTTACGGTTGCTTGAAGTGCCTGATCCTAATGTCGTCCCCCACTATGGAGCTGGAGTGGTGTTGTTTGGTCTCTCAGCTGTGGTGGAACTTCTGGGAGAGCCCTTCTGGGTCTTGGCACAAGCACACATGTTTGTCAAGCTCAAGGTCAGTATGCCTTCTGCTGTGAATGGGAAATGCAAAGAATAAGGGAAGGAATGTTCTTTTTAAAAAATACCTTTATGGTAGAGAATGATATTTTTCAGACTTGCATCTCGAAAGGTAATATGATAAATTTAGTTCATTCACTTGAAATTTGGCAGGTAGGCTGAGCTAAAGTTTACTTCTACTATGCTATTAATGAAAAAACAGGTTTATTAATAGGGAAGGTATTAGTTTAGATAAGAATTTAAGAGGACTCTAAAGGTTTTTCAGTTAATTATATTTTTAGTTGTATACTAATATTAACTTTTCTCTTTATCTTTTAAAACATACAACTTGATATGTACAAAAGAGTGTCTGTAACATACCTGTAAATCTTAGAGCATGATAACATACTGGAGGTCCCTGAGCCTACCACCCAATGCAAGTAGGACATTACCAAAATTATGTCCAGCCCTATGCCTCAGCCCCACTGCCAGTGCAACTACTGCCCAGATTTTCTATTTGTCATTTCTTTGCATCTTTTAAAATGGTTTTTAAATGTTCTAAGTAATGCTCTTTACCACACGCTTGCAGGTGATTGCTGAGAGCCTGTCGGTAATCCTCAAGAGTGGACTGACAGCTTTTCTCGTGCTGTGGGTGCCTCACTGGGGACTGTACATCTTCTCTTTGGCCCAGGTAATAGTTACAGCCTTTCACTTTTGTATAATCTGTTTTTCCACCTGAGTTTTTCTTCTTGTTCCCATTACTACGTTCTTAATTTGAACATCTATGCATGTGAGGAAGGCTAGAAGCTCTGGATGGTCTTGACACTGCTCCTCTGCTGCCATGTTTCTCTGTGCCATGGACTGACCCACCTGGTCCCCAGGGACCTGGTGAAGGCCCCACACGAGGCCTCATGGTCAAACATAAAAACTCCTGTAGACACTCTGTCAGCAAGCCCAAATCAAACTGATCTTTGATTGTCTGGCTGTCTTATGGAGGATAAAAACAGCTGTATGGGGATGAGGTGGGAATCAAATTGCATGCCTGTTATGTTGCCTGGATTTCAATCAATTGTTTTCATACTAGGAGGAAACTCTGCCAAGTGTGTTTTATTTTTTTTTTAGATTAACTTTTAGAGAGGGAGGAAGGTAGGGAAAGGGGGGAGAGAGAGAGAGAGAGAGAGAGAGAGAGAGAGAGAGAGAGAGAAACATCAATGTGAGAGAGATACATGGATTAGAATCAAATCTGAAACCTTCTGGTGTACTGGACAACACTTCAACCAACTTAGCCACATTTTTGTTTTAAACTTAAATTAAAATCTCCACCCTGGCCATGTGGCTCAGTTGGTTAGAGCATTGTCCCATGCACCAAAGGGTCATGGGTTTGATTCCCAGTCAGGACACATACCCAGGTGTGAGGAGGTAGCCAATTGATGTTGATGTTTCTATCTCTCCCTCTCTCTCTAAAAAAAAAAAAAAATCAATAAAAACATATTTTTTTTTAAAAAGTCACATAATTCAGAGGGCAGGAACCAAGTTTTAGTAGGTTCATTTTTAGTTTTGGTAGTTTGGGTTTCATTTCCATTTTATCTTTTCTAGTTCTAGTTCATATTTCTAGTTCTAATAAAATATAAGAGAGTACAAGTGCCAATTTAAAAAATGAAACCTAAGATCAGATAGTTATCAGAACATCTTATAGTGCAAAGCAGTTTGTAATTTTTTCTTAATGTATAGGAAGATAAGTTAAAATTTTTAGTAATGATTTATGTAAAAACCTTTTCCATGTTCTAGACAAAAACTACAAATATTTTTGTGCAACATAGAAAAGCTA
>NW_005362116.1:261657-271523 GCF_000412655.1 Myotis brandtii | reverse complement strand
TCAGTGGGGGAAAAAGGGGGACATATATAATACTTTGAACAATAAAGAATTATAAAATACAGTAAAATTAAAAAAGAATGAGAATTGCCTCCTAAAAGCAGTTTGAAAACAATTGCATATTTTAGACAAGTTATTTGTGATTATTTTTGCCTTGTTTTATTAGCTCCAGAACTATAGTCTCAGCATTCATCATACTTTTTAAACATTTTTAATTTATTTTTTTAAAATATGTTTTTGATTTTTAGAGAGAGATAGAAACATCGATGAAAGAGAGACCCTCCTGCATGCCCCCCACTGGGGATCGAGCCCACAACCTGGGCATGTGCCCTGACCAGAAATTGAACCGGTGACTTCTTGGTTCATGAGTCAGTGCTCAACCACTGAGCCACATCAGCTGGGCCCTCATACTTTTTGATGCATTCTCCCTAATAGGACAGGAGGGCCACACAGACACCCAGTTATTGGTTGACTCTTCTTGGGAAAGGCACTTTCATTGTCACTTTCCGATGATCAGAGCTCCCTCCCAGGATATGTCATATGTAGGTCATAGTCAGCAAGGCCAGTACTGAATTTATTTGTTTCCTTATCATAGACTTCTGAGAGTTCTTCACTGGTACATTCTCTGTCAATTTATGTGTCAGAAGTCTAAGAACCAACAGCTCCTCATGTCAGCAGGCAAGCCACAACCAACACCCTGGGATTCCCTTTGTCCAACCCACTTCCAGGTTCCTCCTCAAATAACCCCTCACCCCATGGCATCAGATGTCAAATAATAGGGTTTCTCTGGAATATATAAAGAATTCTTATAGCTCAACAACAAATAGACAAACCACCAAAAGTGGGTAAAGGACTTGAATAGCCATTTCACCAAAGAAGATAGACAAATAAATGGCCAAAAAGCCCATGAGACAATACACAACATCATTAGTCATTAGGCAAATGTAAATCAAAACCCCAATGAGATACCACTTTACACCCATTAGGATGGCTATTATCAAAAGAATACAGAAAATAACAAGTGTTGGTGGGGATATGAAGAAATCGGAACCCCCCATAAGTTGCTGGTGGTAAAGTGAAATGGGGCAGCTGCTGTGTAAAGCAGTTTGGCAATTCCTCAAAAAGTTTAATGTAGCTTGGCCTGCACGGCTCAATGGTTGAATGTCAACCTATAAACCAGGAGGTCGTGGTTCGATTCCCGGTCAGGGCACATGCCCGGGTTGGGGGCTCAATCCCTAGTGTGGGTTATGCAGGAGACAGCTGATCAATGATACTTTCTCATAATTGATGTTTCTATCTCACCCTCTCCCTTCTGCTCTGAAATCAATAAAAATATATGTTTTTAAAAAGTTAAATGTAGAACTACCAAAAGACCCCTCAATTCCATTTCTAGGTTTATACCCCAAAGAATTAAAAACAGGTGTACAAACAACTAGTACGCGGATGTTCATAGCAACACTATTCCCAATAGCTGTAAGGTGGAAGCACCCAAAATGCCCAACTGATGAATGGGTAAACAAAATGTGGTGTATCCATACAATAAAATATTGTCCAGCCATAAAAATAAAACACACGGTGAACTCTCAAAACGTTATCCTAAGCGGAAGAAGCCAGACACAGAAGGCCACCTACTGTGTGATTGCATTAATATATAATACCCAGAATAGGCAAGTCCAGAGGCAAAGCAGATTAGTGGTTGCCAGGGGCTGGGGGAAATGGAGAGTGAGTGCTTAATGGGTACAGAGTTTCCTTTTGGAGTTAGATAGTGATGGTGGTTATACAACACTGTGAATGTACTAAAAGCCACTGAATTGTATGCTTTAAAATGCTTAAAACAGTCAGTGTTAGGTTACGTGAATTTTCCTCAATGGAAATAAAGGGGAGGGATCATGTAGTTAGGATACGCTGCATGAAGACTTGCCATAGGTTGTTATTGTTTCCCCAGGCTTGCTCAGTGGGAAGATGAAGCGAGGCGGGGAAGGGAGCTGGAAAAGGGTACTTATCTCAGGATGTTGGCAGCAGGGGGTGTGGCGCACAGCAGTGCTGCTGTGTCTTAGGCTGGCTTGCAGCATGAAGGAAGAAGGATGGGGGGAATTGGAAGGTGGTCAAAGGGTACGAACTTCCAGTTATCACATAAATAGGAACTAGGTGTGTAATGTCCAACATGATGACTATAGCTAACACTGCTGTATGATAGATAGGAAAGTTATTAAGAGAGTAAATTCTGTGAGTTCCCATCACAAGGAGAGATTTTTTTTTCCTTTTCTTTTTATTGTGTCTATATGAAAAGGTGGATGCTAGCTGAACCTATTGTGGTAATTATTTCACAATATGTGTAAATCTGACTATCATGCTGTAAGACTTATACAGTGATGTATGTCCATTATTTCTCAATAAAACTGAAAAAAAAAAAAGGGTAGTGGATGGTGGGCTGTGTTCTCAGGCATGGATGGGGCAGGCGTGGGTAGTAGAGGAGCCTGAACCTGCTAACCGGAGACTCCTCTTTGTCCTTGCTCTGTGCCTTTCTTACAAGTATTTCCAGATTGAAAGGGGGCCTGGAGGCCCCATTTTTTCTTGAGCTCTTTTCAGGGGGAAAGAGGGGAGAAGAGAGCTTGGGAAAGGGGCCACTTTGAATATTCCTCCCCAATCTGCAAATAAACCCCAGGCTGCTGCTCCTGGCCAAAAGCCATCCTTCGTCCCAGGTGTGTGGGCTCTCTTATCATCCCACCTTTCCCTCCCCATCCTCTAGCACAGTGGTTCTCAACCTCGGCTGCACATTAGAATCACCTGGGAATCTTTTTAAAATCCTGATTTCTGGGCCTCATCCTAACAAAGAAACAGAATTTCCGGAGGATGCGGCCCAGAAATCAGGATTTTAAAAAGATTCCCAGGTGACTCTAATGTGCAGCCAAGGTTGAGAACCACTGCTCTAGCAGCTCTTGCCCTGCCCACGCACTGGGCAGAGCGGGGAGACCCATCAGCTCAGTTCTGCCTTGTAATCATAATGTGACAGGTTTCCGGGGTCTATGGAAATTCCCCAGTGCCTGGATGTGCCCAGACAGGACACATGGATCCTCACAGTGTGCTGTCAGGCGGGAGAGCCGCTTTTTGGCCAAATGCAAAGCCTTCAGAACGTGTCTGACATTGGTGTGGCAGTTGGCGCTAGTGGATGTCTGTCTGGAAGTTGTGTTCTGCTTGCCCAGTCAGGTGAAGTGCGTGGAACACTTTCCCCGGTGATGCCGCGGCTGCTGGGTCTCAGTGGATAGTCCAGAAGGTGCAGTTAATTAAGACTGTTCTGTTTCTTGATTGACCTTTGAGGTCAAATTTATAACATATCTTAATTAGGACTATATTAAAACAGTGCAATTTAAACCCATTCTTTTCTTTTCCCCCCAGGTATTCTATACTGCAGTTCTGGTGCTCTGCTATGTTACTTATTTCAAAAAGTTACTGGGTTTCCCAAAATCAACCAAGCAACAAACTCTTCCTGTCTCCAGAATGACAGATCTGCTACCCAGTATTTTGAGAAGTAGAGTAAGTAATATATTTTTGTCTCTTATCATTTTAATCACAGATGCTGGTTATCCTTGAGGGAAAGAAACTATAACTTAATTGTTTATTATTATTAGAATAGTAAAGGTAATTCAGTAGCTCATATCTTTTGAGTGCTTGCTATGTGTTCAGCCAGGGATTCTAAATCTTGGCAGTATTGACATTTTGGACTGGATAATTCTTTGTTTAGGAGCTGTCCTCTGCATTCTTGATTTATTTTTAATTTAATTTATTTTTTATTGATTTTAGAGAGGAAGGGAGAGGGAGAGAGAGAGATAGAAACATCAGTAATGAGAAAGAATCATCAATTGGCGGCCTCCTGCACACATACACACACACACACACACACACACACACCCTACGGGTAATCGAGCCAGCAACCTAGGCATGTGCCCTGACCAGGAATGGAACAGTGATCTCCTGGTTCATAGATTGACACTCAACCACTGGGCCACACTGGCCAGGCACATTCTCAGTTCTTACCCACTAGATGCTAGTAGTTACCACCCCCCAGTTATAACAACCACAGACACTGCCAGATGTCCCCAGACACTGCCAAACGTCCCCTTGGAGACAAAAATTGTCCCCAGTTGAGAACCCATGTGCTAGGTCCTATGCTGAGTACTCTACATGCCTTTAGGTATAACAACTCTGTGAGGCGGACACTGTTGTTTATATTTTACGGTTGAGGAACTGAGGCTTAGTGACTAAACACCTGCCCAAGGTGAAGGTCAGAGCGAGGACAGTCACCTGGAGTGGCGTGGATCCCAGCAGACCGCAAGCTATAACCACTGTGTTCCACTCTCTGTCCTGCTGTCGCTTGGTTTTCCCCAGAGCTGGCCTCTGGCACAGACATTCCAGAGTGCTGAGAAAGCAGGGACAGCCCCTGCGTAGTCCCTCAGCGAGTGTCAGGCCTCTCTCAGGTGACCCACTTTCCCATGTCATCCTCTGAGGATGCTAATGTGTGGGAGCCAAGCATAATCTTTTTCTACTCAACTCTTCAACTCTTGGTCCATCTGACCTTCATTTCCTGACTCTGGGTCAGTGCTGCTGCCTGTGGCCTGGAGCTGCAGGGTGATGCCACACTGCACCGCCTCTGGGCAGTTGCTTCGTGTCCCGCTCCGTTCCGGGCTGGCCTCCTTCCTTCTTCCCCCGCCTGGTGGCTGGCTAGATGTGGTGCGCTTAGTTGAGGTAAGGCTTTAACCGGACTTCTCTTTTGTGATTACTTTATTATTTTTAAAATTTTATTGACTTCAGAGAAGAAGGGAAGAGAGATAGAAACATCAGTGATGAGAGAGAATCATTGATCAGCTGCCTCCTGCAGGATCAGCCCACAACCAGAGCATGTGCCCTGATGGGAATTGAACTGTGACCTTTTGATTCATAGGTCAATGCTCAGCCATTGAGCCACACCGGCTGGGCTACTTTAAAAAGCTGTAAAATATTTGGGACTTTAGTCTCAGAACTTACGGAATCTTGCTCTACAACTTTTCAAGAAAAGCCAGATATGTTCTGATTTGCTAGATAAGAGTTCTCCATTCTGATCTACTAGATCTTACCTTTAATCTAAATCAACGTGGTAATTTGGGGATACCACAGTGCCTCATTCTGCCACCTGCCCCAGTGGGACTGAGCATGCAGGAAAGTCCCTCCCTGAGGCTCCCTGGGGCCCACCTGTCCCGGCCTGGCCAGCTGAACCACTGGGCCAGCCCCTGCCCCTGGCAGTATTTTGAGAAGGAGTATTTGGACCATTAATACAGACAGGAGAGGGTAATGAGTCTGTCAGGTGTGTAACTAACCCTGTGATGGACTCAGAACTCCAAGTTTCATTTCCTTATCTGTCAAATGGCAATAAGAGTCCATCCCTCCTAACGTGGTTGTGCGAGTCAGATGAGATGGGGCATGTAAGGTGTTTAACCTGGCCTGGCCCCGCTGGGTGACCATAGTGACAGCTGATACCATCATCACCATCACACTGCTGCCCTGAGAGCAGCGCTAGCTCCACTGAAACGTCCTCGCAAGGCAGACGCGGTGGCATTGGTGTGAGAGCGCAGCGGTGTTACCTGCAGTCTGTCCCTATAGTACCCATGCTCGTACTGCTGGGACAGAGCCTTGGCCACGAGAAGGTTGTGTGTACTTGTCACACACCGTGGCTCTGTTCCTGCTGACAAACAGCACAGCCCCTGCTGGCTGCTGGCCGGGATACAGACATACAGGGCGGTGATTGCTGGGCCTCAGAGGCTGCCTGTGCCCTTGGGAGGCAGTACCTGCAGAGGTGAAGCCTGCAGGATTCTGCAGACCTCGAGTCCTATGTTAAAGGTGAGGTCGTTGGGCTGCATGTGCTGTGAGGCCCCTCTGAAGACTTAAGGAATTCTGTGAATGTATTGGAACTTCGGCAAAGAGCCAGATGTATAATGAGTGCCATAACTGCATGTGCCTGGCACTGTGCTGAGCACTTTACATGGTTGTCTGTAATCCTCATAGTTTCCTATGAAACACATTCTACTGCTTCAGTTTTACAGAGGAGAAAACAGGTTCAGAGAAGTTAAGTGACTAACCCAAAATCACACAGCTGGTTTAGGACCCACTTCTCTCTAACTTCTGTCTAGTTCCATAGTGTTAACCTCTACGCTATGTAGTTTTGCAAAAGAAATGGCTTACTGCCCCAATTAGTTAGTTATTTACTTAAAGATTTGGAAGTTCCAGGTAAAAGGATTCAGTATTCAAGTTTTTTAAGAGATGAGAAAGAAGATGAATTTTTAATCCAGTGGATGACATTACCACTCGCAATACGCCTAACTTGACTCTCTGGAGCAGCTTTCTGCACTTGGGGGCTCCCTTCTATGAAACTGGTCAAACTCAGTTTGACCAAGTTGGGAGATTTCTTTCCAATTCTTATAGAACTCCATCTTTTTAAAGGTACTTACTAAGTCTTAAATTATGATCCTCAAATAATGACTGCCCATATATATCTTTTATATTCTCCACACTTCTGAGTGATTTAATACGGGAGGTCTGCTAATATTTAAGTAAAGCTGAGGAATTTAACCCAGAAAGCATGTATTTAGCAGTATTCTGTGTTAATCACTGTACTAGGTTCCCTGAATAGGGTTCCTGCCTTCAGAACTTGCATTGTGGTAGGGAGTTAAGATGTGTACTCAGCTAACTGCACTGCAAGACAGACAGAGTGTGTATGTGTGTCTGTCTGGTGTTAACAAAATGAGGCACAGAGAAGAACTGGTAAATTCCATCTGGGAGCATCGAGGAAGGCTTCATGGAGGAAGCTGCTTTTGACCTGGGCCTTGACACATGGGTGGGCAGAGGTGAGTGACTCATTAAATCAGAGTGAGCCCCAGAGTTCTGGTGCCAGACCTTCCCTGGAGGTACTGCCCATCACGTTTCACCATCAGTTTCTCCATCAGTGCAGTGAGGCAGTGGAATGGCTTGTTGGTCAGGGGACTGCAGGGAAATTCACGGCCTGTAGACCAGCTCAGCAGTACCAACCTACCTCTTGTGAAATAGGCCTCTTTTGACCGTCCCACGTGACAAATCCATTCTGAACAGAATGCTAAAAGCCCAAAGAATACACTTCTTTTCTATTGCTTAGCAGACACCTCTGAGAAGAAACCTAATCAGACTTCCTGTCTCTTTATTCTTAATGAGCATTTTGGACATAGTAAGCAGTGTAGCCATTCCTTCCGAACCATGGGTTAATTTACTTATTTGGTTTTTTTTTAGTCCTCATCCAGGGACATGTTCTCATTGATTTTTTTAGAGAGAGAGAGGAAGGAAGCGAGAGGGTGAGAAACATCGATGTGGGAGAAGCATCGATTGGTTGCCTCCTGCAAGTACCCTGAACTGAGCCACTCGCTGGGGCATGGGTCTGTATAAATGGAAGGCATTGGGAGAAAGAAATGCTGAAGTACAAGGTATCATATAGAGATTTTACTCTCCTAAAGAAATTTTTAAAAGTAACTCAGCCATCTTCCCATTCACAATCTACCAGCAAGTAGGCTTCAGAAGAGCCTCGTGGGCCAGCTGTAACTGTTTCCTGTAAAGAGCACAGGTCGTGCTGGGGAGAGCCCCCCAGAGGATCACCTGGCATTGGGAATGTGAGAGGTGTCCTGCCCTATCAGCGGGATCACTGCCCCAAACATGATGTGGCCCACAGCGCCCCCTGGTGGTGGTAGGGAGTCTGGCACTCTTTGTTCTGGGGAAAGGAGAGACCCAGTTTCCTTCTCACTGGGAAGATTTACTCCTGAACTAGAGCTGCCCCTGGCATCTGCTCCAGGTCCAGTGGTGCCCTGGAGGAAGTGTAGTTTGGGAGGGTCAGGCCTGCCCTTGCAGTGCCTGGAAGAAAGGCTCTGAAACCAGGGAGGAGATTTGAGGACTGGAAATGACCCCTGCTTTCGAGGGGTACTCTAGACTTGCCCTGTGCTAAGTGGTAAACACCACGTGTGGCTATGGAGCATTTGGAATTGAGGTGAGCTCTAAGTGAAAAATACACACTGGATTCAAACTTAGTACAAAAAATAATGTGAAATGCCTCTAATATTTTTTTACGTGATGAAATGATGATATTTTGGGTTAAATATATTTAAATTAACTTATTATATATAAAATTAACCTTTTTTTTTTCTTACTGTTCACTATGGTGCTAGAAAATTTAAAATTATGTATGTGTCCTGCATTATATTTCTACTGGGTAGCGTTGCTCTAACGGGTGGGCTTTGGGCCAAGAGGAGGGGCCCATGGGACAGGTTCCTTGCGTTAACTTCTGTAGCTACAGCTAGCCTTTTGGAGAGGTGGAGTGGGTCTGGCCTTTGTGCCTGAATCCTGGGCAGGCCCCTTACAGGTGTGTGTCGGACAGGGGGACTGTTCTACCTGGAGATTTTGTCTTGGTGTTTAGGAATATAAAGTCTTTGCCATTATTTGTGGGATGTCTCTGTGTGCTTAGCATTAAATGAAAAAGCAGTGGGGACTATCTAAGCTGGGATTTAGGGACCAACATGAATTTGCCTCTCCTGTAGCATTAATGTACTCTTAGACTTGCAGTGCCTGGGATATTTTTGTTTGTTTTCTCTTTTAGGCTTTTGTAAATTGGACAGAGGCTAAATTGACTTGGAGTTTTTTCAAACAGTCTTTCTTGAAACAGATTTTGACAGAAGGTGAGTAAAAGGTTATCCTGAGCAGTTAGGAAGCCATAGCATAAGCAAGGGGATCCCATCCCGGCCTCCTGCTGTCCACAGCCCTGGGCAGAGGAACCTCAGAAACGGGGCTTCTCATGTAAGGAGAGGGAACCTCGCATCTGCTTAGCTTGATACTTTACTTACGTGTCTTTGTTTATTATGGATGAAGAAACTGAGGGTCAGTGAGGTTATGTAACTTCTTCGGGGTCTTTTAGTAATGAGAAATAAATTAACTTTGAATCCAAGTCTATCTCCAAAACCCCATGTTATGTCATTTATATAAATGTATCATAAAAGGATTATATCAATTATAGAAAAATCTGTAGACTCATTATCCTATTCCTTTTTATACACTTTTTTTTGAACTTTGTAAAGAAAAAGAACCAGGTTTTCATCATTTTATTTTCTTAAACAGTAAGATTCACCTTTGTAATAGTTTGGTCAGCCTTCCACTTTTCCAAGGCTTTTCAGGGTAACAGTGATAGACTTCTCGATGCAGAGAGGAGCTAAACATACATACATCTAATTTTTCTGTGTATGTATATTGGTTTATTTATACCCAGCTTTAGTTCAAAGAATGAGATTTGAGGTAGCTGTAAGCTGCTGAAAGTAGTATTTTCTCTCTCTACATAAGTTTCATATGTCTATACACCTGTATACCGAATACTGAACATATTTTTAAAACTTTTCAAAATTTGTCTTTTAATTATAAAAATATATAACTCCATTACAAAAATTTGGGAAAACAAAAAGTTTCCAATAAGTGCACGAATTCATGCACGGGTGGGGTCTGGCCAGCCCGGCCCCAATCGGGGCAGATCTGGCCCGGGCCTGTCGGGAGGAGGAGATGGTGGGAGGTTGGCTGGCTGGCGCACCCTGATCAGCTGATCAGGGCCAGGCTAGTTGGGGGGAGGGGCTGTGTCGATTGGCTGGCGGGCCCCACCCCCGATTGGGGTTGGGGGGACCGATGGGGGCAGGGCCAGCCATGGGGAGGGTCTGTGGGCAGTGGGCCAGCCAGCCCCACCCCCAAATGGGGTGAGAGGGGCCGATCGAGCGTCAGCAGCTGGGGGAGGGGCCTTGGGAGGTTGGCCAGCCCCCACCCCAGTTGGTGTGTGGGGGGGATCAGGG
>NW_005362116.1:245744-261524 GCF_000412655.1 Myotis brandtii | reverse complement strand
ATCAGGGGCCAGTAGCCTGGGGGAGGGGCCATGGGTGGTTGGCTGGCCGGCTGGAGGGGCCACAGGCAGTTGGCCAGCTGGCCAGCCAGCCAGCCCTGCCCCTGATCAGGTTGGGGGGCCCGGATCTGGGGTGGGGCTGGGCAGGGAGAGGGGCTGCAGGAGGTTGGCCAGCCGGCCCCATCCCCAGATCTGGCTGGTTCGCTGGCTGCAGTGGGCGTCATAGCGACCAGTCTTTCTGGTTGTTACGGCTTTCCGGTCACTGGTTTTTTTTATATGTAGATTATTTTCCTTCGCACATCCCCGTCTATCTTTAAAAATATATATTTTTATTGATTTTTAGAGAGAGAGGAAGGGAGAGACAAAGAAAAAATTCAACGTGAGAGAGAAACACCAATCTGCTGTCTCTAGCACATTCCCTACTGAGGATCAAGCCCAAAACCTCAGCATATGCCTTGACCAGGAATCAAACCTGCAACCCCTCACTGCATAGGACGACGCCCAACCAACTGAGCCATACCAGCCAGGGCTCCCCCCCCCATCTTCATTTTTAACTAATTATACTTCCAAAGGGAAGTGACTCCCTGTAAGCCTCACTTGTCCCATCTGAGTTAAGGGGTAGGACAGGAGGTGTCTGAGGCTCTCTGAGCTTTGAGAGTGCACGGTTCTGGTCTAAGCCTGTAACATTGCCATTACAAAGTGAAACTGTTGGCAGAACTTCTGGGAAGTAAGGATCAGAAGCCTTCGGAGATCTGAGTGGAGATGCCTTAACTATGAGTTTCTTGAGAGCTGGAAGGTGCTGTTCACCACTGTCTCCCCAGCACCCTGCTGGGCCTGCACATGATAGGTGTTCAAGTATTTGCTGATAAAGAAAGGTATCTGTAGTGCAGTTGTGTTTTGTGACAGTTCACCTTATTGTTAGTTCACCTTGTGTACTTTTTTCCTCCCAGAGTTTTAAGAGCAATTTAAATGAATTGAGGAATGGATCCAGTCCAAGCTGTGGCGCTAGTTGGTTCTCTGGATTGCAGTGGCTGGACATGTGTTGGTAGCAGCAGATGAAGCTAGCCACACACTCAGGCCTCCTGAGCTGGGCCTGGAGGGGGCACCGAGTGCTTGTTCACTCCACGGTTGGGCCGCCCTGGCCTGACTGGCAGAGGGCCGTTAGGAACTTCTCAGGGCCTCCATCTCCATGGCTGTGAAATAAGGAAGTGGCTTGACAAGGACTCCCAGATTCTTTTTCTCTCAAAGCTACAGCTCTGAGAAAGTTGAAATCATTCATTGTAATAGCAAAAAATGTGTATGCTCTTACCTTCTGCCCCCACATTTCCTGAACACTGCGTGCCAGGTGCTGAGAATACACAGATGGATGAGTAGCAGGCCACGAGCTTAAAGAGCTCATTCTCTCATCAAAGAGGCACAATTGTGTGGTTAACTCTGACTCAGAGCTGCGAGGACTGTACTTGGAAACGTGACCTCATTCGCCAGACATCTCTTGTGTGTCCTCTCACTTCCTGGCGCTCCTCTAGGAAGCCAGGGAAATGGAGATGACCGAGACATGGTTCCTGCCCTCAGGGAGCTTACAGAGTAGAGCGGGAGAGGCCCATTGTGGCAGAACACAAGGAGTTCCCTGCAGAAATGCCATCCTAGGTGGTGAGAATGCCACAAGCCAGCCTGACTCAGAGCAGCTGGAGAGGCTAAAGCTTGGTAGGATGTAGCTGAGGATGGTGGTTCGATGGGAGGTGGGGATGAGGTTGGTGAAGGGAGGCCAAAATATAGCTTAGGGGTAGTTTATAAAAGGCTCCAAATGCAGAATTAAGGAGCCCGGACTTTTTGCAAACATTAAGAGGCCATTTAAAGGTGTGAAAGCAGGGATTGACTGAAGAGCTAGGTTTGCAAAAGCTGGAACTGTTAGCGGTGAAGATGGTTGGAGTAGTGCAGAGATGCAGATGGGAGTGAATTCAGCCATTGGCCAGTGCCTGGGAGGACCATGGAGGTCCCTGCTCAAGGCAGTGGCTGGGAGATTGTAGGAAGGCAAGGGCCAGGGAGACTTCAGAGACCACTGCTTCTAGTCTCCTAATATTGCTTTTTTTTGTTTGTTTTTTAGCAAGTTGCTGGGAGGTGAAAATTTGCTCTGTAGGGCTATGGGCACTCCTCAGTGTTTTATCGCCATAATGGTCAGTGCTTTCCACTCACAGATAATATGAAAATTGGGGGTGGGGAGTAGGGCTCTGGGCCCGTGTCTTCTCCGTGAAGGCATTAGACTTAGATTTGAATCATGGGCGTGGGCTCCAGAGCCTTGCCAGCCTCCATGGAGCGTTCTCCACCTGGAGAGGAAACTTTTGAGTCTGTGCTCATAACCATGGACCTTTCGTTTTACAGAATTCACACTCACATGATCTGATCTCCCTTAAAACTTGGGACAATTACTTTCATTATTAATATTTTAGTAAGCTCCCTGTACTTAAGAACAACTTAGAGGGTTTTAAAAGAGAACATTTTGGGGGTGTTTTTTTGGTTTTTTTTGTGGGTTTTTTTTTTTTTTTTTTTTTTTTTTTTTTTTTTTAGCAAGTTGCTAGGAGGTGAGAATTTGCTCTGTAGGGCTATGGGCACTCCTCAGTGTTTTATCGCCATAATGGTCAGTGCTTTCCATTCACAGATAATATGAAAATTGGGGATGGGGGAGTAGGGCTCTGGGCCCGTGTCTTCTCCATGAAGGCATTAGACTTGGATTTGAATCATGACCTCAGTGTTTTATCGCCATAATGGTCAGTGCTTTCCACTCACAGATAATATGAAAATTGGGGGTGGGGAGTAGGGCTCTGGGCCCGTGTCTTCTCCGTGAAGGCATTAGACTTAGATTTGAATCATGGGCGTGGGCTCCAGAGCCTTGCCAGCCTCCATGGAGCGTTCTCCACCTGGAGAGGAAACTTTTGAGTCTGTGCTCATAACCATGGACCTTTCGTTTTACAGAATTCACACTCACATCATCTGATCTCCCTTAAAACTTGGGACAATTACTTGCATTATTAATATTTTAGTAATCTCCCTGTACTTAAGAACAACTTATCAGACTGGTTTTATTGATTTTGTTTTATTTGGTTTTTAACTGGTTTGGAGATTTGCTCTCAATAAATCCCCCAGCACTTTCTAAGCTGCTACTATTTTGAGATTATTTGAAATCTACATTAGGACAAGGAATGTTTCTTTAATTATCTAATTTTTCTCCTTTCAGATATTTGCCAACAGGAAAAGTTGATAGATGATAAGAGAAAAGGAAACAAGAAAATAATGTACAATCAAAATGCTAATTACTTTGCTTTTCTATTTGCAGGGGAGCGATATGTGATGACATTTTTGAATGTGTTAAATTTTGGCGATCAGGGTAAGATGAAATTCTGTAGTGTTTTAATTAAAGGGGAATACTGTTAGTAGATACTTCCTAGTATTTTCTCTGCATTTTGATATGATTAATGAAAATGAACCTAGGAATTATATAAAAGGAAGATTATGAAAACATGAATCCTGAAGATTGAAAATTGTAGGCCTTTATAAATATATACAGTGTACTGACTCTCCCTTCTCCTGCGACCTGGGTGGCAGGTTCTCTGTTGAGATCTGCCTTACCCTGCTTTCTGTAGAGCTCTGATGCTCATTTGGGGGTGGGGAGGTGCTAAGAGAAGAGAAAAGGGAGCTCATCATCACAGTTACAAAGATATACCCCATGTTTGTGTGGGTGTACTTAAAAACAACTTACCAGACTGGTTTTATTGATTTTGTTTTATTTGGTTTTGGACTGGCTTGGAGATTTGCTGTCAATCCCCCAGCACTTTCTAGGGCTCAATTTTTTCATTTTTTTTTTTTAATATAACCTTGGAGTAGTGGAAATAAAAATAGGAAAAAATCCACGTGGTATTAATGACTTTTATAGAAAAGTGCTGGTGAAGGAAGTATTCTGTATCTTTTGTTGTTATTAATCCTCACCCGTGGATATTTTTCCATTGATTTTTAGAGAGAGTGGAAGGGAGGGAGACAGACAGAGAGAGAGAAACACCGATGTGAGATAGACACATCAATTGGTTGCTTCCTGCGCATGCCCTGACCAGGGCTAGAGATTGAGCCTGCAGCCGAGGTACGTGCCCTTGACCAGAATTGAACCTGGGACCCTTCATATTGCAGGCTGACGCTCTATCTACTAAGCCAAACTGGCTCGGGCTGTATCTTAATTGTCAACGTCAGTGTCCTAGTTGTGACATTGTACTCGAGTTTTGCAAGATGTTACTCTTCAGGGAAACTGGATCTATTATTTTTACAACTACACGTGACTATAGTTATATCAAAAAGTTTTAAAAATTGAATTAGATAAAAAGTTAATAGTGCTGAGAAAATTCAGAGGAAACCCAGTCGGATTGCTGTTTCTTCCTTTTGTTTTGTAGGTGTATATGATATAGTGAATAATCTTGGCTCCCTTGTGGCCAGATTAATTTTCCAGCCAATAGAGGAGAGTTTTTATATATTCTTTGCGAAGGTGCTGGAGAGAGAAAAGGATGCCACACTTCAGAAGCAGGTAGTCCTGGTTCTTATGTCACCATCTCAAATGAACTCTCTCTCTAATTGCAAGATAGACAAAAATGTGGAGCAGTCTGTTTCCCTTCTGTCTGATCTGAAATTTCCTTCTAGATTTCATTTTTCTACACCAAGCATGTCAAACTCAAAGGCTAACATGGGCCAAATAAACAAGGTTTAAGTTTATGTGGGCCGCAAAAAACCAAAAGCTTCAACTTTCATAGAAAGGTAGGTTTATTTCGATAAAGAAATGCGGAATAATAAGGGTTGAAATAAATGAGTAGTCGTTAACATAAAATAATAGAACATTTTAATAAAAATTAATACTTTTTCTTGAACATTAACTTACCAGACAGTGAATAACTGCACAAATTAATAAGCGTAATGCAAATAAACCAATTTTTCTTGTTCTCCGAAAGCGAAATATTTTCTGTTGCGCACACCAAACAAGTCAGTATAAGACTAATGACGTGGCAATCGGCTGCTAAAATATTCACTGCTAGTATTAGTGGAGAGAAATGGTGCGCCTGCGCGTAAGGCACATAAGGGAAATGAATGCAACACGATTATAGTAATCAGTCATTAGCTAACCTTGTAGTTCGTTATTAATAATTATGTATAACAGGATATTGTAAAAATTAAATTAAAAAATTTTCATTAAGACATTTCTTACATACCGTTACGTTGGCTGGGCCGCAAAAGTATTTGTTGTGGGCCGTGAGTTTGACTGCTTGTTCTCCACACTCTGAATGCATGCTGGCAGGACCCTGTGCTCATGTCTTCTTTCACAGCCTCTCCCTTTCTCACTGGCTGGCCCGCCCTTTCCACCTTTTGTCCTTCTTTTTGGCCTTATTCTTGACCCAGCCCTCTCAGAACTCTCGATGGCTGTCCCCAACGCAGCACAGACCTCCTCCCTGGTCTAGTCTCGGGTGTAAGACCCAGAGGTGAGCCAAGGGACTCAGAGACTGGGGCAAGGCTGACTGAGAACCTGGGGAGGGAAGGACCTGGTCATTCAGTTTCTCTCGCCACACCAATTGTTTAAGCTTCTTAAGGATTGTGAAGTGCCCAGAGCTACATTCTGACTGTGAGAACCTACATACTCCAGTTAGTAAACACAGAAGAAATTTTAATCCAGAAGCATTTGGTTACATAAACTTCCCCTTTTCTAAAACCACTGAAAATGTCTGGATACTGAACACAATGTTGGGGCGTGGTCCCATACACCAAACGGTTATTATTTTAGAATTAAAAGCAAGCTAAGGTGGCCTCTTACATGTCTTAGACATTTTACAAAATATAGTTTAAGCACAGTATCACAATGAGCTAATCTGGTTCTCAATTTGACTTAGGAATATTTTCCTAAGTACACTGACAGGAACTTCAGGATTTGGAGATGTTTGTCAGGAGAAGAACACTGGCAAAGGCAAAGCTAGCTAGCAATGCAAAACATTGCTATCTCACTTAAGAATAAATATCTGAGGGGACAGTGAGTGTTTCCTAAGAAACGTTTGACATAATTTATCCTAAATGAGTTAGACACGAAGCCGCCCCTGCACTCCCGAAGGAGGCACACATTGTCCTTTCCTTCCGTTGCTGATTGACAGACACAGCGCGGGCTGCAGAAAGCAGTGATGCCCTCACCAACTGAAGGAGTGGCCAGGAAGCAGCACAGGGGAGGCCAGATGTGAGGCTTTCCTTTGGCTCATGATTCATCCAACTTCCTTCCCTCTCCCCGGCACCAGGAGGATGTTGCTGTGGCCGCCACGGTGTTGGAGTCCCTGCTCAAGCTGGCCCTGCTGACCGGCCTGACCATCACCGTTTTTGGCTTTGCCTACTCTCAGCTGGCCTTGGATATCTATGGAGGGGCCATGCTTAGCTCAGGATCAGGTATGCACAAGAGTTGCCAGATGTGTTCTTATTTCTGAACAGAAATAGGAGAGTCTTATGAAATTCAAGAGCTTGTGCGCACACATTGAATCTGTGTCATGTCGGGGGAATTGTTAGTGGCGGGGCTGTGGGTGGGACTCTTCCCCTCATAGGAGGTCAGACCAGGTGGATCTGTTCCCCCACCTCATTGAAGAAGTTGCTAAGAATCCTTGCTTGCCCTGGCCGGGGTGGCTTGGTTGGAGCGTGGTCCCATACACCAAAAGGTTTCGGGTTCAAATCCTGTTCAGGGCACATACCTAGGTTGCAGGCTCTATCGCTGGTCGGGGTGTGTACCTGAGGCAATGATCGATGTTTTTCTCCCTCTCTCCCTCTCCCTCTCTCCCTTCCTTTCTCTAAAAAACAATAAATAAACATAACCTCAGGTGAGGATTAACTTTTAGAAAAAAAAAATCCTTGGCTTTCCTCTTAGGCCTAAACTGGGTTTGCCAGGTGCTCCCATGTGACCCCTCCAGGGCAGGGGTGGGAACCTTTTTTGCCAGGGGCCATTGGCTATGACTCACTTAATATAAATGTCTGTTGCTATGAAAGAAGCTCCTAGATTTATTGAGTTTCGAGTCCCGCCTGCGATTGCCTTGGCAGGGCCAGACCAAATGATTTCTCGGGCCTCGTCAGGTGAGGGTGAGGGAGGAAGGCAGAGAGCAGGCTGTAGTGAGCCTCCACTTGGTACTGAACACACTGAAGGTAGTCCATACAACATAAATCTCACGGCCTGATGCATAAAAGCCTTTGAAGGATAACCCAGAGCCACTTGCAGAGAATAAAATTGATCTCGGCAAATAAAATTGTACATATAGTCCAGTGACTCGGTGTTTGAAGAAGGAAAGCATTGACTGTGTCGAGCTCTGAAAGACCGGGAGCCCGGGCCACCACGCATCTCGCAGCACTTGCTCGGCCCCGGACGGCACCACTTTCAGAATGCGCTGGGCATGGGCTGGCAGTCCATTGCAGTGTTTCCTCTTGGGTTTAGCAAAGGGGTTTTGCATTCCTCAGGTCACTAGACAAGGACCCTGAAGACTTCTTTCTGCTGCCCCATCTCAACGTGAAGAGCTTTGTCAGTTGCCATTTTATAAGTCCTCGGGCATGCTTTAGTCTCCGCTATAGCTTTAGTCTCTGCTGTAATGAGCCCAGACTTCGATATTAGGAAAAGAACAAAGGCCATTAAGTTTGGAGAAACTCCTGCTGTGAAATCAGTGCCAGGCGTACAGCTCCCTGGGGCTCCTGCTGGGAGAAGTGTGTTTCTATCAGGCAGCTGCAGGGAGGCCTCAGTGGGAAGCCAGTAGTGAGTCTGTGCAGACTGGGACTCAGCTGTTTCACAGCAGCTCTGCCCCTTTAGAAAGGTGATCACCTAGGAGCAGCCTTTAATGTAGTGATCCCAGGAGTGCCAGGAGGAGAAGGCTGTCCCATCCATGGAATGTTCACCCAGGGGAGTAATCAATCGCAGAAGACACATAAACAAACGACTGTGGATGTGTAGTCCTTTTACTCCAGTGAGATGCTGGTGCCAGGTTTGAGCTTTGATAATAACATTTATCAATTAAAAGGGTAGTGTTAGTTGATTTCTAAGGTAAAATGCCTCTGATGGTTTATGTCACAGTCATTAATAACTTCAGACTCAAAAAGGTATTCTCAGTATCCTCTTCACAGAGAAGAGTCGAGAATGATCAGGTTTCTTAGTCTGTGAAAAGAGCCTGTGGTTTTGGGTGCCACCAAGTTCTTCAGGGCCATCGGCATCTCTTGCCTGGCCAGGCTGCACCAGCGTCATGTCCCAGCAGGGTCTTCTAGCCTTGTCTCCGCATTATAGCTGCCTCTCATTTTGACCAAACTTGAGCCTCTGTAAAGCCCATCGTGGCTTCTGGTAGGGTCAGTGTGTCTCCCAGGGTGCCTGCTAGCTTTCCTTCCCTCATTTCCCCTCCCCCTCGCCTCCACTCGCCCTCATCTCCTTGCCCTGCTCCTGACTCTTTGAATGGATGGCTCGCAGTTAGTTTATCCTTTCTCCTATTGATGTCGGTTTGGGCTGTTATATGTAAAACTGCTGAGGACATTTATGTACAAGTGTTTTTGTGAACATGTGATTTTTCTTCTGTGGGAAGTATACCTAGGGGTGGTATTGCTGGCTCACAGATTGGGCATATGTTAATTTCATTACCAATTCCTTGGCTGTCTCTTGATAATGGCCCTCTTAAACTGGGGGTCAGTCCCATTTTTAAGGCTTCGATCGTTTGTTAGCAGATTTTTTCAAAGCTTGTTAGTTAGCTATAGAACTGCATTACTTTGTTACAGAAAAAAATAACACGGTGGGCTCTGGTCTCCCTGCGGATTTGTGGGTGTTCTCTCCCTGAAGCTGCCTGCTGCTCCTGTTCTCCCCAAGGTCTTTTCTTCAGGACCTTTTCAACTGAGGTTCTCTTAACGCAGCCCTCATACCCTGAGTGCTCCAGCCAGCAGGACTCTCCGTGCTGGTTTAAAAAGTGAGATTTGCTTGCTGGCCAGATAAGCTTTTAGCTGTTAAGCAAGAGATCTATGCATTTATTCATACGTATCCTTTTGTTTTTAGCTGTTTGTTTTAGTCGGTGCCATGGAATGCTAGGAGTCCTTCCAGGTCACTAAGACCATAGGCTTGAGCATGCATTTGCCCCTGATGATACCAGCAGGGCTCATGACCCCCTGCTGGTGTTCTCTGACCACCCCGCCAGCCTGAGGGTGGGTGTGGGCCTCCCGTTCGGGCTGTGGCGGCTCAGTGGGTTGTTTTCTTACAGGTCCTGTTTTGCTGCGAACTTACTCTCTTTACGTTCTCCTGCTTGCCATCAATGGAGTAACCGAGTGTTTCACATTTGCTGCCATGAGCAAAGAACAGGTCGACAGGTGGGTGACCTTAAAGACACACCTCTAATCATGTTCTTTAGCCAAAGTGAAGTAACATGCCATCTCATTTCTTTTCATTCTGGACCTGCCCTTACGAAAGGCTCTCTTAGAGGTGGCACCTAGCCGCTAGTACAGCCTTCCCCGGGCTCTCCACTGCACACCCCCCGTCGGTGGAGGAAGGGATCTGGGCCTGAGGGCTGTCAGTCCAGGTTTGCAGAGACGTGCACAAGACAAGCTCTACTCCTGCACTTCCTTGCTTACTGCTCCAGAGGGTTACCAAGGGGCTTCTCCAGGATTCAGAGTCCTGTCCCTGAGAATCTGACTTGTGGGTCTTTAAGAATCTCAGGATCTGTGACATTTCTCTCAGAGAAAGGCTCATGTGAACATACATGTTTTTGCCCATTTTTCCCATCCATTGACAACAGACCAGAACCTCTGCCCCGGAACCTCAAGCAATGGTTCTTAACCCTGGTTGTGAGTCAGAATCCCCCATGGGGCTTGCTAGAAATGCAGACTCCTGCCCACCTACTTCCACCACTCTCTCCTACTACACCTACAGAATCAGCAGGCTCCCCGGAACCTCAAGCAATGGTTCTTAACCCTGGTTGTGAGTCAGAATCCCCCATGGGGCTTGCTAGAAATGCAGACTCCTGCCCACCTACTTCCACCACTCTCTCTCCTACCACACCTGCAGAATCAGCAGGCTCCTAACTCTGTGTGTGTGTGTGTGTGTGTGTGTGTGTCTAAAAGCTCCTCAGTGATTTTGACATGAACTGCTCATGAATGAACTCAGGATCTTTCATCTCTTGTGTCCAAATACCAAAAGCAGCAAGGCTGTATCTTAAGATATCACTACAGGATGAGGTGAGGAGAGCGATGAAAGTGATAGGGAGAAGGAGAGAGAGTAGAAGGGGTGGGTGCAGGTAATGGGATGAAATGGGATGAGGAGCCCTCGTTATCCCTTTGGTCCCTGGGCGGGGGGTGGGGGGGTGCGTTCATGCTACCTCTAAACTGCCTTGAGTGCTGCTGAAAGCCCTGAGGCCAGTGGTGGGGGTGGGATGGGAAAGGGTAGTTCAAGGAGTTGGGGAGCCCTTCCTCTCATTCAGAGCAGCCTCTCTGCCCCTGTTGGACTGTCTCACAAAGAAGCTTGTGACTTTGTTTGCTACACCATAGTTTAGAACTTGAGTCTAGAGCAGCAGACCCCAGTCTGACCAGGTTCCCTTAGGAAGTTCTAGCCCCTCCTAGACCAACAGAACTAGACTTGTCGGGACCTGGGCCGAGGGGTCTTCCATTACACAGCTCCAGGAGATTTCCAGCGACAGCTGGGCCCGAGGAACGGCTGGCCCGAACCAGCTTTCCCAGGAGAAACGACATTGAGCACTGTGACCCAGTACATGTTCAGGGGCCATGACTGAGACTTCCCGCTTTCACGAAGCAGTAAGTTCGCCAGTTATGCACAGGACACGCTGATAGTTTTAATTCTGTTGTTTCATTTTTATTATTATTTTTTGTTGTTAATCCTCACCCGAGGATATTTTTTCCATTGATTTTTGTGTGTATGTGTGTGTGTGTGAGAGTGGAAGGGAGGGGGAGGGAAGAGGAGAGAGAGAAACATCGATGTGAGAGACACATTGATTAGTTGCCTCCCACACGTGAATCGAACCTGCAACCCAGGTATGTATCCTTGACTGGAAATCGAATCCAAAACCCTTTGGTGAGCAGGCTGACACTCTAACCACAGAGCAACATTGGCCAGGGCTGTTGTTTTATTTTTAAACTGCCATATCATGACCCACTAAATTGATTTTCCAGCCTACTTTTTGGACACAACATATAGTTTTTAAATAATGGTCTTGACATGGTATTTACTTCAGATAGTTAAGTTTAATTTTGAAATATTAAACATATATATATATGTAATATTTCTATTGATTTCAGAGAGGAAGGGAGAGGGAGAGAGAAATAAACTTCAATGATGAGAGAGAATCATTGATTGGCTGCCTCCTGCACGCCCCCCACTGGGGATTGAGCCCACATCCTGGGCATGTGCCCTTGACTGGGAATCGGACCCTGACCTGCTGGTTCATAGGTTGAAGCTCAACCACTGAGCCATGCCGGCCTGGCAGTGACTTGGTGCTTTGAAATCAGAGAAGCAGAAGGAGCAGTACAGTCCATCCAGTCATAGACTCCAAAGAGCTCTAGAGAGGCAGAGAGAGAAGGAAGGATGTGCAAGAGTTTGGGGACACAAGACGATCCAGGCCTGCTCCCTGTTTACATCTCATTTTGGAGGCTGATCATTTGCTTTGAATGATGTCCACCAGCCAAGGTTACGGGGCTTCTGCGTTTGAAAGGAAGTGGTGTGCAGTGCTAGAGTTTAGGGGCCAGGGGTCAGGGGGAGTGTTGGCTCCCTCCCCAGGCAAGTTACTCAGACTCCGTGTGCCTGGTTTTCTTGTCTGCAAATGAACCTGAACTCCGCAGGGAAGGCTGTGTGTTTATCCACAGCCCCCCCTCGCCCCCCCACCCCCCCCACGGTGCCTGACACAGAGTTAGCCTTTGTATATAATTGTTACCCGTGCCATATTCTCCTGCCTCACATTAAAGACTTGGGCTGAATAGGATTATTTTGTGTTTTGATTACAAAGTGCCCCTTAAATGAACCAATTATTATCCTTAAAAAACCATAACTATCTTGAGTTGCTCATTTTCTTCAGTCTTCACCTGAGGACATGCTTTTATTGATTTAGAGAGAGAGGAAGGGAGAGGGAGAGAAACGTCAGTGTGAAAGTGAAACATCAATCGGCTGCCTCCCATACATGCCCTGACCAAGAACCTAGGTATGTGTCCTGACTGGGAATAAACTGGCAACCTTTCGATGCACGGGATGCCACTCCAGCCCACTGAGCCACACCGGTCAGGACACGAGTTGTTCATTTTCTTACTCCTCTATTCAGGGGTAGGGGGGACAGTGACATTTCCATGTTATCTTTAGAGCATGAAAATGTTATGAAAACCAGCTGGACTGTGGGGACTTGCAGGTGCTTTCCATGACTGCATGTTCACAGCCACTTTTTTTGCAGGAGTTCTGTCTTAGGGCAAGTTGCCACTGCCCCGCTTTCCTTGTTTCCCTCACCAGGTACAACCTCACAATGCTGGCCCTGTCATCTTCATTCCTGGTGCTATCCTACCTCCTGACCCGTTGGTGTGGCAGTGTGGGCTTCATCTTGGCCAACTGCTTTAACATGGGCATTCGGATCACACAGAGCCTTTGGTTCATCCACCGCTACTACCGTGAGAGCCCCCACAGGCCCCTGGCGGGCCTGCAGCTGTCGCCGGTCCTCCTGGGAGCGTTTGCCCTCAGTGGTGGGATTACTGGCGTGTCAGAGGTGAGAATCCCTGAAGCAAGCTGTCCCCTGTTCCTCCCTCTAGGCTTCCCTTCCTGCTCTGCCTGAAGCAGCTGGACAAGTATTTCCCACCTCTGTCCCTCCCCCTAAGCCTCTAGGACAGCATCTTAGGATGCTGTTAGCCGTGGGGACAGGGTAGACCCTTAGTACATAGTTGTCATGCCCTTGATCTGACTCCGAGTTGGAACAATGGGGCCCCTGCTTCCCCTGGCTTGCCCCAGAGGAAGGAGGCCAGGGCGGTGACGGTGGTTTCTTTCCACAGGCGTTCCTCTGCTGTGAGCAGGGCTGGCTGGCCCGGCTGGCGCACGTGGCAGTGGGGGCCTTCTGTCTGGGAGCGACTCTCGGGACAGCGTTCCTCACCGAGACCAAGCTGATCCACTTTCTTAGGACTCAGTTAGGTGCATCCAGACTTGCTGACAAAATGACGTGACCTGAGGGATTCGCTGACACCTGTGCACCTGGGCCAGCTGTGGGCAGAGCACGTTTCCTGGGCAGAAGGGCCCTGTAGAGGGGTCTGCGGAGTGAGGCCCACCCAGGCCCGTGAGGCGTTGTAGAGAACCACCCGACCAACATGGACTGTCCATCCGAAGTCTTCCTCAGGAAGCAGGAGTTCCATGTTTACGGGAAGACCAAAAGCTCTTTTAAAATAAATACAATTATTTTTCCACCATTTTGTTCCGATCAGCATTTTCCTTTTGAGTCATGTATTCATTCCTTTTGGGTGTGATTGACCTTGGGAGCTACATGCTCCAACAAACTACACCTTGGATGTTAATAGTCATCTGGTGCAGAGAAGGAGAAGCGCCGTTTTACCCCTCACCGGAATATTTGACTTATTCTCTGAAAGAAGGAAGGAAAGCTGATGTTAGGCACCAAACAAGAACAAAGGAGACCCTGGAGTGTGGCTTTTCTCATATCAGCCCTGTGGTCTGGGTTTTTAGAGAAAGAGAAATGTTGCTCAATAGAAATCCAAGCAATGAAAACATGAAGTCTTCCAGCTCACATTTCCCGAAGTTCACTGGGGATCACATGTCATCCTCACTATGTTCCCTGGGCCAGCACATGCCTTCCCAGAGAGCTGGCTCAAGGCCTGGCCACCTGAAAGACGGTTTGGAAGGACACTGATCCAATGTGAGCTACCTTGTCCGCGGAAGGAAACCTTGCTTTGCAGCTGCGTGACTTCCCACAGGAGATTGCACAGATGACAAAGTTGAATAGATGTATCTTTTTTTCTTTATGTAATAAAATAGGGTAAATTCTCTGTGGCAAGTAGCACAGGCCCTTCCACTGACCCATGACTTCTAGCACTGGTCAGTACACCAAATTCCAGCCCCAGGACAGGAGTGGCAGGCCCTCGGGCCTGGTCCTCCAGGATACAGTGGGTGTCCCGGCTAAAGTTCACCTCTCTTCACCCTCCCGCACCCAGCAGGCAAGATCACCAAGCATTGTTCCTAGGCAGCAAAGAGTTTTTCTTCTTTCATTAATGTACCAATTTCTTTGCATATGGTTGACCTTTGGAGCTACATACGCGAACTGTACCTTGAATGTTGGCAGTAATCATCCAGCCCCGATGTCCCCACACTTCCTGTGTTTACACTCAGAGCAGGTTGTTCACCTGGGCCAGTCAGGGCAACTAGTGCCTGGCAGTGATGCGGCTAAAATGCAGGCATTTCGATCAGGGGTGGGGAATGTCGGCCCCGTGAAATCATTTGGTCTGGCCCTGCCAAGGCATTAGGGGGTGAGTTAATTAAATGTTTGATCAAATGTAGCAGGCTGATTTTTAAGTTGATAATTTTGTGTGACCCACAAATGATGTTATAAATATCCAAATGGCCCTCGGCAAAAGAAAGGTTCCCCACCCCTGATTTAGATCCATGGACCCTGAGCCAGAGCCGCGGGCCAAGGACCCAGACCCAGCAGCACACCCAGGTTAGTGCCCAGGCACCTGCACACCTTTTTATCTATTCAAAGGAGAGTGTTTTTTTGTACTAATGGTGGGGAGGGGTGTGGGGGGGAAAGTAGCTAAATGCAAGGTGTGACTGAGCAATCGGAGGCCCTCTAAAAGCATGGCCTTCGTAGTGCTTTTGTAAGGCAGGGTCAGGCCAGCTCAGAAGAGCTGGTTGTCCCCTGGGGCAGCGTAGGCAGCACACGCAGAAGGCAGCCCTCCCTCCAGTGCACTTTTTTGTCTCTTGAGTGAGTGGAAATGTGTCTTTAGCCTTCAGAAGTTCCTTCTCTGCTGCCGCTGACCACCCTCATCCTCTAGGACCTTGTCACCCACCCCAGGCCCACTTGACCCCAGTCTCAACACATGGTCTCTGAACTACCTGCCTCAGAATCCCTTGGATCAGTGATCGCCAACCAGTGGTCCGTGGACCACTGGTGGCCCGTGAGGTCCGAAAGGTTGGCAACCGCTGCCCTGGATTGCAGTGTAAATGAAGGTTCCCAGGACCTACTCCAGACCTTTGGAATTGCATCTTTGGGGGCAGGTTCTGGGATCAGGTTTTTGGCAAACGGAGGTGGGCACACCATTTGTCCTTGTCAGTCTCGGAACCCAGTGTGAACTGGTCGTGTACACCTTCACCGTGTCCGCTCTCTGCTCCAGGAAGAGGCAGCATGGCCGACTTCCCGGCTCCTCAGGCGCAGAACCACCCAGGCTTCTGCCCGCCTCCAGCGGGACAGCGAGCACCATTCTCACCTCTCCGAGCAGCCCGCCTTCTCCCAGGAAGGGTTTTTGGAGGGAATCACACTTTTGTTTTGAAGTGACACTTAAAATACAGCGAGGTTACTTCTCCATGGAAACAAGCCTCTAAAGCACATCCTTTTAGGAAATGAAGAAGCCTTTGGTGGTGAGAATAACAGTATTTGTGTGTGTGTGTGTGTGTGTGTGTGTGTGTGTGTGTGTGTGTGCTGCTCTGGCCACAGGTGTGTTGGTAACTTCAGACCTGGCCTGTCAGATCCCTCAGGGAGGGCTGCTGCTGCTGCTGCTGCTTCTGTTTGGTGCTTACCAAGGAGC
>NW_005362116.1:240950-245636 GCF_000412655.1 Myotis brandtii | reverse complement strand
GTTTCTGTCCAATTCTTTATTGTTTTAAGTATTACATGTATCTCCTTTTCCCCCCATTGACCTCTCCCTGTCCACTCCCACCCCCTAGCTGTCATTTTCTTTACTCATGATTCATGTTGCTGATTGCATGCCAATCCCCTGATTTTAATATCAATAAATTATTTTCTTCATATCTCCAGCTCTTTCATTAATACCCCTTCTCTTTCCAAACAGGAAGAATATTCTTCTTAAACTTCAAAGGGAAAGTAGGTAAATAGCTTTGAGTATGTAAACCATTCTGTTCCTCACCGGATCATTTCTCCCTGCACTGACGTGACTGGACCGTGATTCCGTCTGACCGTCTGACCGTCTGACGGGGTGGTTTCCTGGCCTCTGCATCTGGGACTGAAAAGCCTGGCACTTTATTCACTGCCCCCCCCCACCCCCCAAGCAGTGTTCCCATTGTTCATTGCACTTTTCTCTCTCCTGTCTTCTTGTCTGGCCTGGCCCTTGTCTTGGTCATGTTTTTAAGTTAAGCAGCCATTCTTTGGTGGGTCAGGACTAATATCAGTAGTAGGGAGGCCAAGTGTATGATTTTAGGCAGCGTGATTCTTAGGGAGTTCCCTCCCCGCTTCTATCTTCCTTAATCGGTGCTTAACTTTCCTTTCACTGAAATGAAAGGCTATTGTTCCATCCCCCAGAGAAGGACCCAGTGACTCATCCACACGGATGGACATGTAAAATAACCCCATCGGGGATTCTTTCCTGAGCAGCACAGGAGCTGAGAGCATCAGCACCTGAAGGAGAAGGGGCTCAGGTGAGAGGCTGTGCAGGTCCCAGAAGGCAGGGGCTCGGAGTGCTGCCCTGTGGCTTCTGGGAGGCATAGACTTTAGTTACGGTGGAGGGGGGGGCGCGGGGAACCAGGGAGAATGTGATCCCTGGCACAGTCTTGGAGGCCATGACTGAAATGGGGCAGGCCTGGATGGGGACAAGAGAAGGGAAAGCAGCTGGGAACCCCCTCACACCCCGACAAACCCTGCTCCTAGGGGAGGCCACGGGGGGGGGGGGGGGGGGGCACTGGCACTGCTGGCAAGTGAAGAGAACTCCCACCAGGAGCTCATTTCGAGAACCTTTGGGAGCTGACCCACGGGCTCAGGCTGCTGCTTCTCCAGGTTCTGGTGGCTCTATGGGAGAGTTCTAGAAGACAAACCGGAAGCCAGGAAGCCTGTGGGGCCTGTCAGGAAGGACCCGGTTTGTAAGGAAGATAAGCTGAGGCATGAATGTCAGGGGTCCCCTAGAAATGCCTCGAACACAGTAAACACAGAGAAATGGAAAGAGCAACCAAACAAGAACTCTGCTCTGAAACGTCACTATGTGCTGACTGTTCCAGGAGGCTCCAGGGAGGGGCTGAGATTCGGGTATTTAATTTGGAAATGAGACTTCTGAGCCGATCAGATGCAGATGGAAATGACCTGTTTTACTGTGACTTACTGTACCTGGGAGAATTAGTCCTTAATGCTTTAAATACTTCATTCGCTAATTAACCTTTAGGGGTAGCAGGAAAGATGTTTTATCTGAAGAACTTAAGAAGGAAGACTCATTGTTTTTGCATCATCAATCTGACCCTAATTACTGTAGCATGATGTATCATTATTTAGTGTCATTCATTTTTAACCAGAATTGCTTGGTATATCAAACCAAAAATGGAAAAATGGGCTCCTAAGATAGTCCCTCCTTTAGGGAGCTGATGAAGGAAGTCTTGTAAAGCTTCTTACTTACCCTCCGATGAATTAGAAGTTGCTGGGTGCCTGTAACTTCTCCATCCTCCTTGGGCAGTGTGGCTTACACCGGAAGTGCTGGAGGTGAGATGGAGGGGGTTCGTTGCCTTCATGAAATAGACCCTTAGCAGGTAAGTGTACCCGAGCTCCGGCCCAGCCGCTGCAGCTCCTGCACACACTTTTGGAGACACTCCCCACAGCTCGTCAAGGCTGTTACAGAGCACCGTGTTCCACCCCGAACAGAGAGAATTCACGTGTACAAGAGTTGTGGTTGGCTACTTAGCACCACGTTATGTTCTATAGACATTTAAACATCAATTTTGAAGCTTCATGTGTATTTTGGAGCCAGTAAGTTTTGTTTTCATCTCAGTCGTTTCTGTAGGTTCCTGAAGAGTTGAAGGGCCCTGGAGGCTGCACCCGTGAGGCCGAATGAACGAAGGACCTGGGCGCGTGGGAAGGAGGAATGGGGCCTGTGAGGCTCCTCGCTGCGAGGCTGGCAAGTACCTGGGCACCGGGGCAGCTCCCGTACCTTCCTACTCCTGGCTTTCTGCGGGGGGTGGATTCTCACCTCTCTTGCGGCCCAGAGGAGTGGTCAGGCTGGTGGGCAGTGAGAGGAAGGGTTCCCAGGCCAGCTTTCTTTCCACCACCTTCTCTCTTCAGCCCCCAGTCTCCCCTCTCAGCTTCAAGCTCTGTTCTGAATGTGCAGCCCCTAAAGGAGAAATGGAACCATCTCTTCATCTCTTCTTTTTTTTTTTTTAAATATTTTTATTGATTTCAGTGAGGAAGAGAGAGGGAGAGATAGAAACATCAATGATAAGAGAGACTCATTGATCGGCTGCCTCCTGCATGCCCCCCTACTGGGGATCGAGCCCTCAACCTAGGCATTTGCCCTGACCAGGATCGAACCATGACCTCCTGGTTCATGGATCGACCTTCATGGGTTGGGCTGTGGTCATCTTAATAGGGCAGCTTCTGTGGGGTCATGGGTCATAAGTGAGCCAGTGGACGACAGCCTTTGGGTCAGGTGAGCCTGTTGGTTCAATCAGCTCTCTCTGGGCAGGGGCTGGGCGGGGTGGCCTGGTGCCTGCAGGCTTGGCCCTTTAGCCTCAGATGAGCCCCATCAGGGCCCATGACATACGGCTGACTTGTGAAGGAATCTTCTAGACCACCATTTATTTGTCTCATCTCCCTCCCTCCCTCCCTCTCTCCAGTAAATGTGTCCCAAAGTATGACCCTGTTGACTCTACTGTCACAGGGTTGCCCTGGCCTAACAAATGCAGTTGGCAGAGGCCACCTGGGTTCACAGTGCTCGGTGGAAAAGGACCCAAAGAAACTGGCAAATCTCTATCCTTTCATCTCATCTGCACCGCCTCTCACAAATGGGGTCTTGGCACGGCGGCGTGACGCTGTCCCACAGCCAGTGAGCAGCAACTAATTAGGACACAACAGCATCAGTCACGTTGGAGGTGACAAGTGAGCAGCATGTTTCTGGTTCGCCTGGGAGATCTGACATACTTTTCAATTCTGTGGAACTAATAGTGTGTGGCTTCCACGCAGCCACGTCAGGTGGGAGAGAAGGGGCACGTCTAAAGTGAAAGCAGATTCACTGTGGGCAGCGTTAGTTTTGTTCCCAGCTCACCTGCTCCTCACTCACTCTGCTAAATCACGAAGGGTGGTACCCGGGCCATTGGCATGGGGCCCCAGAGGGCCTGCCTCTTCAGAAGGCCTTGTAGTTCCACCACTGTTCCCAGGAAAAGTAGGAGAACTCCCAGAGGGCGCTGGGTGACACAGGAGCCCCTGCCTTTCAGGGAGTGGGTGTTGAAAACCCCAGCTTTGATTGGCACACTCCCGCCGGGCTGCAGGGAGAACCAGAAAGACCAGGAGAATCAAAACAGGGTGGCCACAAGGAAAACAGAATGTTCTCCTGCACACATGATCCCAACCAAACTAAGGAATGTTGCTAAAATAGCTTCCCCTTCTGTTTCCCCCAGGGCCTTAACCAACTATTTTATGAACTAACCAGATTAGCATAGTGCACTTCATGGTCCTGAACTGGAGCTGAAGGTTCCTTCCTTCCTCACTGGCTTCTGAGCCCCCACATGGCAGCTCCAATGGCAAGAGCGTGTTCCTGCAGGTGTGCAGATGTCGGGCTGCGGGGGGGCAATGGAAGGGACAGAGCTCCCTGCACTTTTTCTCTTGTAACCATGAGCAAAACCATGTGGCGCTCTGGCTCCCCAGCAGATGATGGCATAATGCCCAGGCACAGTGGCGACTGTCCTCCCTCCTCTCGGCACTCCTGCAGCAAACCTGCAAACACGGGGCCGAGAGCCAGGCCCCGGTGGAAGGCCCCAGAGGGGTCCTGCCTGCGGCGTGTCTTCCATCTGCACCACCAGGGGAAATCCACCACATCCATGTCTGCCTTTGGCGGTACATGAGCAGGGCCTGGTTTTCTCACTGGCGCCTGGTGCTGCACCCATGCTGCTGCATGGCCGCCTCCTCCAACTCGCTGGGTGGCCTTGGACAAGTCTCCCTCACGCTACCTATGAGGGAGCACTGAGTTTGGGCCAGGTCCTGTGCGATGACACTCAGCACGTGTTAGCTGTTAAATCCTCACAGCAGCCCCCTCTATTGTCTACATGTTACAAGTGAGGAAACGGAAGCACAGAGAAATAGTTTGAATTGCCCTGGGCCACCCAGCTAGGAAGACAGTGGAACCTGGTCTCCTGATTCCTGACCCCCCCCGCCCCCCGCCCCCTTTACCCTGGGCTCCTTCCTTCCGATTCAACAAGAGGCTGGATGTGATCTGTGGTGTTCTCTCCACGTGAGCCTGGCGGAGAGAAGGGCCACCTGCTCCTGCTCCTACTCCTGCTCCTGCTGCTGCTCCTGCTCCTGCTGCTCCTGCTGCTGCTCCTGCTCCTGCTGCTGCTCC
>NW_005362116.1:233365-240675 GCF_000412655.1 Myotis brandtii | reverse complement strand
TCCTGCTGCTCCTGCTCCTACTCCTGCTGCTCCTGCTGCTCCTGCTCTTACTCCTGCTGCTCCTGCTCCTGCTGCTGCTCCTGCTGCTCCTGCTCCTACTCCTGCTCCTACTCCTGCTGCTCCTGCTCCTGCTCCTGCTGCTTCTCCTGCTCCTGCTCCTGCTCCTGCTCCTACTCCTGCTCCTCCTGCTCCTGCTCCTGCTCCTGCTCCTCCTCCTGCTCCTACTCCTGCTGCTCCTGCTCCTGCTGCTCCTCCTGCTGCTCCTCCTCCTCCTCCTGCTGCTCCTGCTCCTGCTGCTCCTCCTGCTGCTCCTCCTCCTCCTCCTGCTGCTCCTGCTCCTGCTGCTCCTCCTGCTGCTCCTCCTCCTCCTCCTGCTGCTCCTGCTCCTGCTGCTCCTCCTGCTGCTCCTCCTCCTCCTCCTGCTGCTCCTGCTCCTGCTGCTCCTCCTGCTGCTCCTCCTCCTCCTCCTGCTGCTCCTGCTCCTGCTGCTCCTCCTGCTGCTCCTCCTCCTCCTCCTGCTGCTCCTGCTCCTGCTGCTCCTGCTGCTGCTGCTGCTGCTCCTGCTCCTGCTCCTACTCCTGCTGCTCCTGCTCCTGCTCCTGCTCCTACTGGAGCAGCACCATTTTTATCTGTTTTGAATTTTCGGGGTTAGTTTAAGAGTTTGCTTGAAAGAAGGGTTCATTTTGTTAATTAAAAAAAAAGTTTGAAATCCACAGGGTTTGACTTTTACTAATAAACCTCCTTCCTGACCTTCCAGGACTCATTTTCTCCTACACTTCCTCCTCTGCCTCAGCTTCACCCCATCTTAAAGAATTTAGGATAATTGTTTTTGCACAGGCATTAACATTGGCAGGAATAAATATCTGGGAGAAATAAATCTGACCAAAAATTATGTTGCATCACAAAGAAAAAGTTCTCTGTACTCCACAGCCCCGTCTGTTCGTGTCCTTGACCCCAGGTGACACCGCCAAGGAGTGGGAAGGCGGCTGACTTTGGGCCTCTTAGGCCACTTCCTCTCTCTGCGACCAGGGCAGGCGATCTGCCTCCAGCCCACCTCGCATGGCCCAGGGGTGAGGACAGGAGTGCAGAGGTAGGACAGGCAGTTTGGCTCTGAAAGCCTTGGAAGAGACACCCCATAGCAAGCGTCCTGAGCCTCCTGCTTGCCCCTCCTGCTGCTTTTTCTTCTGCTCCCCATGCCTCCCTCAGTCCTTCCCTGACTCTCCACCCCCCTCCACCCCAGCCCAGGCTCTGCCCTCCCCACCCTCCCCCTACTGACCCAACTCAAAGACCTGCCAGGGCTGAGCTAGCTAAGGAGAGAAGGCATTACTAATATTGCTGATTTAACCACTTTTCCTTTAGCCCTGTCACCCAGAGGGCACTTAACCCAGAACACGTGGCATTGTAAACACGGGTCCCCGCCCCTTTTCCTCGGCTTCTGCCTGGGCTGGTTCCAAGGGTGCTCCCGGGAGCCCTAGCACCACCTACTGTCCTCCTGCAACTCTCATACACTTCACCTGTCACACTCAGTTGTCTGTGTTCCTAACACGCCCCCCCCCGCCCCGCCCCCAAGCTGCTCTATCCCCATTCTACCCCATCCCTTCTTCCAACAGCGCTATTTGCCTCCTCCCTTGAGAATTCAGAAGGCAGGTGTGATGGTTCCAGAAGGGGCTTGGAGGCAGACCCAGCCCCACTTCAAGTTGTGTGAGCTTGAGCAAGGTAGTGAATTCCTCTGAGACTCAGTTTACTCATCTAAAAATGGGCATAAGGGCACTTGCTTCACAGGGTGTGGCAAGGAATGCATGAGGTGTAGGTAAAGCACTGAGCAGGGGGTGTCTCACGCCAGCCCAGTGTTTGCTCTTGAGCAGAATTATGAATGTGCCCCTACCTGCTCCCCACCCCGTACTCCTGCCCACAGAAGCTGGCTGAGAGCCTTTTCTTCCTTCTGTAGAAACCTTTCCCCTTTCCTTGAAGGCAAGGTCACAGGTGAAGGGGAAATGAAAGCACCCTTTAGCCAGCGTGCCAGGAGGAACTTAAAAGGTGGAGGACATGGTCCAGAGTCCGGCAGAGGCCTCCTGAACTTGGCATCTGGCCTGAACTTGGGACCAGGCGGCCAGGCCCAAGCGCAGCTTCTGGGGAGCCACCCCCCCCCCGCCCGCCCAGGAGCAGCTGGCAAATGCCCTCTTCCAGCTCAGCCAAGCGCTCCCAGAGCAGGAGGGAATGCTGCAGAAGCACCTTAAATGATTTTCAGCAATTTCAGAAATTGCCTCGGCCGATTGTTTGGGTTTCTCTGCAGCCTTAGATTAAAGCAGAAAGGAAAAGGGCCCCTGGTTAGAAGAGAAGGCAGCTTTGTCTGAAGAAAGGGGAAGGCCTGCGCTAGCCTGGCCATGCGGTGGGCGGCCGTGGGCCAGGCGTCCATAGAACACTCCTGCTCGCCCGCACAGCCTCCGTCCACTCATCCACTGCTCTGGACACTTGGTTCTTCCTCCTCACTCTACAAAGGACAGCAAACAGCCACGTCTCTGCGAACGCTGCTGTTGGTCTTTCCTTCGCTGGGCTGGGGATGCCAGGCTCAAATCAAGGCTTTCTCCTTTCAGAAGCGGCTGGAGGTAGACACAGGTCAAACTTAGGTGCCCAGAGGGTGCCATCATTAGCGGGAGTTTTGCTGAGAAGGGAAGTGTGCTTGCCCACGGTTAGGACTCTCTGGGCCTGACGCCGATCCTTGGGGAAGGCGTAGGCTGTTGACATTTGGTGTCTGGGTCATGCCTGAGTGGTGGGGGTCTATCCATGAGGCCTTCCTCATGCTCCTCTTCTTCCTCCTGCTCCTCCTCCAAGAGCTGTGACCTGAGTGTGCCTGGTTCTGACTCACCCAGCCTGCTGCTCCAGGCCTCCCCCTCCCATAAGCCTCTGCAGGCCACTCCCCAACCTCTGCCAGGGCTTGGTGGCCTTCATAGTTTGGGAGATGGCATTTGGCCCAGGAACCAGCCGTTGATCCAGATAATCACATTCTAATTCCAGCCCTGCCTTTGTTTCTTCATGAGATCCTGGAAGGTGGCACCCAGGATAGAAGGTGGCCTGCGCCAAAGACCATGGTCCACTCACCTCAGAGGCTGTACACCAGAGTGTTGGCCTCATGCATTCCTGCCAGTGGGAGGACTGACTGCATGGGGGCTCTGCCATTGGCCAGGACCATCCCAGGGCAAAGGAAGTAGGGTAGGGCACATCTCCCTTGCTTCAGCCATCAAGAAACAAGGAGTGAGCCCTGGCCTGTGAGGCTCAGTTGGTTGGAGCATTGTCCCATGCACCAAAAGGTCGTGGGTTCGATTTCTGGTCAGGGCACATACCCAGGTTGCAAGTTTGATCCCTGGTTAAGGTGGGTAGGGAGGCAACTGATCAATGTTTCTCTCTCACATCAATGTTTCTCTCTCCCTCTTTATTCCTCTCTCTTTAAAGTCAATAAAAACATATCCTCGGGTGAAGATTAACAAAATAAAATAATAATTCTAAAAAAGAAAGGAAGAAAAAAAGAAAGAGAGAAAGAAAGGAAGAAGGAAGGAAGGAGTGGGCGTCAGAGGCAATTGGGAAATGGAAGATACACAGATCTCTTCAGGCAGCCACATGCTTTCTAAACAGACAACTACCAGGATTTAATCTGCAACTCAGATTCACTCTACTAAGTAGGAAAGAAGAAAGTGTGTGGTTGTCATGGCAACACCAAATCGCCCAGGACAAGTTGGTCTCTAGGTAGGGAAGGGAGGGGAGCAGAAGCCTTCTCTCCCTGTGGGGATGTCCTGGGGCCTGGGGGGCAGGCTGGACACACCTGCATCTTCCCTCCACGCCCCCCCCAGGCTGCGGGCCTGAAGGCCTGGGCTGTCTGGTGCAGTGCAAAGTGGCCTGGCTGGCTCAGGGCTCTCATTCGGGGGCCTGGGGCCCATGTTACTCAGGCATTTGTGTTCCAGAACCAGTCACTTGCTGAGGGCCAGTTCCCATTGTCTCCCAGGCCCAGTGCCACCCGCAGCAGCTCAGACTTGAGTCCACTGCTCCTCCTGCCCCCCAGTCCTCGGCCTTCCTACCAGCTCTGTGCCCACAGGCCTGATCAAGGATGTGGGCATAGCCTGGCATATCCTCTGAGTCCAGTCAGGAGGATCAAGGGACCCACAGTCTCACCCAGAGAGTGCCAACCCAAGCCACACAGAGGAGGACGCAGGGCTGACCTTCCACTGACGAGCACACTGCTGCCAGCCTAGCCTCCTCCTCCCACCTCCAATAAAACAGAGCCAGCCCAAGGGGTTGCCCCACGTGGTCTATGCCAACTTGGGCCCAGGCCTGGGTGGGTAGAGCAGGTAGCTGCTCGAGTGGAGGAGTTAAGCACCAGGAACCTCTGCTACCCTCAAACCCACTTTGCGACAGTCTGCCTTTGGCCATCCAGTTCCCCTAGGTCCTGCTGACCAGCTGCACGTCCATCTCTGTGGTCCCAGGGCCTGGCTATGGGAAGGGCTCCATGGAGACCTGATGCAGGAACGAATGAGTGAATGAATGGGTGTCGCGGAGAGTGAGGACTGGGAGCAGAGGAGATGGGAGAGGCCAGGTTGAGGTGAGGAGCAGGTGGGAAGGCCTCCAATACCAGGCTGAGAGGGGGTGTTTGTCAGGCTCCCCACTCCCAGCTTCTGCCCCGGCCCTGGGGCAGCTCCCATCTTCCTGAGGGACCCTGGGGTCTCTGGCAGATGTGGCCTTGTCACTTGATCCTCCCTCAGAAAGACAGGGACCCCAGGACCCGTCCCCCAGAGCATGGCTCACCTGGCTCACCTGGCCCCTGATGGGGTGCTTCCCTGCAGACCAAACTGCTTTTGCTACACAGTCCGGGTTCTCTCGTGGTCCAATTAGTGCTAATTGGGAGCAGAAGTGTGTGCGTGTGTGGGGTGAGCCTGGAGCTCTGATGGCCTTGTCAGAACCTAGAGGCTTCCTGGGGTCAGGGGGTGGGGTGTCTCCGTGCAGTGGGGGTGGCACGGGGCCCCTCCTGAGCACCCGGTGCACTAAGTCCTTCTCTCCAGAGGGCTTGTGATGTCACTGGCCACCTCCTGCCCTGGGTGCCAGCCGCCCTCAGGGCCAGGCAGGCCCACCTTGTTCCTGCTGAATCCTCAGGCCTGGCCCAGAGCCATGGTTCTTCACAGTTTCAGACTCTAGGAAAGAAGGGGAGAGTTCTGGGCTTGATTCAGAGGCACAGAGGTTCTGTGAGGCTCCTGAACCCCTCGCTGACCCTCCGCCCTAGCCTCAGCCCACAGCCCAGTAAAGGCGAGGAAAGATGTGCTTTATCTGACTGGGCACACATGCGCGCCTCCCTTGAGGGACAGGAGGTGTGGGGGCCCTCCCTAGAGAGCTGGGACTTCCCCTCTGCTTCTCCTCCTCCCCCATGTCCCTGCCTCCTTTCTCTTGGGGCAGAGATGGGGGTGTCCAGAGGCAAAGCACCTTTTGCATCAAGCCCTAGACCAGGTTCTCAGCTCCTGTGGTGCTCCCCCCACCCACAGGCACTGGTCACAGCCTGATGACAGAGGCTGCAAGGGGGAAGCATGGGTGTGGGTATGTGGCGGTGGGTCGAGGGGGGGGTGTAGAGGGCATCCCAGCCTGGGTAGAAGCATATCCCCACTTTGCAGCTAAGGGTCTCCCTGATTCTGTAGTGTTTGTGTTGACCATTGTCATGAGTGCCCTCATCCTGGCTCCCCTCTTAGTGGACTCAGACCCTGTGACCCTAGGACCACCTAGAGCAGTGATGGCAAACCTATGACATGCGTGTCAGAGGTGACACTCGAACTCATTTTTTTGGTTGATTTTTCTTTGTTAAATGGCATTTAAATATATAAAATAAATATCAAAAATATAAGTCTTTGTTTTACTATGGTTGCAAATATCAAAAAATTTCTATATGTGACACGGCACCAGAGTTAAGTTAGGGTTTTTCAAAATGCTGACACGCCGAGCTCAAAAGGTTCGCCATCACTGCCCTAGAGCCTCAGGCTGGGAGCTCACAGCTGGAAGCAGGGCCCTCAGGGCTCAAAAGTACTCAGAGATTAAGATTCCTGGGTGCCATTCCCGGGACCAGCCTCAGTTCCAGCCCCTGTGAAATGGGCTTATTCGTGTGCAGCAGGCACTGCAGAAGGCACAGGAGCCAGCTGGCTCCTTGGAGGTCCAGGAGCCGAGAGGAGAGGCCTGGCCGCCGGTGGCCGCTAGAGGGCAGAGCCTTCCCATGTTTCCCCCAGAGAGATGGCGCACGTGAGCCCGTGAGCGGCGGACAGTGTGCGGTGACACCTCCTTGTGGTTTAGATCTGCATTTCTCTGATGACTAGGGGTATTGAGCATCCTTTCAAGTACTTTGTTGCCCATTTGTTTGTGTTCTTCAGATAAATGTCTATTCAAGTCGTCTGCCCATGTTTTAATTGGATTGTTTGCTTTTGGCTATTGAGTTACATGGGTTCCTTAAATATTCTGGATATTAACCCCTTATTAGATATATGGTTTGCAAATGTTTTCTCCCATTCATTCCATAGTTGCCTTTCATTTTTGTTGATTCATCTTTTATTATTTAGTGATCATTTTATTTTCTATGAAGAGTCTGTTCATATCCTTTGTCCATTTCCCCCCTGTTTTTATCTTCTTCTCCTATTGATTTGCCTAAATTGGGGATATGCTTCTAGCCAGGCTGGGATGCCCACACCCATGCTTCCCCCTAAAGGCATCACTTAATGTATTCCGGATTTTAATCCTTTGTTGTACATATGTGTGGCAAATATTTTTTCTAGTCTTTCGCTTGTATTCTTTGTTTATGGTGTCACTTTACACACAGACACATGCCTTTTTTCTGGAATGTATGCCTGGACTTGCCATTTCCTCACTAAAACTGTTTGTTGTATCTACAGAGTCCAATCCAGGCCACAGTTTTCAGGGGAGTGCGAGGATGAAGGCACAGGCTCCAGCACTCACCCACCGCGTGGCTCAGAGTGTTCTTAGCTACATGGGGCCCGGCCGACATCCCACCTCCCACCGTGGCGGTGGAAGTATCGCAGCAGGAGTGAGCCTAGGCCCTGGCAGTGGCCGCAGCATCGCCATTCCCGGCATCCAGGCCCTTCATGGTCAAACCCCAAACCCTTTCCAGTCTCACCCGCACTCCTGCCCCGGGGAGCTGCTCCCTGTTCCCCACACTCGCCCACATTCCCACCTCTTGACCTTTGCACACTCAGCCCTTTCCTCCTGCATGTCCCTTCCTGCCTCTCTGTTTCCCTCCCATACCCAAGCCTTTCAAATTCTTCAGTCGACCCCCA
>NW_005362116.1:221642-233247 GCF_000412655.1 Myotis brandtii | reverse complement strand
GCTGAGACCTGGCCCCTTTCACCCCACCCCCTTCTGGGGTCCCTCCTTCTTCTCTCCCTCTTTTGAGTCTCACTCCTCAATCTTGTCCCAAATTGCTGTGAGTTGGGGCCTGGCTGGTCTTCCCATTGGCAGTGTTCTCCTCAGAGAGGGAAGCCGGGTCTCACTCATCTTTAATTCCCCCCCCCCCACACACACACGCACACACTCACGCACGCACACTGGCCCATCCTGAGGATTTCACCGGGGCCTGGGGTTTGTATCTGCTCTCCTGTCTGAATTAGGAAACCAAGGAGGCACCTCCCACACTCAGGTCACATGGAGGGGCAGGGCAGAGCTGGGAAGGTCACCCAAGGACCTGACCTCTGCCCAGCCCCACCGATGTGCTCAGATGACAGAGGTGGGGCCACCTGGTCCCAGCCCAAAGGTCTTTGTGGGGACGAGCAGGAGCTGTCTGGTGAGGCCTCTTCTGAAGCAGAGCCCACCAGCTCCTGACTCCGGCTCCTTCCTCGAACCCAGGAGATCCTAGAGATTAAGGTCACTGCCTGCCAGGCCCGCCCTCCCAGCTGGACTGGACTACACCCTGGCTACTGGTTTCTCCCTGACATCGACAGCAGAGCTGCTGAAGGTGTGCTAGCCCGGTCCCTGCTCCGGCTGAATTTAATTAGCGACCCTCTTGGAAAAGGTTGACTTGTCCTGGGCCTCTGACTCTGAATAAGCAAACCCCAGTCTCACTCTGGCCTCACTTTCTCCCCACAGAAAGTGAAGCCCGTGGGTGCAGGGGGATCTGGGGCAGGTGGTTGAGAGGTGATGGGCAGGCGGGTGCTTTGGGCAGCTGGAAGGTCAGGCCCAGGTCCTGGGAGTTCGGTGTGGCTTCCAGCATCCACCAGGCCCGGTGCTGGGAGAAGCTGAGTGTCAAGTCTGGGGGCTTCCTTGGCCCTGTCTCAGATGGTTCTGCTGGCCCTCCCTGAGCTCACCGTCCGCCTTCCCTGCCCTCCCACAAAGAGCACGGGTGTGGGGGTGGGGGGGACGTTTCTGGCCAGAAGGCATTAAGGGATCCAGAGAAATAGAGGGCAACCCCGTTGATGATGGAAATGGCCTTTCATAAAAGCCCACGTGGGGAGGCCCTGAGCTCTGTTCCCTTTGACCAAAGAAGGCCCCACCTGGGACGGGGTAGGGAAAGAGTGCCGGGCAGGCCAGGACGGGCTTTCTGCCTGGCCCCAGCGCTCTGGGCGTTATGCTGGAGAATGTCTGAGTGCTCAGATCACGGGCAGGTGACTACTCTGAGCTTCTGTTTCATCATCAAAATACTGCCTCCCACACTGAGCTACCACAGGTGAGAACTGAATGAGTCCACACCTGGACAGACCACCTAGTGCAGTGCGGCACATGTGTGAAATGGACCACGAGCAGTCGCTGATCAGAAACTGCCCAGCATTTGTTAGGTCCCAAGCAATAGTGACATCATGGCATCGGTTGTTTATATACCCACGCCCATGGGCACCTGTGCACACCCGTAAGTCCATGCCTGTTGCTGTGGGTCCTCCTGGGGTGTGTGTGTGCATGTATGTGGCGTGTTTCCACATGTAGACAACTATGGTTGGTGTAGGTGTGGGGGCAGGTCCCTGGGGGTTGTTTCTTCTGCAGAACCAATGCTCAGTGTGTAAGAGGTAAGGGATAGTCTGAGGAAGGGCTGATGGAAGGAGGAGTGGACAGGCTGAGCTTGGGGAGAATACAGGGCAGGAAAAACAGTCGAGCTCAGAAACATCTGAGGCAGGTCAGTTGCTAAGATCTATTAAGGTCAAGCCCCGTTGCCTCCTGCACCAGAGCTGCCCCTGGGAGGGTTGGGCTGGGCCCCTCCTGCAGCAAGGTTATGACAGCTGACCCTCCTTCCCCGTCCCAGCTGGGCAGTCCTGGGGCCTCAGCCCAGCCCAGGTGCAGTGGTGACAGCTGGCCCAGGGCATGATGTGGCCCGTCAGGCTGTGCTCTGCTGGTGCACTGGCAGAAAAGCCTCTGAAGTCACCAAGCTGTAACCTGCTACTTACATTTCCAGCCTCATTCAGCAGCCAGTGGGCTAGGCATTCACCGAGACCAGACCCCGGAGGGCCAGTCCCCACCAGGGTCCTGCAGGAGGGGTTGGATAAAGGGAGAGCTAGTGTGCAGGCACCGGCCACTGCCAGCTGCCCCTGCCCAAGGGGCTGCTCATTTTGCACCTCCCCCTGAAGGCTTATGTTCCTATCGAGGAACAACTTACATCTGGTAAAGTGCACTAAGCATGACTGTACAACCTGATGACTTTCACACCGATGGACACCCGTGTAACCATGAACCTGAGCGAGGTTCGTGACCCAGAAAACTCCTGTGTCTCTTCCCGGTCAATATCTCCCACCCCAGAAGTAACCACAATTCTGACCTCCATCAGCAGAGATGAATTTTGCTATTATAGAACATGCAGGATGCTCTTTTGTGTGTGTCTGGCTTCTTTTGATCAGCAAAGTGTGTCTTAGATTCACCCATCTTGTTATGTGTAACATTTGCTCATTCCTTTTGATCCCTGAGTAGTATTCCATTGTATGGATGCAGCACTCTGTTTATTGTCCTGTTGATGGGTATTGGGTTGTTTCCAATTTCTGGCTACGAGAAATAAAGCTGCGATGAATATTCTTGTGCCAGTCTGTGTGTGTGGACATGTATTTATATCTGTCGGGTAAATACCCAAGAGTGGAGAGGCTGGATCACAGGGTAAGCGTGTAACTTCATGAGAAACTGCCAATAGCAGTGTCTGTGAATTCCCGTTGTTCCTCATCCCTGGAGGTCCCTCTGCTCCAGAACGCCGGGTGCCTCCAGGAGCCCACACATTGCACCCCCTGGAGATGGGCCTGGCTGCCGAGGTGCAGGCATCCTCCAGGAGCCCACAGTGCTGCTGTTACACCCTCCTGGACCCAGTAGGGGAGAAGGGAACTCACCTGGTGAGCACCCACTACCAGCCAGGCCTTACACCCATGCCCTTATTTAATTCTTTGGGTGCTGGAGTCCTGCCAGGAATGGCAGACAGGACATTTGCTATCTGCAGAGAGCCCTGCCCCCACCTCCCAAGGCTGCTGACTCTAGCAGCTGCTCCCTGGCCACCATGCTGGATCTATCACAGGACCCAGCCCAAAGGCTCTGGGAAGGCCTGCAGAGCCTCTCTCCAAGCACACGCTGCACAGAGAGGAAGAGCAAGGCCTTGGGAGAGAAGGACTCCATCCCACAGTTATAAGCAAGGCTGGGCTACAACTCAGGTTTCTGCTCCCTTGGAGAGAGGCCCTTTCTATGTCCCCCCCTCTCATCAAACTGACCCAAGGGAGGACTTCACTCAGCTGGGAGCGCCTCTGGGTGGACCGTGTGACGTTTCTGTCTGTGAGCCTCAGTCCCTGGTGTAGGCACAGAGCAGGCATCGAGGAGAAGAAAAATGAATGAGTGATTGAGTCTGGCTCTGCTGCTTGGAAAAAATGTTAGAAGACGCCTTCTCTAAAACATTCACAAGCGTGTTCACAGCTTGATCCCAGATCTTAGAGTGGAAAGAACCTCTAGACATCTTTGAATGCTCTGCTTTCAACAGCCCACATGTTACTGGCTGAATTTTAAGGATAAAGTAATTGATATTAGGAAGTTAAGTGGCTGCCTCACTGGACCGAATGCTGGATGAAGACAGTGGAGAATGGAAACTGGAGGTCTTAGGAGCAAGACCCAATAGGAATGAGGATCACACATCTCGGGGATTATAAAGGAAGTAATGAGAAAATTAGGAATCCATTGAGCACACTTCATTTTGCACAAAGCTACTGGGGAAAGCAAGGTCCATTGGCATTGGCCCTGATTTTGTCTGTACTCAGCAGAAATCTCTTGTCTTCCAAATCCGTGTTCAGCGCTGACACGTGGGGACCATGTTGGGGGCCTAGAGGGTCACTAGCTGTTCAGCTGGTAAGCCCAGCCTGGTATCTGTGAGGATCCTGTTTATCAGGGAGATTAAGCTGGCCTGCTGCTACGACAGGCATCAAACAGACCTATTAAACGTCCTTGTCAATGTTCTACAGACTCACACCAATATCCTAACAGTCATTGCATGTAAGCTGCTCCTTAATGAGAAAGGAAAAATGGCAGCATGGGGAGAGACAGGGAGTGGGAGGGGCATGGGACGGGCAGGGGCTGTGGTCTTCCATCCGGGCACGCAGGCCGGGTGTGGAAAGAGGACTCTGAGCATCAGAGGGATGCAGGCTGTGCTTACCCGACCCAGCAGGTGGCTGGTGGGAGAAACCGGGAGGGTCCATGGTCATATCTCCTTTGGGCCTGCCCTTCCAACTCCCTTCTAGGGGCCGATGGCCAGCCCTCTTCATGAACCTCCCACCCGTAACCCTCCAGGAGGGCCACGATGGGCCTGGAGAATGTATTATGCCTGAGCTGGCCCTGTTCCCTACTCTTTCTGGCTCCTGAGCTGCAAGTAGCTAAAGACAGGAGCCCTTGGCCAGCATAGCGAGCCTTGGCGTCCTGGTTCCAGATGCTAGTCCCTCAGCCCTGAGCAACCTCAGCCCCAACCCAACGTAGAACCCCAACCTTGGAGGTTCCAAGACCTCCCCCAGATCTTGGAATTGGCCTCTCTGGGGTGAAGCCTTAGTGAGTGCTTCATTTCAATGTGGTGTCCAGAGCAGGTGGATAGCGGCCCAGAGGGAATTGGGACTAAACGCCCCATTGAAGGCATGCACATTAAATAAAAGTATGTATATTCATATATTTACTATATATGTAATTGTGTATATATGTTTATGTTTATATATACATACTTTTAATGTGTATGACTATTGATGGGGCACTTATATGCATTCATGTATATTTAACACATGTTATATTAATTGCATTTTATTATATGCTATATTTTCATTTATACATCACATATTTTATATTACATATACATTTAATATTTCATTTACATATTACAGATTGCATTTTATTCTATATTTCATACATTATATGTTATATTAATTAATAATTACATATATTGTTAATATATCGTTTAATATTTAGCATATTATATTATGTATGCTATTACCTAAGGGGAATGAAAACACTTGTCCACAGAAAGACTTGTACATGATGCTCACAGCAGCAGTATTCACAATAGCCCCAAAGTGGAAACAGCAACCCAAATGCCCATCAGCAAGGGGATGGATAAGCAACTGTGATACAATGAAATGTTCTCAGTGAGGAAAAGAAGTGAGCTACTGCTACATGTAACAACATGGAGGCATTTGAGGCAAAGAAGAGAACTTAGTATGTAATCCCATTTATATAAAAGTCTATAAAATGCAAACTAACTTGTAGTGACAAAAATGCAGATCAGTGGTTCCCAGGGGTTGATGGCAGAAGGGGGATGGACTGCAAAGGGACATGAAGAAACTTTTGGGCTGATGAAAATATTTGTTCTCTTTAATGTAGTGATGGTATCAGGGGTATATTTATATGTCAAAACTAATCAAATTGTACAGTTTAAACATATGTACTTTACTGTATTTCAATTATAGTTTAGTAATGTAAAAAGGAAGCATTTTCAATCATATCTCTTTAACAATACCATTAATATTTTAAATTTACTTTAATATCATTTAACAGTCATTTAATATAACATGTTGTGAGGGGCAAAATGATGATTGTCCTTTAATAAAGAAAATAGCCCTAGCTGGCTTGGCTCAGTGGACAGAGCTTAGGCCCATGGGCTGAAGGGCTGTGAGTTCGATTCCTGATCAAGGGCACGTACCTCGATCCCAGCTCTGGTCGGGGCACGTGTGGGAGATAACTAGTCAATGTGTCTCTCTCACATTGATGTTTCTCTCTGTCTCTCTCCCTCCCTCCTACTCTCTCTAAAAATCATGAAAAAAATGTCCTCAGCAAAAATGAATAAATAAATAAAATTATTTTAAAATAGTCTATCTCATCTTTACCTCTTCCTTAAAAAATTTCTATATTTTGTGTTTTATAAATGCATGCGATTTTTTACTAGAGTAGTATATATATGTATAAAATAATATGATTTAGACATAAATAAACATACTGCAGGGCATACGCTGAAAACTTCACTGATATGGGAACAACAGTTTGAAGGCCAGTAGAATAGAGAGCTGCAGAATCTCCATTCTTTGGGCATTCCGTATCATCAAAATAATACTATTTACCCTGAAATAAAGAAGTGGTTGAACATTAAAGGAAAAAAAAAAGGAATAATATCAGATACATGTAACAATGTGGATGAATTTAAAAACCAGACACAACAGAGTATTACCCTATAACTAATTTAAAAAAACAAACAAAACTAATCTGTGGAGATCAAAGTCAGACCAATGGTTGCCTGCGGGAGAGGAAGCCCCTGGGAGGGGCTGGGCTGATGGACACTTTGTGTCCTGACTGTGGTGGTGGTTCCCCCGGCCGGCACTCAGGGGTTTATTAGGAAAACCCTCACCGTGCTGGTCAAGCAAAGCACCAGATGGGCCACATTTGACCAAACTACCAGTTTGTGTCCTCACATCAGTCACTGTAGACTTTGCTTTTCTCATACAACTTCCAATTGAGATACGATTCACGTACCATAAAACCCACCCTTTTAAAGCGTACAGTCCTGTGTGTTTTAGTATATCATGAAGTTGTGAAACCATCACCATAGGAACCTTTCAGCACCCCGAAGAGAACCCCAGCCCCGTCTCCCCTGCATTGCTGAGTTCCACATCCTTGGTACCTGTTTGGTGCCTGTGAGCTCTTGTTAGCAGAGAAGTGGAAGGTGCAAAAAGATTTAAGAAAACTGCATGGCCCAATAATATAAAATCGAGAACATTGTGCCCGTTAGTTTACTTTTTCCTCCATGAATGGGGAAAAGAGTGCTGTGGAGGCAGAGAGCTCCCTGGGAATGAGTGGGGTATGGCCCTGGGCTTGTGGCGCTCAAGATGAGGATGGGGGTGGGGGTGGGAGGGAGGGAGGGACTGTGCCTTTCCCAAGGTGGACGACTGGGGGGTGGGGGGAAGGAGCCAGCTAAGTGCCTCAGGTTGATCTAGAACAGTGGTTCTCAACCTTCCTAATGCCGCGACCCTTTAATACAGTTCCTCATGTTGTGGTGACCCCCAATTTCATTGTTACAAGTTGAACATAATTAAAGCATAGTGATTAATCACAAAAACAATATGTAATTATATATGTGTTTTCTGATGGTCTTTGGCGACCCCTGTGAAAGGGTCATTCGACCCCCAAAGGGGTTGTGACCCACAGGTTGAGAACCCCTGATCTAGAAGGAAGTGGAGGGGTCTTGGGAGGGAGGCGGAGGCCCCCTGGGGGAGGTGGCTTTGGGACTAGGCCAATTATTTCTCATCATTCTTTTGAGAAATTTACCGTTTGCAAAGAGTGTTTATAGACATTATGTCCTTGGACGTTCAGGACCTGGCAAGACAGGTGGCTTCACCTCCATTTTATAGCGATGAGGAAACAGGCTCAGAGAGGGAAAGGGTCCCCTAAAGGTGTCATAAAAAAGCAGTGACTAAATCTGGACCTGACCCGACGCTGTCTGCCTCTGTGCTCACTGCTTTTTTCCTGACCACATGGCATAGGCGAGAGGATGCCTGGCGGGGAGATTTGCAGGAGCCAAGACGTGGAGGGAGCAGGGCCGGGGTTGGGGAGACACGTGGCAGTGGCCTGTGCCACCAGGGCGGCACCGTGGACTGGCCGCAGTGGAGACTGGCACTGGGTGGGCAGTGACTCTTGGGTGGGGATCACTTGGATAATTAGTCTGAGGAGTTACTGTGTGACTCACCTCTCTTGGGCTGATTGAAGGGAGCTGGGACACTCACCTCAGTGGCAAGGAGGGACACTGATTGATGACAGGGCCTGGAGGTCTGCAGAACTTAAGTTCTTCTTGGTTTGAAAACAGCCCTTGTCCTGGCTGAGGGCTCTACGGGCCCCCAGGGTCCAGGGCTGGCCCTTACGTTCTCATTCAGGGCAAGGCCCTGAGTCGACTCCCACCCGCAGAGAGCAGGCCTGATCGGAAGTAGCAGGCAAGGCTTCAGGGAAGAGGGGATTCATAGGGGATGGTCCAACACTAACCCGCCCTGGTCAGTGAGGAGAAGGGGTCTAACCCCCACCCCACAGAGACCGTAGGAAGTGGAGACAGAGATGGGAATGGCCAGGGTGACTCATGGGTATGCCAACCTGTGGTCCTGGATGCTGCCAGCTGACCTGTCAGGGAACGGGCCAGCCTCATGGTAAGTGAGTCAGGCGCTGTGGAGTCAGACAAGGTGACACAGCACAGATAAATCATAAACACAGTTGTGAAGGAAACAACCGTGGGAGGGAGGTGCCGTGGGCAGGGGAGTATCTCTGAGACCACCTTGTTAAACAGATACTGGAACAGTGAGAAGGAACCCACTGCATGCAGGTGGGAGCAGGTGGGATAGAGAGTGTGCCAGGCAGTGGGAACAGTGTGTGCAAGGGCCCTGAGGTGGGAAGGACCTTCGTATACTTATGGGATGGCCAGAGGGAATGCCGTAACTCAACCTGAGGGATGTTGCAAGGGCTAGAGGAGATTTCGTGCAGGAGTACACACACCTACACCTCGCCCGGCACAAGGCAGACTCTCAAAGGGTGCTTTTCAACTGTGGTCCTCTGCTCTTCCTCTTCCTGAAGGGTCACAGAGATGAGGAGGAGTCAACAAGAGAACTGGCTTCTGTCTGAATTTAAAAATATTTTAAGCCCTGGCTGGGTGGCTCAGGTGGTTGGAGTGTCGTCCCGGCTTGCTGGTTCCATTCTCAGTCAGGGTACATACCTAGGTTTCAAGTTCTCACATCGATGTTTCTCTCTCTCTCTCTCCTTTCTTCTCTCTCTAAAAATCAATAAAAACATATCCTTGGCTGAGGATTAAAATAAAGAAATAAAAATATAATATTTGAATTGAAAGTTAGCACATGTCCTGGTTGGGAAAATGAAATATTATAGAATACATGATCTGTTTAAGTTAATTTAGAAATTTAAAAAATATATGTATTTTATTGATTTTTTTTTTTTTTTACAGAGAGAAAGGGAGAGGGATAGAGAGTCAGAAACATCGATGAGAGAGAAACATCGATCAGCTGCCTCCTGCACACCCCCTACTGGAGATGTGCCTGCAACCAAGGTACATGCCCTTGACAGGAATCGAACCTGGGACCCTTCAGTTCGCAGGCTGAGGCTCTATCCACGGAGCCAAACTGGTCAGGGCTTAATTTAGAAATTTAATGCAGCTCCATGTTCACTTTTGGGGGAACTAAAAATATCAGTAACAATAGCTGATAATTACTATGTGCTCGGGATTGAGCTTGTGCCACAGTTGTCATTCTTACTCCCATTTCTATAGACTCAGACCCGAAGGCCTACAGACGGGGTAAGTAACTTGCTAAGGTCACAGGGCTGGTAAGTGTTGAACATGGAGGCCCCATCTCCAAAGCCATCACTCTTAACCTCTGCATGTGTATAGACACACAAACCAGTGTGAACATCAAGTTTACACTAAATAAGTCTCCATGAGGGGGAATCGGGACATGTTTGAATCTCCTTTAAAGAACCAATATTTAGATCCATATGGTATGGGCTCAAACTGAGGTTTATGAAAGGAAATGGAGACTTCATAAATAGATCAAGCAACATCAAAAGCCCCGCATAAAAGTAGACTTTACTAAATGAAGGATAAGGGAAGAATTACTTAATAAATGAGGACTACATAAGCAATAAAAACTGGTGATGCTGGGGGTGAGTTAAACCCATATTTTACTCCACACAGTAAACTTGGAGTGGATAACCATCAAAGAATTAAATATTAAGTGAAATTTTAGAAAACTAGCAGAAAATAAACTGTCAGATGGGTGGAAGAAAGCTCACTTTGTCAGCATTGAATCAGTAAAAAAAAAAATTACAAAGGACTAGAATGACAGATTGAACATTAAAATAAAACAACAATGAACAACGGCTGGGAAATACTTGCATCATTGATGATGCAGGAATAATAGCTATACTATAAAAAAATACTTAGTCACAGTTAGAAGAGGTTTGAGTCCCCAACAGATGAATGAATATGAACAGATGATTCACAGAAAGGGGAATATAGATAGTAAACGAATGAAAAACATTCATTTTTAAAGTCATATAAGAAATGCTCAAGTATTCTATTTTAAAGAACCAATATTTAAATCCATAAATTATAAGGAAAAATGAGATGGTACCCAATGGTTACAAATAGATATCAAGGTCCTTACACTTGTTCCTGGGAGGTGGCAGAATGAGTGGGGGCAGTTCTTTGGGAAAGTCCTTTGGCACTGAGGAACAAGACCACTCGGCCCTTTCTTAGCCTTTCACTTGGATATTTGGCTGCCAGGAACTTGTCCCAAGTGCAGAGTTAAAGCATCTATTAGCAAACAATTGTAAAGAACCCAAATATACCGTATTAGGAGACTGAGTGAATGGACGAGGATACCTGCACACTTTAAAAATGAATCAAAAGAAAAACGTGAGAGTAACGAAGAATAGAGAATGTGTAGTTGCAACAATGTAAACGCCTACTTGGATGGGATGTTTTGTAAGTGAAAGTTGCATTCTGTAGTAGTATTATGGATACTTTATTCTTTTTACATTGTCTTTCTCTCTGGTTGTCATGTTTTCTTTTCAGTGGTGGTAAAGTAAAATAAAATATCTGGACTTTGAGCAAGTTTGTCAAGTGGGGTAATATTTCCCAGCGCAGAGGAGAGGTCAGTGGGAAGTGGCCTGAGCCCGCGCCTGGCACCCAAGACCTCTTTTATGCGGTGGGCGCCTCCTCCTTCCTGAAAGGCAAAAGCCACCAGCACCCTTTCGGAGACTTCTCTTCCCTCCACCCAGGGCTCAGGAGTCCGGACATTCCTGGATCCGGCGGCGCTGGTGCTCCCTTCTGGAGGGAACTTTCCAGAGCAGGTGGGGATAGGGATGTCCGACCGGCACCTGCTCTCGCTGGGTAAGGGGCAAGCTTGGGGAACAACCACCCGTGGGCACCTCCGGTTTCGGGGCCGGTATGCAGCCACTTTGGAGCTTCTGTCCCGACCCGGGTCCTCGGCTCTCCTGCCCGAATTCGGCAGCCGTCTCGTGCCCCCTCGCTGAGGCCCCGAACGGCCGGAAAACTCGGATTTACAGGGCCCCTCCTGCGGAAGCCCGGAGACGGCGGGCGCGCCAAGGACCCGGGTGCGCCCAGGGCCCGAGTCTGACTTAGCAGACGGGGGCACTTGAGTGCCCTTTCAGGTCTCAAAGGACGCGCCAGGACGCAGACGGGGGCCGAGCGGGCGGACGCAGCCCTCTCCAGCGGCGACACGCGCTCATCTGGGATCGGGCCGCCGCTCCGTCCGTTCCCTTGCTAATGCCATCTTGCCGGAGGCGGTCACGTGCGGACGACAGCGGTGAGCTTCGCCCCGGCCCAGACGCCAGGACTGACTCGGGGACGTCAGTGGGTTTTCGGGGCTCCGTCCACAATCGAGGTGAGGCGCGGGGGACCCTTCCCTCGGGGGTTGGAGCAGGGACAGGGTGGGCGCTGGATCCCTAAGGGCGC
>NW_005362116.1:210963-220414 GCF_000412655.1 Myotis brandtii | reverse complement strand
GGGGCCCGGGCCCCGACCGGCCACTCGGGAGTCCGTGACCGTTTCGATTTCTGTTCTTGAAGTCTCGCTTTGGAGACTGAAAAGGAGGCTGAGGAGAGGCGATCAGTGCCCCGAGAAGCTAGGCCTGCTCTGTGGGGAGCAGAAACGCCTTCTGAGAACAGAAATAAATTCCCGCGGAAAGGATGGAGGTTATGTTAAGTTTTTCGCAAGATGTCAGCTGTTCGCTGGGGTCTAAAACTAAGCGTAAAGCACAGGTCTTGTAAGGTGCTGGGAGTGGGCAAGGCCGTCCTGCCAGAGACAGCAGGGTTTTTGTGTTCAGTGGGGTGATCCCCCGGGGTCGACACTGACAGCCGTGCTTGTGAACCGCCCAAGCCATGTTTCTTGAGCCCTACATACCAGCGATGAAGTTTGAGAACCAAGTAACCATCAACGAGATTTGAAAGGAAATAAGGTGGACTTTGTCAGTCCCTGCATTGTCTTGTTGAGCTGCATGTGAAAGGTGTCATACTTTGCATCGGAATTAAAGTGCCTGAAAATGTAGTTGTGTATTTACCAGCTGCCTTGGGAGGAGGAAGATGAGTGCGCCTGTGTGTGTGTACTTTGGGGCCTGCTGGCCCCGTGTTTTGAGAGAGCTGTGAAATCCTCTAGGCGACAGGTAGATTCAGTTCAGATTTGTTTACAGTGTCAGAAAAGTAACGGCCTGGTGGAAACGGGAGTGGCCCCGAATCAGGAAACAGTTCTGTTACTATCGTTGCCATTGACTGGCTGCCTTATCTTGGGTAGTCTCTTACCCTTTATAGATACGGGTTTCCTTATTTGCAAAATTAGAGGATGGGTAGGTTATATTTCTGTGTGCTTTCAGTTCTAAAACTCAGCTAAAATGAAAGATGAAAAAATCAGTCTATATTTTGGAAGGTTCTACATAAAAGTGTTCACACACAGTATGCATCTTTATTAAAATACATTTGGAAAAACATCTGGGCAGCTATGTCTTGGGTGATTTTATGTCATTGTTTGAACAAAGACACTTAAAAATGTATTTCAGTCTGTTTTTTAAATTATCTCAATTTTTAAATTGAGGTCTAATTTACAATAAGATTGTTAAGAGTACAGCCTGGCTGGTGAGGCTCAGTGGTTGAGTGTCCATCCATGAACCAAGAGGTCGCTGGTTCCATTCCTGGGGCTTCGGGCTGGGTCCCCAACAGGGGGCGTGCAGGAGACAGCCAATCCCATCGATGTTTCTCTCTCTATTCTCCCTTCCTCTCTCTCTCAAAAAAACAAAACAAAACAAAACCCAATAAAAACATTAAAAAAAAAGAGTCCAGAGTCCAGTTCACTTACTTTTTACATATGATAACCATACTCAGATCAAGGTGTAAACATTTCCAGCCTCCCAAAGTGCTCCCTTTACACTTCCCCCCATTCAGTAAACCCTTCCTGGGTCTCCAAGGCAACCACCCTGACTTCTATCTCCACTGATGAGTTTTGCTTCAAAACAGGACCCTTTTGAGAGTGAAAGGGGGTGATATTAATAATTAAGCTGAAGGACAACAGGTGGTAAACCTGGAGTTTGGTCATTTCACCCTGACTAAATGCTTTTGTTACAATTCTTACAGTTTTTACTATCTAAACTGACTATAAATTCTGCCCTTGGAGACTTATTAGTTAGAAAGTCACTTTTTAGCTGAAGCAGTACTTTCCAGGTTTGGATCTGTGGCTCTTGGGAGTCCTTGTGGTCACAGGCCCAGTGTTAATCTGTTACTTCCCATTTTTGAAATACAGGTGTATTTGCAGACAGTAGGTCTGAATCATGAACTTTCTCAGCAAGTCAGAGTTCTAGGGTTAGTAGATGAATCAGTTCTTTAAAGCCAGGAATTTGCTGAGAAAATTAAATGAAAATTGATTTTTTAAAAGTTCAGTGAATTAAAGAATGTAGGTATAAAGCTTTTAACGTTTTAAGTGACAGCAATTTGATTTATATATGCAGGATATTTATTAACACTTTAAAAACAAAAGGTAACAAAATTATGTCAGGTGTGATTTTTTATTTTTTTGAATTTCAACATGATAAAGATACCTTTTTGTATTAGTCTTCTAGGAAGTTGGGTGTTTTATATTCTCCACTGAAGCAAGTACTTCAGCGATTTGCTTATCCTTCCCCCAAAGGCCTTTTAAAATACTCTTGTGCCTTGTTTCTGCTGCTAAAAGGATCGGAGGTTTATAAGTGTGCTTTTCACTGTGAGGACACCTATGTAATGGCAAGCTGGGAACAGTGCAGGCCTCTGGTAGGGATGTATGGGGCATAGTCCACGGAGGTCAAAGATTCTCTTTGGTGAAATAAGTGTTTTCCTGGGACTAAGCTAGCCAATTGGCTAACGACTAAGCTGGCTTTGGTCACTCTACCCCAAGATTCATACCTTCCTTAGCCAAGGGAGTATTTGATTATTGAGTTATTGATCCACCTTTGTGTGTGTGCCTCTTTTTAGATTTCTTAACTTTTGTATTGTTAGATATTGAAATCTTACTAATATTTTAAGACTGCAACTAAAAAGATGTGCAATGAGAAACACATATAAAAGCAAATTTTTTCATAGGGAATATAGTCATTAATATTGTAATAACTGTGTGGTAGCAGGTGGGTACTGGAAATATGGAGGAAACACATTATAAAGTATATGGTCATTTAACCATTATTCTGTACACCTGAAATTAATGCAAAATAATATTGAATATAAACTCTAATTGGAAAATAAAATTTCAAGTATTTAAAAAAAAATAATTTCTCTTTTGATATTTGTTTTCTTGTAAACTCTGGACATAGATCCAAATACTCTTTAAATACACTTTGCCTATCCATAATCTTCTTGCTTCTGTAGAGTACTTTTGCTTTCACAGTGGTCACTAGGCTGGGCTTAGCTATGGATGGTGGTGTTGAAGCAGATATAGTTTGACTCCAAAGTCTGTAGAAAAGGTGAATTGTCTAAGCTTCATTGGCTTTTAAAAAAATATATATTTTTATTGATTTCAGAGAGAGAGAGAGAGAGAAACATCAATGATGAGAGAGAATCATCGATTGGCTGCCTCCTGCACGACACCCGCCAGGGATTGAGCCCGCAACCCGGCACATGCCCTGGCCAGGAACCTAACTGTTACCTCTTGATTCACAGGTTGACGCTCAACCACTGAGCCACGCCGGCTGGGTTTTATTGGTCTTTTAATGATGACTTCATGTTATGTTCACATTAAATAAATGATTACAATTCAAAAAAGCAGAAGACCATTATATAGACAGGCAATTTGAATGCTAAATGTTTTTATGTTAAAAATGTTCTCTTATAATTTCCTGAAACTCTCTGGAATTATTTGGCAGTTAGCCAATATTTCAAAATAAGAGAGAATAAAAGAACATTTAATCAGTAAATGTACCTCTTTGTTATGGCAGGAATTTTTCTTCCAGTAAACAGCATTTGTTATCTAATTGTGATGTTTTATAATTGAAGAAATATATTTCTCATTAGACATAGTTGTTAAATTGGATGAAAGTCTCTGGGGATTTTGGTTACTGGGGAGATTTGAACCATTAGACTTCGGGGAGTGGGATTTTGATATGACTATATGCTTCTTTTAAGTGGTACTAGCCTCATTGGAAAACGATTTAAAATAGAAAGGATATGGTCAGGTTGTTGCAAGTTCATTTTTAAACTTTACAAGAGTGGGAGAGAGGATAAGAACAAAGACAAATTATTAATAGAAAAATGATGACTTCACTGCAGACATTTTAAGAAGTTTGATTGTAAACCTTTACCTATAACTCAGAGGCACCTGAAGGTGTGTATATAATTATTTCCTACTTTCATTTATTTAAGAAGATTTTTGTAACCTTATTCACCTCTTTATCTTTAGATGATCACTCAAGGACATAATTGAAGAACAAAAAATGTAGTCTGTCTATTGTGCTAAATGATATGAAGTCCTTCTTGAACTTTGTGGTTTGATAGTTGAGTAACTTCAAAACCAAGCCCTTCGCTGTGCAGGGAGAGACTGTAAGGTGGCATTTCTGACACAGTATACAGTGCTGCATATAGGTTCCTTTTGAAGCTTTTGCTAGAGAAAGGTTAATGACTAGACCAATTTGGGGCAGATAGGGCAGTTGAGAGTAGCTGCTTGGTCTTGATCTGGGAACGTTGGTTCTGGTCTGAGATGACATATGGGGAGAGTCTCAGATGAGATGGTTTGTTGTCACTTGCAAGTGCAGGACAGTCACGTATTTGGAATGACATGAGATGGGCTGAAAAATTTAGGAGTTACTAAAACATCTCAAGAGTTTTTCCTGATAAAATTAAAGTGTTAATCGTAGTCAACAATATTGTGATAAGTTTACACAATGACAGATAATGAATAGAATTGGTGGGGTGATCACATTGTAAGGTACAAAAATGTTGAATCACTATATTGTACACCTGAAACTAATATAACCAGTATGAGATTGTATACCAACTATATTTAAATAACAATAAATTTTTTAAAAAGAAAAAATAAATTGTTAATCAACAATACTTTGATTTGAATTCCAAATTATATATATATTTTTACCCTAAATAGTTTTTTAAAAAAAGTGTTTGAGATGGCTGCTATGCTGAATAGTAAGGCCACTGGTTTTTCATTTCTTTTTGCTACCTGGACTAGGATTCTTCTCTCTCAGTTTCTGCTAGTTTTCTATCTGATGGATCAGTTTCTATAAAACATTAGCTTTCCACATTAAAAATAGTGTATGTTAATTTGGAATCATAAGAAGCCAGTTGGCTCATTTTTACTTATGCCATTATAAAATAACCTTGGAGTGATTAGGTAATGATAACACAGATACATTTAACATATTACACCTGTCTAGAACATAGTAGATAATGAGGAAGTAAATTTTCATTATTTAAAATTAATAAAAAAATTTTAGTTATGGTAAAATATATCTAACACAAAATTTACCATTATAAATTGTACAATTCAGTGGCATTAGTACATTCACAATGTTATGCAGTGATCACCACTATTTATGTGCAGAACTTTTTCATGTTCCCAAACTGAAATTCGTACCCATGATAATGACTCCCCATTCCCGTTTCCCCCAGCCCTTGGCAACCACTGTTCTACTTTTTGACTCTATGAGTTGGACTACTCTGGCTACGTCATATAAGTGGAGTCATACGGTATCTGTCTTTTTGTGAGTGGCTTATTTCATTTAGCGTAATGTCCTCAGTGGTCATCCATATTACAGGACGTGTGTCAGACTTTCCTTTGGAGGAAATACATTTTTTAAAGGATTTCCATAGCTGGTAAAATAAAGATCACAGAACCATGTGCACTATTTCACCTCCCTTGGGAGAGCTTTGTAGGTATCCAGCAAAGCTCTGAGAACCAGGTACCCTTTTCCTTAGGTGTGGTTTCGACACAGTTATTGGAATGAAAGAGAGAGATGGAAGCAGAATATAACATGTGGAAAACAGGGAAAGCATAAAAGCAAAGGTTGCCAACGGCCCAGGATCTCATCTGGACAGGGACAGAGAGCCTTGTGGTCTTAGCTTACCATCTTACTGTGCTATGTTGGCCTGAGTCAAAGCATTCTGTCCAGAACAGCTCACCAAAAAAGTCTGTGTGTTCAGAGTTGTAAATAAGCCTTCAGCTATCTGAGAGACAAGATTATTCAATGACTCATCCCCAGCTGTCTGGTTAGTAGAGGTTTTGCCATATTTCACTCTCATTTCTGTATTAATGAAAACTAGTGAGTATTTAAAGAGGCTCAATAGCCTATATAATAATGATAACATATAATTAATGCTTTATATTTTAGATTTATTATATTACTTTAACTGTATTTGTGAAATACAGGTGTCTAGTCATAGGTGGAGAGAAAGCAGGTTGACAAAATTAAGGATTATGAGTTATCACTATGAGAATGGCTAAAGAGGTATAAGTTTTTTCTTTTATTATTGTTTTCTTCCTTTATTTCTAACTAGAGGCCCAGTGCATGAAATTAGTGCACGGGAGAGGGGGTGTTCCTCAGCCCAGCCTGCACCCTCTCCAATCCAGGACCTCTTGGGGGATGTCTGACAGCCAGTTTAGGCCTGATCGCCCCCTAACTGCCCTCCCCTGCCGGCCTGATCGCCCCCTAACTTCTCCCCCCTGTCGGCCTGATCGCCCCCTAACTGCTCCCCCCTGTTGGCCTGATCGCCCCCTAACTGCTCTCCCCTGCCGGCCTGATCGCCCCTAACTGCCTCTGCCTCGGCCCCTGCCACCGTGGCTTTGTCCGGAAGATGCCTGGTCTAATTGGCATATTACCCTTTTATTAGTATAGATACCTACATTAGCATAGTAAACATAGGGTGAGTGTCCTGAATACTGTATGTTACCAGGGGGAGGGCAGACACCTTAGAGCACCTCTTGATCACCATCCCCCACTACTGTCTTGACAGGGGTACTTTTGACTATCTTGAAACCCTTGCAGAAGTGACAGTATCATGAAGCCTGATTGTGTGTGTGTGTGATAAATTCTACTTAGTTCTTAAGGAAATCAGAGTGATTAGTAGTTTCCCAGAGTTAGTCAGGCTTTTCTGAAAGTATGTTAGGCAAGATATTGTCCCTAGGGTACTAGTGAGTACCTTTTTTACACCATTCTGTCCTTATTGTGTATCATTACACTCCTGAATTGACAGTTGATATTTTGAAAAATCTAGTTTATATACCAGAGGCAGTTTGTTAATTTGTAAAATATTAATTGGAGTTTCTAAGTAGATTGTTAAAAGAGACATCCTTTTTTCTTTTTTAAAAAGAAATTAATAGGTAGTGTTCTTTCCAGTAATATGGTTTCCTTTTGGTTAGTTTTCATTTTTATTATTGAGCAAAATGGGCAGAAATAGGTGTCTAGTAGCTAAAGCTAGAAATTTGGAAAACTTTGGGTGTTTTATTGTTATAGTCACTTATGATACCTGAACCTCTTGACCTCTTACTGTAGTTAATATTTATTATTTTTGTTTTGTTTCTCTACAAGTAACACTGTATGCAAATTGGGAAATAAACTTAGATCTGCCCCTAGACTTAACTGCATCTGGTTTTCCTTAAGGGCACTTAGTGGCTCCTGGGTGAACTGAGAGAAGTTCTAAATGACGCTGTTGCCAGACCCCCATTGCCAGCGGTGGCTGTGACAAGGGAAACAGAGGCTGGCTCCTCTGGCCTCCCTTTTTTGAGTGGGGCTCCGTGACTCCTGCAGCCAGACCCGGGACCTTAAGGCACAACAGGGTTTCTGAAGACATGCTCCCCTCTAAACGCCCCCCACCCTTGACCTTTGCCCTGATTTTGGCTTCCTGTTTTTTTTGGTTGTTGTTATTAATCCTCACCCCAGGATATTTTTCCGTTGATTTTTGGGAAGAGTGGAAGGGAGAGGGAAAGACGGAGAGAAACATTGATGTGAGAGAAACACATGGATTGGTTGCCTCCTGCAAGAGCCCTGACCAGGGCCCCGGCCCGGGGTAGAGCCTGTAACCAAAGTATGTGCCTTTGATCAGAATCGAACCCGGGACCTTTTGGTCCACAGGCCAATGCTCTATCTACTGAGCCGAACTGACTAGGGCTTGGCTTCCTATTAACTTTAGCTGAAAGGAGTTCTTTCCAGAGCAGCTCTACCAGTGAAATCTTAGGTTCTGAGGCTGTATTTTTCACCAGCCTCGTGGAGGGGCTTCCCTACTCTCCCTGTCCCATCTTTGACCTCCTTGTCACCTCCTTTTTCTCTCAGAGTTTCAGCCCCTTCAGGCCTGGACCCATTGTCTAAAATTTCATTTGCTTCCTGGCCAATGCCCTGTACTCGGGCCCTCTTGCCTTTCTGAGGCCTCTGCTCTGTAGAATGCCACCCCCAACCAGTCCAGTCTGTGTCCTCTCTGCTCCCGGATACAGAGTACCCCCGAGTCAGGGACTCCTCCTGAAGTGGCCCCCAGTAGCCACACAGTCCAGTCTCGAGGCACACCCTTTCCTTTTTGTTTTCTGTGACCTTTTCAAACCTTCCCTTGCTTCTCTCTTTACATCTCTCGGTGGATTCATCCCCAGTTAGACTTCACGAGCTCTGCTGCTCTCCTACACCTTTCTGCTGAGCCTCAGGTGCCTGTCCCCGCTGTGTGGACCTCTCCAATGTGGATGCCCCACTGGCCCACCCAGAATCCCTCATGCTACCCTAACGCTGCTGCTCCTTGTCTCCCGGGGTTTCCTTCTTTATGTTCCTCCTCAGTGATGGTGTTTGTTTTGTCCCCTTGGCGGCTTTCCTGTGGAACTTGGAATCTTATTCTTAAATTACCAGTCTCTGACTGAAGAACGTGCAGTTCTGACTCCTTGGCTTTCAAATATACTTAAAGCTATGGAACTCTCTGTTCAAATGCAATCTTTCTAGGAAGCCCAAAATAAATAGAGCTGGAGTTCTGGTGGAAGGGGTCTGAAGGACGCGTTTGCCAGGCAGGCCGCCTTGGCTACAGCCCTCCCCTGGAGCGCTGCAAATTGGAGCTCCTTGGAGTTGCTGTCCGTAGTGCCCTGAGGGCACGCTGCGTGTTTGAAAACTGGTATCCATTCTGCACTCCACCCATTTCCCATTGGTTTTCTTTGGAAATTTTTATTTTTAGTGTGACTGATAAACATAAAATCAGTGCCAGTGATGAATCTTGCCAAGGAAAAAGAAAAGCCACTTTGGAAAATGAAACTAGGTATTTAAAAGAGCCAGCTCTGCTCTGGTCGGGTGCTCAGTTGCTTGGAGTGTTGTCTTGTACACCAAAAGGTTGCGGGTTTGATTCCTGGTCAGGGCATATACCTGGGTTGCAGGTTCGATCCCTGGTCAGGGCACATAAGGGAGGCAACCGATCAATGTCTCTCTCTCTCTCTCTCTCTCTTTTTCTCTCTCCCCCCTCCCCACCCCACCTTCTCTCATATCATAACAACAACAAAAGAGCCAGCTCTATTAAATGCTTCAAAAGTGCTCAGGGTTCCCTTTTTTACATGTCTCTGCTGACTCTCTTTAACGCTGCATTCCTACAACATAAACACTCAATTACAGATGACAAAAGCTGTAAAATGTTACAAAATTCCTGTTAACTTGTATATATCACTAAAAGTGAAAATATTTTTATTCTTAAAGCGGGTCCTAAAAAAAGAGATGGAAATGGAATTAAGAATTTTTAGAAACTTAAGTTCTATTTGGGTTATCTGCTCCTGTATCTAGTGAGCTACAATATGAACATTCAAGGTAAACTTAGTTTGGTTTTATTGTTTTTGTTTTGTTCATTTACCAGCATCTCAGGTTTGTTCAACATCTACACTAATAAAAGAGAAACATGGTAATTAGCGTACGACCGCTACCCTTTTCATTGGCTAATCAGTGAGTATATGCAAATTAACTGTCAGCCAAGATGGCAGCCGGCAGCCA
>NW_005362116.1:208944-209913 GCF_000412655.1 Myotis brandtii | reverse complement strand
ATTTTTGTGCACCGGGCCTCTAGTCCTATATAATAAAAAGGTAATATGCAAATTAATCCTCATGCCCTCACAAGATGGCTGCCTACAGCCAGGCCAGCAGGGGGGTTAGTGAGGGATGACCAAATGACTGAACAAGCAGGTTGCGTGGGGCGACCAGTCTGGCAGGGGGGCCGTGAGGGGTGACTAGGGCAGCAGCGGGGGCAGTTGGGGGCGACCAGGCCTCGGCGCCCCAACTCCCCAATTGGCCCTGCTCTGAGCCCAACCAAGGGCTGCACCTAGGGATTGGGCCTGCCCTCTGCCACCCGGGAGCAGGCCTAAGCCAGCAGGTCGTTATCTCCCGAGGGGTCCCAGACTGCGAGAGGGCACAGGCCTGGCTGAGGGACCCCCCCCTTCCCCCCTCCCCGAATGCACAAATTTTTGTGCACCGGGCCCCTAGTTTATATATATAAAAGCCCAAGCAACCATCACAACCAAACGGACGACCGAACAGGCTGTGTGGGGTGACCAGGACAGCAGGGAGGTTAGTGAGGGGTGACCAAAGGACCGAGCAGCAGGCTGTATGGGGTGACCAAGCCCGCAGGGGGGGGCATATAGGGGGCGACCAGGCCAATGGGGGTGCAGTTAGGGGTGACCAGGCCGGTGGGGGGGGTGCAGTTAGGGGTGACCAGGCTGGTGGGGGCAGGCAGTTGGGGGCAACCAGGCCAGCAGGGGCGGCAATTAGGGGCAATCAGGCCGGCAGGCAGAGGCGGTTAGGGGTGATCAGCTGGCAGGGGGCAGCTAGGGGCGATCAGGCAGTCAGGCAGGTGAGCAGTTTAGGAGCCAGCGGTCCCGGATTGTGAGAGGGATGTCCGACTGCCGGTAGGCCCAATCCCCGGGATCAGGCCTAAACCAGCAGTTGGATATTCCCTGAGGGGTCCTGGATTGAAGAGGGTGCAGGCTGGGCTGAGGGGAACACCCCCCCGCCCCCCC
>NW_005362116.1:205515-208175 GCF_000412655.1 Myotis brandtii | reverse complement strand
CCCCCGCCACCATCCGGGCCTCCCGAGTGCAGCCCGGGGTGGTGGGGCAGGGCAGCATGCTCCGCTGCCTGCCCCAGCACGGTATCCGGGCCTACCATCTGCAACGCGGGGTGGTGGGGCGGGGCAGCGCGCTCACAGCCCGTCCTAACACGGGATCCGGGCCTGTCATCTGCGACCCAGGGAGCGGGCATAAGCCAGCAGGTGATTATCTCCCAAGGGGTCTCAGACTGTGAGAGGGCACAGGTCGGGCTGAGGGACTCCCCCCACACACACCAGTGCACAAATTTTTATGCACCGGGCCTCTAGTAATTAGAATAAAATCCAAACTCCTTATGTGGCCTATAAATGCCCTTTGTGATTTGTTCCCTGCCCCTCACTTTTCTTCCTGCTTTCCCAACCACTTTTTTTTTTCTGTCCCTCCAAGTACACTCCTCCTTCCTTTCATCATAGAAGGTTCAGCTCAACCATGAAGACTTCCCTACACATCCTCACCTCCACTCCTCAGGAGCTTTTTCTCATTACTGTTTGGTTTTCTTCATGGCACTTATCACTATATGAAATTATCTTACTTTTATTTCATTTTAATATTTTAATTTTCAAATTTTAAATTACTACAACATGTTTTGAAGCTACGCTGTAGAGAATATTAAAACCTACTCCAAGGATTTTTTTCCTTATTATTCCTTGTGGGAAAACTAGACAGTACACTAATGCATTGTTCCTGTGTTTACTATTGTAAAGTCTGTGAAGACAGGAACCGGATCTGTCTTTTAATCAGCAAGACATCCCTGGTACTGAAGACAGTGTATGGCAAATACATGATAAATGGAGGTATGAAGAAACAAGCAACTTGTAAATGATCTGAGAAATATTTTTTTTCTAACTCCAGAGATTTTTCTGTAATGTTATAGTTTAGTTCTGAATGTTCAGAAAATTTTTTTATGAGAAATCAGTATTTTGCCATATTTTGCTGCATGGAATGTCTATTTTGATTGTTTTAGGTTAGCAAAATGTCTTTCCTCAACTTCATTTTTTAAAAATCATATTAATTTATAACATCACTTTTTCCAAGAGAACTGCCTACCTTTAGATCTTTGACAAATGCGTTTCCATTAGTAAAAATCAAATCGAAGGGCATAGTCATTTGTTTTACTTTTCATGGAAGTAGTTACAAAGAGACAATGAGCAGTCTGGTTCTAGGTGGGCTTGGGGTGGGGCAACTGCACTTCCTTTGCCCTGGTGTGACTTAAGAGAGCCTATTACGTGTAGGTGCGTGAGCCCCAGATTTGGCTTCAGAATCAAATGCAGTGAATTCACTGTTATTGAACCAGTGCTCTTACCATGGTGGGAGCACTGATGATGGCTGTACCTGGATGAGGACCTGGGGGTCCCTGAGACTAGGGCAGGCGTCTACAGAGGTGGAAGAGGGTTGGATTGGCTTAGGCCTTGCCTACAATCTCCACCCCCTACTCTGGGCCAGTCCTGCTTGGAAATGGAAAAGTTTTCTAAAAATTGAAGCTGTTGGGGGAAAAACCCTCTAGTTTTTACTGAACTGATTTTTGGCTGGGGAGAGCTTAGGAAATTTGGACTCTTTGGTAATTCTAAAGTTCTTTGTTAATTTAAAATAAAAAATATGTAAAACTTTATTCAAAATATGATTAGCATATAATATTAACATGTGATATGTAATTCATTGAACTTTAGTTGAGGATTTAATATATTCAAATCTTTTAAACGTTGATTACAACAGAGCAAACATTTAAGGGATTTTTGCATCTTGGTTTGAGAGCAAAGGGTGTGCACACTGAGCCAGTGGTGGGTGGTCTGTGAGCACTAGTACACTTTCCTGCAGGGGTTCTCAGCCACTGAATGCTCACTGGGCTTTCCTGAGTCAAGTGCTAACTTTTCTTTTAGCATTATGGCAAGAAATTGAAGTTACTGTTTTTGAAAAAGGGTAAAACAGACCTCTCTGTATTCCATCCGTCCACCCACCCATGTTTTACTGAATTTGAATTTTGCCACAAAGAATTTAGAGATAGTTAAGAAAGATGAGTTTGTTTTTAATAGGCATCACTTTTTCTACCATAATCCACAGACTTAACCATTGTACACCATAAAGCGTCTATAGATGCAAGTGGCAGACCTTATTTTAATTAAATTCAAAATATCGTGGCAGTTAACTGGTTAAGTACTCTTTAATTTTTTTAAAAACAGGGATACATGTACATAGTAAAATATTTCTTGAATAGTGAACGAGAGTGTACCCCTTACTGAGACTGTCAGTCCCACAGTCTCTTCTGTAGGCCATTGCTATTCCTAGTTTCTTTTGTATTTTCCCAGAAAAGCTCTATTTGTATAAAAACATAAATTTCCTCCACCTACTTTAAAAAATTAATTGGTAATGCTCTTTTCATGTAAAATATCTTGTATGTATCCAAGTACAGATGATCTTCCTCATTCTTTTCATGTTTGTATAGTAGTCCATGATATATATACCAAAATTTATTCAGTTGGTTCTCTGTTTGTATATGTTCTGGGTTGTTTCTAATTTTTTAATTCCACAAGCAGTATCATGAACTGCATTTGTTTAGATCAAGACAAGCTTTTTAATACTTAAAGTGTTGGGGTTTTTTTTAGTTAGTGTATTTGTAAAGGTAGAT
>NW_005362116.1:179065-205501 GCF_000412655.1 Myotis brandtii | reverse complement strand
CCCCCCCCCCCCAAATGCAGAAGAGAAAGGAACTGGTGTAGTAGAGAAGACCAATGAGTTGGAGGTGAAGTCATGCAGAGCTTTCCACCTGCCCCACCATTCTTTCCCTGCCCCATGTTGCAGAAGAGGTGGCGGAGGCAGAAGTCTTGGGAGATGAAGCATCTGAAGATGCCCGTAGACTCCTGAGGTCTGACCATGCCTTTAAAAAAGCCCAAGGCCTGTGTGCATGCTGCTTACTATAAATTAATTTATTTATTATAATATGTTTTAATTGATATATTTTTTGTTTTTTAGAGAGAGGAAGGGAGAGGGGGAGAGAGAGAAACGTCCATCGGCTGCCTCCTGCACAACCCCTCCCGGGGATTGAGCCTGCAACCTGGGCATGTGTCCCATTGGGAATGGAACCAATGGCCTCTCAGTGCTTGGGACGGCAAGTGTGTTTGCTCTGCTGCCGTCTTCTTTCTGCCCTGAGTTTTGTGTTCTAGTGAGCAGTTTTGACCCAGAAAGCAGACGGAGGATGCAGCTTGTCAAATTACACTTATGGCAAAGAAACACTATAACATTGTATGTCAAAAAGCAAGTTTTATGGATCAGTAATGTGCTTTCAAGGAGTGATCTGAGGGAAAAAAAAGTATAGTAATTCCCACATATCTGCGGTTTTGCTTTCCCGTTTCAATTACCTGTAGTTAACCACGATCCAAACATATTAAATGGAAAATTCCAGAAATAACGTATGTGTTACATGATGCTTTGTTCCGAGTATGAACAGTGAAAGCTCGTGGCGTCTGACTTAGTTCTGCCTGGGACGTGATTCCTCCCTTTGTCCAGGTTGTTCATGCAGTATAAGCTTTCTCTGTTATCAGATCAACTGTCATGGTGTCACAGTGTTTGTGTTCAGATAACCCTTATTTTGGCCCCCAAGATAACCCTTAATAATGTTCAAGTAACCTTTAATCATGGCCCCTTAGTGCAAGAGTAGTGATAAGGCAATTCAGATATGCCAAAGAGAAGCTGTAAATGCTGCCTTTAGGGTTCGATACTACCCTGGGTTTCAGGCATTCGCTAGGGGTCTTGGAATGGATCCCCCATGTATAAAGGGGGGACTACTGTATAGAAATCAGCAGGCAATCAGGGCTATTCAAGTTCTTTGTATTGTGAAAGGCTTTGTAAATAACAGGACAACCTGATAAGTTGGACCATCCAAATGTCTAAAGAACAGGTGGAAGAAACAATGGCTTGAAGGCATGTTTTAACCAGAGGATTTAAGAAGACTAAGCAAATTGCCTATGGATAACGCCTAATAAATTTACACAGGGACTCTGCTTTCTTGACCCCTCAGATCCTTCCATCCATTCTTATTGAAAAAGGCACTCCTGGTGCGCTGGTGTGCACACCAGGGCTGGAGGGCTGGTCAAAATGCTGGCCTTGAGGCAGGTGCCAGGCACTGCATTTCCTTCTCACGTGACAATGACAGTACTGCTCTGTTGGGCAGCCATCGCTGCATTAAAAAGTTGTATATATTTTTTTCATCAGTGAATTGGAGGTACCATGATCTGATACCTTAGAAATTCATTTAGCAAATGCTAAGTAGGTGTGAAGTGAAGCAGTGGTGCCAGGGGTTTAGGAAATGCAAAGTTGCCTGAAGTCCCTGGCCTGGTGAAGCTTACAGTCCTGGGATAAGATACCAGTATGAGACAGAATAGCTTGTTGAAAAGGTACAAAATGACTATTATGGAAGAAATTTTGATAGCGGTGTGGGAAGGGGCTAACCTTTTTGTAAGGTATTGTTTTGAGCAATAATTTTTGTGGAATAATTCTCTCTCATTACTGATGTTTCTCTCTCTCTCTCCCTCTCCCTTCCTCTCTGAAATCAATAAAAATAAATTAAAAAAATCTTATAACCTTGGCATGTTATACATTAGTTTTCCCCTGTATTGACTATTGCAGAATGTTAATTTATAATTATTATGTTTTCTTTGGCTAAAACCATTATATTCTCACCTGGTAGGAGTCCTATAGAAATTTCTATTAATGTGAGTTCCAGGAAGATTCAGGGACCAAGCCCCTGACTTTTTAAGGATCATTTAGGGGTTCAAAATAAATATTCACAATTTGCTCAGCATCCTCACCGTTGCCACTTTGTTCCAAGCTATCATCCAATCTCATTTAGATTATTGCAGTAGCCTCCTGATTGATTCCCCTCCTGCTTCCCTGGCCCCCTCCTGCTTCCCTGGCCCCCACCAGTCTACCCTTGACACTGAGGGATCCTCTTAACAGGTAAATTAGATGATGTCACTCCTCTATTCAGAATCTGCGGATAAAGTCTTTATTGTATCCCACAAGGCTCCCATGGCCTAGCCTCCCCACCTCTCAGACTTCCTCCCGCTTAATCTGCTCCGGCCACGTATGACTCTTGCTATTCTGTAACATGCCAAGGGGCTCCCTCCTTAGCACCTTTTCACATGCTGTTCCCTCTGCCTGGAAGGCTCTTCCTGTAGATATGTTTGCATGATTAGCTCCTTCACTTCCTTGGGGTCTTTCCCCCAAAATCACCTCAGTGACCTGAGTATCTAAAATTTCAACCCTCTTCCAACATTTCACTCCCTGTCCCTGCTTAGTTTTTTTTTTTCTACTTAGTGTTTATTACCTCACACTGTATTTCACTTATCTGTCCTGTGTATTGTCTCTCTTCTCCACTAGAATGTAAGCTCTTCGAGGATGAGGATTTTTGTGCTATTTACTACTAAATCACCAGCGCCTAGAACAGGGTCTGGCCTATAGTAGGTGCTCAGTAAAAAAAAATATTGTTGAATGAATGGATAAATGAACATTTCATAGCATAGCTCCCCATGCTGGTCTGTGACTTAGAGAAATTCTGAATTTGGCGGCTATCCACCAATTAGTGTCTAGTTAGGAAATCACTCCAGGTGCTTCAATCAAAAGGGGATATAATTATAGGAATTGGATATAAAAGGAAAGGCTAGAGGAGTTAGGGGGAAGGTGGTATTACCCAGAGCCCACAAACTCCCAATTTTCACTCTTGCTGCTGGAGTTCACTGCCACCACGGAGGAGCTTGTCCTTCTGCCAGTGCTGCTGCCCGAGGTGCAGGCAGCACAGCTGACAAGGGGGGTGTGGGGATGTAGATGAGTTAGGGTGAGTGTTAGAAGGGTAGGTGTGGGGCAAAGTACCAACATAAACTACCCAGCACAGGTGGTATTTATTCAGCTCACGTGTGGAGATAAACTTAGGTGCTGGACAAACTGAAGGGGGTAGTTTGGGCTGTGATGCCAAATTAACAGCACAGGGAAAGATATTAGATTGCTGGTGAAACATTAAAAAGCCAAGAATTAAATCCCACCTTAGCCTAGTCACATCCATGTGCTGAACCACAAAACTGAACTCGGCTCTAGAAATGGGAGGGACCCAAAGGAAATACATCTTCACTGTGGCCGTGATCTCTTTGTGTGATTAAATGCTCATTTCCATGACTTCAGTAAATCTGTGTTTACGCCCCATTGTGTCCCAGATTAGATCGCTGTCACCTAAAGGATCATATGACCTCCCCTAATCTGATTGCAGTCATTATGCAGAGCCCTGCTTCATTTATTTGCAGGTTTAAGATGTAACAGGCATGTGCTTGTGGCATCTCTAGGTGCCACTCCCTTTGCTACTCAAATCATGCCTTGCTCCACACTCCCCCAGACACATGCCAGGATCTTGTTGCTCCTCTCCTCCCTTTCCTCCTCTTCTCACTCTGTAAACAAGGACACCAGTGTCTAAGTACACTTTCTTGCTAATCCTATTCATGTTCAGTGCTTGTCGATATTTATGACGTGAATCCAACACTAATAAGCTTATATCTTTTATTAGGGACTAGCGGCCCAGTGCATGAAAATTCATGCACTGGAGGGGGTTCCCTCAGCCTGACCTGCCCCCTCTCACAGTCTGCGAGCCCTCAGGGGCAGAGGCGACCCGGTGATCAGGGCAAGGCGATGCCCCATTACACCTCTGCTGCTGCCACTGCCAGCAGCGCAAGCATTGACCGGCCCTGGTTACCTGAGCCTCGGGTGTCCCTGGGTGGCTGGGGGGCTGAGGGGACTGAGTGCCACCATCTTGTGGCTGTGGGCACTGCCATCTTGAGGGCGGGGCAGTCAGTTAACATACTTCCTCCTTATTGGCTGTGGGCACCGCCATCTTTGAGGGCGGGGCAGTCAATTAGCATATTTCCTCCTTATGGGCTGTGGGTGCCACCATCTTTGTGATGGCATGAAGGCCAATTAGCATATTCCCTCTTTATTAGATAGGATAGCAACGTTTTTAATCTCTTAAGATGTAGAGGGAGAAAGTAGTGGATATGGAAGGAATTGGTGGGACGTCTGTTCCCCTTGCTCCTTTTCCCACTTCCCTACGTCCAGGGATTTAAGTTGAGTGTCTTTTTCTTGGATGTGAGGTCTGTCATTAATAGACCAAGAAACTACCTTCTCCACCCACATCTCCCTAAAAAAAAAAAAAAAAAACACAAAATGAAATTCTATACAATGATTACATCTACAGATTTAGAATTCTACCATTATTTATTTATTTGTAAATATACATTTTTATTGACTTCAGAGAGGAAGGAAGAGGGAGAGAGAGTTAGAAACATCAGTGATGAGAGAGAATCATTTATTGGCTGCCTCCTGCACGCCTCCTGCTGGACATTGAGCCTGTAACCTGGGCATCACACCATGGGATTTGGTTTGGTGACCGGGAATCAAACCATGACCTCCTGTTTCATAGGTTGCTGCTCAACCTCTGAGCTACACTGGTCCGGCTCATACTTTATTTTTTACAAAATTTACAGCCTTTATTTTTCCTCAAAACCTAAAATTCCTAAGGTATTTTAATGTTAAAAATCTTCAGAGTAATATGTCATGTTTCTGATGAATTAAATAATTTATGTTCAAGTACCAGATTATTTCACTCATCAGGTTGTTTCAGATTTCTGTATTGCTGGTTATTTTTATTTAAGGGTGGTCCTGTGCTGCTTGTAAACGTAAATAAATGGACCCTTCATGTGCTGGTTTGGATCCATCTCGTCATGTTTATGGATTCACTTGTAGGGATATAATTAGCTTTTAAAAATTATACCTAGCTGCAGTTCCTTAAGATCCTAATAGGATTTTATAATTTTTCTTCAAGCCAAGAAAACTAAAATAAACCTCTATTATTTTTGTTTTCCCATAGTCCAGAGTATTCCCATAGCAAGAAAGTTGAGCCCGGCCGGCGTGGCTCAGCAGTTGAATGTCGACCTGTGAACCAGGAGGCCATGGTTCGATTTCTGGTCAGGGCACATGCCCGCCCGGGTTGCGGACTTGATCCCCAGTGTGGGATGTGCAGAAGGCAGCCAATCAGTGATTCTCTCTCATCATTGTTGTTTCTATCTATCTTTCCCTCTCCCATCCTCTCTGAAATCAATAAAAATATATTAAAAAAGAAAAAGAAAGTTAACTGCCACCGCACCTTAGATTCTTCTGTTCTTTGTGCCTCCTCATAATTGAGGGCTTAATATTTGCGTTTTCACCACTGAAAGCCATAACATTCTACTTAATGCTATAGAGAAGGAATCCATGAGAGGAGGAGCTGTGTGGGCAGGGATACTGGCCTCTGGTGTATTTGCATTTTGTCTTCTGTAAGTCCCTTTCTGAATTTGAAGTGTCACTTTAAAGAGAAATATCGCCTCATCAGAATTCTAGGAGAAAAATATTCTGTTTGAATTTAAGCAAAATTTTTCTTTTTCTGCATGTTTCCACTACTTTCCCCCTTTAAAGGATTTTATTCTTCTCCTGAAGGTGCTCTGTTTTCGAGCTGTAGTTACTGCAGGTGCATAGAAAGGTGCTGGCTGAATGGGCTGGGGCCGCAGTGCTGTGACACTGAGCAGGTGGGAGGACAGTCCTGCTTTCCTGTGTTCTCAGGGCTCCCAAGGAGCTGATGTCTTATGAAAACACCTTTAAAAATTATCAACTGACTTAAATTAAATCTCCAAATGGCAGCAGAGTACACTTGACCAGGAAAATATCTGTGACTCAGAGATATTTATTTGCTTTTAACTTCTTAGAGGCATTTACTTTTATTTATTTAACTTTTTATTATTGGAAATTTTAAACATACTTAAATGAAGAGATACCAATATAATGTATCCTCATTTACTGATCACCCTGAATTAATATTTTGCTATTTTAGAGGCATTTTCTAATTAATTTAGGCATAAAAACTTGCATTTTATATTTTCCTCTATGTTTTAAGCAGACTTTTCTCCTAATTTACATTGGCAAATTTACGTGTGCATTAGGAACTCCCAAGACTAGTTATAGAGAAGCAATAACTAAATTTGGTCTTTCAATAGAAAGGCAATGAGTGTAAAATGAACACCTCGCTGCTAGAGCTATACTTTATTAATAGGTTGTTATATACTAGTATAGACTATTACTGTTAGGCTCAACTTAGCTAGTGGGGAACCTCTACTTTCACTTACAGTATGGAAAAATCTTTATTATAAAACTCTGGTGGAAACCTAGATAATAGATTGGGATATTTTATTTCTCCCTTCTTTTTCTCCTTTCTCCATTTCCCATTTGTGTTCTTTTTGCTATTCATTTTACATATATTTATTGACACTGAATATACAACCTAAAGAAGACGAAAGCTTATATTGCAGTAAAGTAGGGAGATAATAAGCCAGTAAGGAAATCTAGTATGTGTGATAAGTATTTAATGCAGTAAAGTAGGGAGATAATAAGCCAGTAAGGAAATAAATAGAATCTAGTATGTGTGATAAGTATTTAGCAGGTAGACTGAGTGATAATGTTAGAGAATAAGATGGAGGTGTGCTCAGTAGGGTGAATAGAAAAAATCTTTACGTGCTGGTGATTTTAGACTAAGATGTGAAGGGTGAGAAGCAGCCATGTTTAGAGAAAGGGAAAAGCACTTTTGCAAAGGCCCTGCAGGAGGAGATAGTGTGTGGCGAATTAGAAAGCTGTAGAGGGGCTATGAATGGAAGGAAGGTGGAGTGGTAAGTAGGGACTTATAGATCCTGGTAAGGAGTTTGGTGTTTATTATTTAGGAGGCTACTGGAAGCCTTTATGTGGGATTGGGACAGGGTCTGCTTTGCCTTTTAAAAAGATATCTATTTGCTGTGTGGAGAATGGACTTATAAGGGTAAAGGGAGGCAGTTTAGAGGCTACTGAGATAGTCCAGGTGGATTGGATTAGGATGATGGCAGTGAAAACGGAAGTGATTGATTTCAAGATACATGGTGATAGTAGGCTCAATAGAGTTTGCTAATGGACAGGGTGAAGGTGAGGGAGCCATCAGTGATGGTTTCTAAGTCTGGCTTGGTTGGTTGCATACTACTGAGATGGGGAAGCCTGCGTAGAGTTGGGTTTGAAGCAAATTAGAGTCAGTTTTGGTTGCCTGCCCAACATTAAAGTGGAGATTCCAAATGTGTAGTTGGACATATGTGTCTGGAGGTCAGAGAGTAAGCCTTATAAGATTCCTGTGTTTATAGCCATGCATTTACATAACACCACCTAGGAAGAGAATGTGAATTGTGTATGGGGGAAAGAAGATAATTTAGCACCCAATTCTTAGGAATCCCAAGATTAAGAGTTTGTGTTACTTGGAGGAGCCAGCGAAGAAGACTGAGAAGGGTTGGCCAGAGGGGACGAAGAAAAACCAGGAGAGCAATGTCACAGTAGCTCAGAGAGGAAAATGCGTTGAGCAGGAAGGACAGTAAGATCAGAGAGGGAACCATTCATTGGATTTGGTGATTGGAAGGTCATTGGTGAGCTGGACAAGGGCAATGCCAGTGTGTTAGGATAGCCTGTAGCCAGATTGGGGAGGAAGTGAGGAAATAGCGTATGTATATGTACATGTACATGTATGTGTATGTGTATATGTATATGTATATGTATATGTGATAAGACTTCTTACTGTGAAAGGAAAGCAGAGATATGGTAAGTTCTTGGAGGGCATGAGGTTTTTTTATTACTATTATTGAGATGGCAGCATTAGAGCATGCTTATGTTGTTTTAATGGGACTCATTTGGTAGAGAGGGACCTGGTACAGAAAGAATAACTGAAGGTTCTATGTTATTAAGTAGGTGGAAGGGGTGAATCTAGAGCTTCAGGGTTTTTCCTTTGAGGATAGAAGCAGATGCTGCAGGTGGTGGGAAAATCAAGGAAGTTCTTGACACCCTCACATGCTCTGCATAGTTAGTTAACTTTTCTCGCTCCTAGCTCTTGTGTTCTCCAGTTGTTTGAATAGGCATAGATAGCCAATTTGTATTAAATAAGTGAAGAAGCAGAATTTACTACTGCTTATTGTACATTGAAGTGTATCTTTTAAGAAGAGGAGGAAAGGGGTTTAGAGATTGCCCAAGATGTAGATAGGTGCTTATAAGAAGTCACAATCATTTTGTTAAGGTAATTACTTTGGGAAGATTGCAAATAACGTTTGACAAGTGGAAAGTGTAAACTGCAGGAGCAGGAAAGAGGCCGGGAAGCTTTATTTTGAGGGGCTCTCAGTGTGAATCCTGGAATTTCTCTGAGTTGCTGCAACTCGTGTGGCCATCCTGTGATTGTGCTCTTTGAGGACGGTTTCCTTTTTTTAACGTGCTACAAGACACATCACTTTTCACAGTTCTTTTTTTAAAAAATATATTGTTATTGATTTGAGAGAGAGAGGAAGAGAGAGGGCTAGAGAGAGAGAAACATTGATGAGAGGAAGACATCATCAAGACCGCAACTCCGGCATATGTCCTAACCTGGAATGGTCGGTGACCTCTTGGTTCCTGGTTTGAGGCTCAACCACGGAGCCACACCAGCTGGACAAGGAAGTTTTTCTTTATTAAGTGTTTAAGACTAAGTCATGTAGAAGGGACGTGGGAGAGTGCTTATGATCAGTTTAGGCTGTAAGACCCCCAAGAGGATAGGGACTTTGTTCACCACTTCTCCAGAGCAAGGAACTATGCCAGGCAGGTAAAAGGCACTCAGAAAGTATCTGTTACATGAGTAGTGTCACTCTGGTAGTGGGCCTGGAGAGTAAGTGACTGCAGCATCCTCAAAATGAAAGTTTCTTCTTTTATCCAGAGATCAAATTCCTACATAAAGCAATGAGGTACGGTAGAAAAAACACAGGCAGTAAATTAGGTAATGATCCCATTTTTATCTTTTAATACCTTCGTCATGTTTCTTAGCCTCAATTTCTTTATATCTGTAAGATGGAAATAGTAATAATGTACTTTACATAATTGTATATTTATATAATGTATATAAAATACTGAATATACTGCCTGACTTAGTAGGTCCTCAACAAAAGGAGCATTTTATTAGTTTCCCTTTGTTTAGTGGTTGAGTCTAGCTCAGTACTGTGTCAGATCTAGTTCCCAGTGATTAGTTTTCCAGGTAGGGAAAAAAAAAGAGTGAAATTGGAGCTTTCCCTCATGTCAGCTGGATTAAAGAACTGAATGTAAAAGGCATAATTAGACAACTTCCAGGTGATAATAGGAGAGATCTCTGTGACTTCTGTGACCTCAGAGTGGGGAAGAATTTCTCCTTTTCTTTTGTGATATTTACTTTATTGTGGTGGTCTGGAACCTAACCTGCAACATCACCTTTTTTTTAATAAAAATTAAATTTATTGAGGTGACATTGGTTAATAAGATTATATAGATCTTGAGTGTACAATTCTATGATATATCACCTGTATATTGCATTGTGTGACCACTACCCAAAGTCAAATCTTCTTCTGTCACCATATATTTGACCCCCTTTATCCTTCACCAGCTCCAACCCCCTTCCCTCTGTTAACCATCAGACTCTTGCCTGTGTCTGTGAGTTAAGAATTTCTTAAACAAGGTACAAAAAGCACGATCTGAAAAGAAAAGATTAATAAGTATGACTACATTAAAATTAAAACCATTATCAATAGACACCATAAAGAGAACAAAAACATTAGCCATAGAGTAGAGAATAAATCTTAATCACATGTAACTATCAGAATATATAAAGAGCTTTCAAATCAGTAAGTAAAACAGATAGCCAGTAGAAAAATTACTTGAGCAGGCACTTACCAAAAGAGGAAATCCAGTGGTCAGTAAACATAAGAAAAGGCATTTCCCTTCACTTTAATTGGGGAAATACAAATTAAAACACTGTTAGATACCATTACACATTCAGAGATTTGCAAAAATCTAAAAATCTCACTGTAGGAAGTGAGTATGTGGAGAATGAGAGCTCTATTCAATCTGTGAGACGGTACAACCACTTTGGGAAAGTTAGACATTATTTTAAAAGTCAGCTATGTATACTCTTCCCAGCCTTCGCTAGATTGGCAGGGCTGTGGTCTGAGGCTGGCATTGAGATGACCAGGGCTATGATTGTAAAGTTACTAGAGCTCAGTATTGCCCTGGTGTCCGATACTAAGCAAATTGCCCCTACTTTGGAGTTAGGAGTGTGAACTTAAAGTTCTAATAATTTTTCTTCCTCTGTCCTTTTCTTTATTAACTAGAGGCCCGATGCACGAAATTCGTGCAAGAGTAGGGCTTCCTTCCCCCGGCTGCCAGTACTGGCTTCCCTCTGGCACCCAGGACCCAAGCTGGCTTCCCTCCGGCCGCCCACAGGCACCGGGGACCCAGGCTTTGCTCTGGCCACTGGCAGGCACTCGGAACCCGGGCTTCCCTCCAGCCCCAGCATTGTCTGGAATGACGTCTGGAAGGACATCCAGTCTAATTAGCATATTAACCTTTTATTATTATAGATGACTCTGTTCTGGATTTTAGAAAGCCCATATTTTCTTTTCTTTTTAAAAGTTCTTTTACAGCTAAAAGTAGGGTGCCAAAAAGACAGCTGTTTAAATAAAAGAATGAAAAGTTATATTGTTTTTGATGAAATAAGTCTTCCCCACTCCGTACCTTGCCATGTGAGGCAGAAAATTGAAAAACAATTGTAGGCTTAATTTTTTCTCTTATTTTAAATACTAGAGGCCCAGTGCACAAAAATTGGTGCACTGGAGGGGGGGCGTGTCCCTCAGCCCAGCCTGTGCCCTCTTGCAGTCTGGGACCCCTCAGGGGATTTTGGCCAGCCTGGGTGAGGGGCTGATGGCTGTTTGCAGGCTGGTCAAGCCCCTCCCAGTGAGGATCCTCACCCCATGGAGGTTTGGCCAGCCTGGGTGAGGGGCTGATGGCTGTTTGCAGGCTGGTCAAGCCCCTCCCAGTGAGGATCCTCACCCCATGGAGGTTTGGCCAGCCTGGGTGAGGGGCTGATGGCTGTTTGCAGGCTGGTCAAGCCCCTCCCAGTGAGGATCCTCACCCCATGGAGGTTTGGCCAGCCTGGGTGAGGGGCTGATGGCTGTTTGCAGGCTGGTCAAGCCCCTCCCAGTGAGGATCCTCACCCCATGGAGGTTTGGCCAGCCTGGGTGAGGGGCTGATGGCTGTTTGCAGGCTGGTCAAGCCCCTCCCAGTGAGGATCCTCACCCCATGGAGGTTTGGCCAGCCTGGGTGAGGGGCTGATGGCTGTTTGCAGGCTGGTCAAGCCCCTCCCAGTGAGGATCCTCACCCCATGGAGGTTTGGCCAGCCTGGGTGAGGGGCTGATGGCTGTTTTCAGGCTAGCCACACCCCCTTTAGGTTGGGGGGTTCCCGCTGGGTTGCCTGGCCAGTCTGGGTGAGGGGCTGAGGGCCGTTTTCAGGCTGGCCAAGCCCCCTGGCGATGGAAGCTCGCAGCCTCTCCTTTTTTTCTTTTTATTCTGAGATTTATTTACCTTCTACACTTGAAACTTTGTTGCCTTCAGTGGAGCTCAGAGCCAGCTGTGGCAGGTGGGAAGCTTGGCTTCCTCCATCACTGGAGCAACCAAGCCTCCTGCTCGCTCCAGCTCCGTGGCCACGGCTGGCATCTTGGTTGGGTTAATTTGCATATAGTTGCTCTGATTGGCTGGTGGGCATGGCTTAAGGCATAGCACAGGTATGGTCAATTTGCATGTTTGTTTTTTGTTAGATTAGATAGCTAAATTGAGTTATGGTTTACATGTTATAAAGTTCACCTATTTAAAGTATACAATTCAGTGTTTTTTAGTATATTTATAGAATTGTGCAGCCCTCATCATCATCTTAATTTTAGCACATTTTCATTATTCCAAAAAGCAACTTTGCACCCATTTGCAGGTACTCCCTGTTCCTCCTCCCCCTGCCTCCTCAGCCTGAGGCAACCACCAATCCACTTTCTATCTCTAGATTGCCTATTCTGGACATTTTGTATAAATGATATATGTGATCTTTTGTGATTTGCTTCTTTAACTTAGTATAAAGTTTTTGAGGTTCATCTATGTTGTAGCATGTATTAGTGCTTCATTTCGTTTTATTGTTAGATAATATTCTACTTTCTGGGTATATCACATTTTATTTATTCATTATTTGATGGAAATTTGGGTTGTTTCCATGTTTTAACTGTGATAAATACTGTTATGGACATTCATGTACAAGTTTTTGTGTGTAGTATTTTCGTTTCTCTTAGTTGCATATACCTAGGAGTGGAATTGCTGGGTCATGTGGTAACTTTATATTTAACTTTTTGGAAAAAATGCAAAACCGTTTTCCAAAGTGGTTGCATCCCACCACTTATGAGGCTTTTCGTTTGTCCACATTTTCTTTTTTTTCAATTACAGTTGATGTTCAGTATCATTTTATATTTGTTTCAGATCAGTCTGTCCACATTTTGCTCTCCTTCTCTTTTTTTAAATGTATTTTTTATTGTTGATAGTATTACAGATATCTCCCGTCTCTCTCTTTATAGCCATCTTGTGGCTTTACTTGAGGAAACAGAAATTAAAACACAGTGAGATTCCATTACAAATTTATCACATGCAGATATTTATTGGCAGTGAGTATGTGGAAGTCTTTTTTTATCTGATTCAGAAGTGATTTTGGCTTTTTAAATGACTTTTGTTGAGGTGAAGTTGCTTTATGCTTTGGGGTGGGGTCCGCCAGCTTCATGATTTCTCTCTGCTGTATTGACGTTGATGCTAGCTGTGTCTTTATTCACTCCATCAGCACTCATGAAGGACCTGTCTCTTCTCAAAACTCCCATCCTGTGTCCTACGGACTAGGACATCTGATTTTGTGATGTGAGAATAAAGAGTGTTGTGTAATTAACTATAAGATTATGTGTAAAGATTATGGTTTTGAATTGCAGCTTGGCATGATGGAGAAAGAACTTATATTTTCGATTTGGCTGTCCTTTAGTAGCTGTATAACCTTGGGCAGTTAAATTAACTTCTTCAACCTTCATTTCCTGACCTTTGCTATGGGAATATTTCAAAGGGTGGTGGAATGGATGCAGTTACCATATTGCAGAGTGCCTAGCATAACAAGCATTCATGTGTACTTCTCTTCCTCCCTGACCTCAGTACATTAAAAAAAATTCTTCATAAGTTAGCTGTGTTCCTTCTTGAAGTAATTACAGCTACTAGTTAATTGATTATTATCTAAGAGTAACAAAATTGTGAGAGCATTTGGGGGAAAGAAAAAATAAGTAAACATAATAATATGTTTAGTTATAATAATTTCCTGAAATGTGACATAACTGATGGAAGTTTTTAAAAATATATTTTATTGATTTTTTACAGAGAGGAAGGGAGAGGGATAGAGAGTTAGAAACATCGATGAGAGAGAAACATCGACCAGCTGCCTCCTGCACATCTCCCACTGGGGGTGTGCCCGCAACCAACGTACATGCCCTTGACCGGAATCGAACCTGGGACCCTTCAGTCCGCAGGATGCTCTATCCACTGAGCCAAACCGGTAAGGGCAACTCATGCAATTTTAAATCATTTTTTTAAATCCTCACATGAGGATATTTTTTCCATTGATCTTTAGAGAGAGAGTGGAAGTGAGGGAGGAGGGGTGGAGAGAGAAAGAGAGGAACATCAGTGAGAGACACATTGACTGGTTGCCTCCCACAGGCATCCTGACGGTGCTGGGAATTGAACCTGCAACAGAACCTGCAATAGAGACGTGTCCTTGACAGGGAATCCTACCCTCCATCTTTTGGTCCGCAGCCGGCCCTCTAACCACTGAACAAAAACCAGCCAGAGCTTAAATCACCCTTAATTCATATGATTTACACTGCTTTTTGTTAATTCTAGATTCTTTTGTTACTTCGAGGTATAAGTAATTAAAAATTCCTCACGGGAGATTTACAGTGGTTCTCAACCTTCCTAATGCCGCGACCCTTTAATACAGTTCCTCATGTTGTGGTGACCCCCAACCATAAAGTTATTTTCGTTGCTACTTCATAACTAATTTTGCTACTGTTATGAATAGTAATGTAAGTATCTGATATGCAGGATGTATTTTCATTGTTCGCGACCCACAGGTTGAGAACCGCTGTTAGGAGTCCTGATTAAACGTATTCTAAAACAAAATGTACTTTTTTGTTATAGTAATATGTAAGAATGTTTCTGATAAAAGCAGGGGAAATGATAATAAAATCAACATTTTATTTTCCATCCTTTTATTGAAAATCATTAATATGTCCTTACCTGAAAAAATGCTTTTTTTAATATGTGGTAAGATGGCACCAGGCCATGCTTTGTGACACGTGAGGTTTGCATGCTGAATCAATGACTCAGAAAGTATAGTAAATGTCTCCTACATTTCAAGTGAATTTAAGAATCCATAGGAATCTGTTGTTCAGAATTATTTTGTCTTGTGGCATATTCTTGCATTATGTTCAGTATTAAGCGCTTCAGAACCAGTAGTGGATAGAAAGATGAGTTTAGCAGAATACTTGCCTCTAGTCAGCTTTGAACAACCCAGCCACATGCCACTAGGAGTTGTCCTCATGTCATAGGCTGCCCATTCTAAGTGTATATATTACTTATGGTTCCCTTCGTAGAAGAGATTATTCTTCAGGGGGAGGATTGAAGAATGGCTAGTTTTATTATTTTGAATACAGACTAATGCATAAGTTGTAACTAATGCATAAGTTATGACTGGGTTGGACTATCTGCATTTAAGGCTCAGCACTGGAATCAGAAAAATTTTTTTGTTCAGCCAGTAAGTGTTTTTGCCATTATAATCAAATCCTCTAGCACTACTATTCCTATAGCAAGTTTCTGGATGATTGTGATTGGTCTTTCAGATGTTTTACTTGTAAAAATGTGGTTTAGGATTTGGGAAGGGTGGAATGAAATATTTGTAATTTTTTATAGCATAACAATCTTAGTATTTTGTTGTTAGTCTCTTCAGCATTCAGTTTTGAGAGAGGTTAGCTTTTCAGCTGTAAAGCAGGTGGAATATGCTTTAATTAGTATATGCTAATTTGTTATATTTATAGCTGAACTCCATTTGTTGGTCATGGAATTGAGCCTGCAAAAACTAAATTGTGTCTGTCATTTTCCTTTAATTTTAGCACCCTAGGTTATATGCATGATGGGCCCTAACTTTTGAGTTTATTGGTCAGTGTTTTGCTAATAAAAAAAAGGATTATAAGAACTGCATGGCATTGCTGCCCTCTTTAAAAGGCCTTACTCAATTCTTGCCCAGATATCTAAATATACACTTATTTTTCATTCATTGTATTCACTTTGTGCCTACCCATTCTCTTCTCAGCCACCTATCCTCATAGCCTCTGCTTCTGCCACATAGCTGAGAAGTCTCCCAGGGGTTGCTGTGGTCTTTGCCTTGGAAATCTAGTGCCATTTCTCAGTCTTCATTCTCCTTCCTTTCATATTTGGCTTTGTTGATGGTACACGCTTTGTGAGGAAGTTTTCTAATTTCCTCTCTATTTAATGTGTATGAAGTGAATCTCGTAGTGGATGACAAAAAGTGTTACTTCCTTTCCCCCTTTTTTCTTAACCTCCTGTTCTTCAGTCTCTGTTCTTTCTCCTTGGGTTTTTCTGATATATAGCTACTTGCACTGTGCGGGTTGACTTGTAAATTTACAGCTTAGCCCGTCTCATACTTTGTTGTCTGACAGCAGCCTGGTTTTTAGCTGCTTCCAGAACTCTAAACCTGGGTGGCCCACTCTTGACCCCAGAATCCATAGACGTCACAGTGGAATGCACCAGTCTTTGGCATGTCCCCCAATCCCATGGCCTTTTACATGACAGAATTTGGAGTCATCTCTGATTTTTCTGTTGCTTCCTACTTTGCAATGTCTCTTAGGTTCAGTCTTTCTTACCGTTCTGATGGCTGCTTCTCTGCCTTTCATCCAGGCCTTCAGCTTTTCATCCCTAGGCTAGTCCAGCACCTCCCTGCTGGTCTGCCTCTAGTCCCAACTGTCCTTTAACTGTGTGTGTGTGTGAGCGGACAGACAAACTTTAAAATGTAGTCATTCTCAAATCTTTCCTGTTTGTTGCCTTTGTGTAGTATGTAACGTTTGCATGCTATGTACTCTCTTCTGTGTGGCCTTGTTATCCTGTAACCAGCAGACTGATCTTTCTTGTCACCTTACATGCAAGCATGTCGCCTTCCTACACACACACACAAACACACACACACACACAGCTGATGCCTGCCTTGCTGCCTTTTGCATGTTGCTGGCCCTTCTTGGAATATCTTCCACTCTGTCCTTTACCTTTCCATAGTTCTGTTCATCCTTCAAGATGAAGTTCACGCTTTGCTTTTTGGTGAAGCTCTTTGAGGCTATCTTGACCCACAGTTAATGCTCTTCTCTTCCTGCATTTCAAAAATATTTGCCGTGGCTCTCTCCATGCTGTAAAACCCTTTAGGGCAAGACGGAGCTTTGCATCATGCCCAGCCATCCCTAGGGTAGTGCCAGGAACAAATGAGGTGCTCAGTAGAGGATGGAGGTAAATCGGGAGAATGGTCAAGGAAAATGTAAACACACAGGTTCCTAATAGTGTAAGTAAATATTGGAGGGCAGTTCTAAAGGTATAAAATAGATGTTTACTAGTGTAAGTTTGTGGTCTTTCCCTAGGATGATTTTATCTTTTACCTGGTGGTGTTTTGTTGATATGGTATAACAGTATTGTGGAATTTAAATTCAATGGGGGAAGCTTTGAGCGAATCACCTTACTTAAACATCTTGTTTTATAAGTTAACGTCTAGATGTATAGAGAGGCTCATTTGCCTCTTTCTTAGCTCCTGTAAAACAAGTACAATGCTATGATGCAATGTCATTGGACATACATACTATATTTTGGTTGTACAAATTAAATGAATGTCATCTTACTTTGAGACATGGCCCCACTTACCCCTTATAAAGAAAATTTCTTGTCTACATTCCTTTCCCAAAAGCATCTCTAGAATAGAAAGGGCTTACCAGCTCTACCGAGGGGTAGAGAAGGCCCCGGAGTTGCTCCCCCGGCCGGGCAGTAGTGCTCAGTCCCTGCCAGCTGCTCCTGATGTCCGTCTCCCTGTGCCTTCCCCTGGACGAGGCCAGGAGGGGGTGCCTGCACCCCCGAGCCCCCTGCACTCCAGGGTGTAGGAGCAACTGAGCTAGACTAGTTTTCCTGTTCTTCTCCTTTGACCTGTGCCTTGTTTGTTTGGTGAGAATGAGAGAATCTCTTCATTGTTTGAGTTCAAAGGTTTCTTTTCTCCTCCTCTGCTTGTGCTTCAGACAGTCTACCTTGTTACTTGCTTTTGTCTTCTTTTCTACTAGTTTGAGGAAAGGGTAATGTTTTATCTTTGTAGCTGCTACATAGGAGAGTACAGTATAGGAACAAGTTGAATGTGTAAGTGACTCATGTTTGTAGCTGCTACATAGGAGAGTACAGTATAGGAACAGTTGAATGTGTAAGTGACTCATGTTTAAAAGCCAAACTTTCCCCCCCTGTATTCTCTCAAATTCTCAGTTGATTAACAACATTGTTGTTCAAAACTAGGGGTTCTTGTTCTGGCCAGCTTTTTTTTTTTTTCTGGCTGGTCTGCTCAGTGGTTAGAGTGTCAGCCTATGGCCAAAGGGTTTGTTTTCCAGTCAAGGGCACATACCTAGGTTGCGCCAGTAGGGGCGAGCGCGGGAGGCAACCAGTTGGATGTCTCTCATGTGGAAGTTTCTCTACCCCTCCCCCCTTCCCCACCCTCCTCCTTTCTACTCTCTAGAAATCAATGGAAAAAATATCCTGGAGTGAGGATTAAAAATCAAAACAAAACAAAACACTCCAGTAGGGGGTTCTTAAGCCTTTTTGGTATTCATGTATCCCTTTGGTAAACTAGTGAAGCTGGTGGACTTGTTCTCGATTAATGGTTTTAAATAAATAAAATACATAGGATTGCCCTGGCTGGGTGGCTCAGTTGATTGGAGAGTCATCCTGTACACCAAAAGGTTGTGGGTTTGATTCCTGGTCAGGACACATACCTTGGTGTGTATAGGAGGCAACCGATCAATGTTTCTCTCTCACATTGATGTTTCTTTCTCTCTCCCTCCCTCCCTCTTCCTCTCTATCTAAAAAAAATCAATAAAACATATCTTTGGGCAAGGATTTTTTAAAAAATATATTTTATTGATATTTTACAGAGAGGAAGGGAGAGGAATAGAGAGTTAGAAACATCGATGAGAGAGAAACATCGATCAGCTGCCTCCTGCACACCCCAAACTTTTTGACTCGAGGGCCACAATGGGTTCTTAAACTGGACTGGAGGGCCGGAACAAAAGCATGGATGGAGTGTTTGTGTGAACTAATATAAATTCAAAGTAAACATCATTACATAAAAGGGTACGGTCTTTTTTTTTTTTTAGTTTTATTCATTTCACACGGGCCGTAGTTTGCCCACGGCTGCTCTATCCACTGAGCCAAACCGGTTAGGGCAGGGTAAGGCTTTTTTAAAAAAAGAAAATGACACAGAATTAAAAAGGAAATCAGTTATATATAGATCTGTATCACCTGTAATGTGATAGGAAAATATCTGTTTGGTGGTGACAAAGTTACTGCTGATGTTGCTGTGATTTCTTGCCTACACTCATATTGGAAGGAAATCTTAAATTTCTATTTGAGGTTAGTGAAAGCAAATGTAAAAAACTTTCATTCAAATTCACAGATTCCTGAATTCTCTTCATGGACCCTAGGACTCCAGGTCGAGAACCTTGCTTTAAACAGCAGGAATAAGAGAAACTGCTTAAGGTAGAAAGACATTTTGAGAATTTATCTCATATAACACTGTTGCTCATTTTTAGTGAACAAGTTTGGAATAGGAGAGTAGTGGTTAAATGATTTGTTTTACACTGGTAACATTTTGACAACTGTGTGAGTAACGGAATAATTTCTTGAATGCATAGGGTACAGAAAAACCTTTCAAACACGTGTGTTGTGTCTTTCTTATTCACGTTTGGAAATGACAGAGATAACATTGGGAAAATGTATGAATTTTAGAGTAAAAGAGACCTGAGTTCTGAGTTTCTTTTTTAAAAAAAAATATATTTCTTTATTGGTTTCAGAGAGGAAGGGAGAAGGAGAGAGAGATAGAAACATCAATGATGAGAGAGAATCATTGATCGGCTGCCTCCTGTACACCCCCACTGGGGATTGAGCCCACAACCCAGGCATGTGCCCTTGGCCGGAATCGAACCTGGGAGCCTTTAGTCCGCAGGCTGACGCTCTATCCACTGAGCCAAGCCGGCTAGGGCTCTGAGTAAGTTTCTTAATCTTGCTTGAGCCTTGATTTCCTCCCCTGTAAAATAATAACACTTGCTTCAGAGAAGATGAAATGCAAGCATGTCAGGTGCCTGGTGCTCCAGACAAATGCTGTGTCTCTGTGATGGGAGACGCTTCGCCTCGCATTGCGTAAGTCCAGGTCTCATTTCCTTATCTGTAAAGCAAGGGCATCAGAGTAAAGAATCTTTAACATCCCTTGAACCTGAAGAGTGTTTGAGGTTAGGAAGCCTAGGTTCCCTTAGCCACCAGCGCCCAGGGCCACATGCGAGGGGTGATGGCTTCAGAGACCCCTGGGGTAGAAACACTTCCTGGCAGAAGCCCCTTTCATTCCACTAAATGACTCCATGTGATCCTGTCCGTGGGCTGCAACCTTAGGTACTTGTTACATATACAGGTCCCTGCCCGGCCGGTGTGGCTCGGTGGGTGAGCATCAACCCATGAATCAGGAGGTCGCGGTTCGATTCCCGGTCAGGGTACATGCCCCGGGTTGTGGGCTAGATCCCCAGTGGCAAAAGTGGGGGGGGGGCGTGCAAGAGGCAGCAGATCCATGAGTCTCATTATTGATGTTTCTCTCTCTCTCTCTCTCTCTCTCTCTCTCTCTTCCCCTCTGAAATCAATAAAAATAGATTTTTAAAAACACACACACACACACACACACACACACACACACACACACACACCCCTGGCCCCCCTCCCCTCCCCACTAGGGGTGGGGATGGAGTCTGCAACTGAGGTACATGCCCTGGACTGTAATCGAACTCATGACCCTTCAGTCCTTGGGCTGATGCTTTATCCAGTGAACCAAACCAACTAGGGCATTACAAACTTTAAACAGTCCAAAACAGAGCCCTAGCCGGTTTGCTAAATGGTTAGAGCCTCAGCTGAACTGAAAGGTCAAGGGCACATACCTCTGTTGCAGGCTTGATCCCCAGCCCCAATTGAGACATATGTAGGAGACAGTCTATCGATGTGTATCACATCAATGTTTCTCTATGTGTCTCTCCCTCCCTCTTCCCTTCCACTCTCTAAAATCCATGAAAAAATATCCTCAGGTGAGGGTTAACAACAACAACAAAACGAAACAGAGAAAAGTTATAAATACTGTATATTTATAACCCCCATCCCTGGTGAACCTTTGGCAATAAGTTGCCCATCTGATGCTTCATCACTCAGGAATACCCTGGTGTGTATTTCCTACAGTAAGATCATTTGTCTACAAGTACAATGCAACCGTCAAAATCAGGAAATGAATCTTGACACATTATTACCATCCAGTACTCCTTAGACCCCACTTTGACCAATTGTCACAATAAAGTTTCCCACTCCCCATATCCCCTCTTTTTTGGTGAGAACAGAAGGATCCAATTTAGAATCATGCTTTTCATTTAGTTGCCAAGTCTTCTTTAGCCTTTCTTTGGATTTTCATTGTCTTGATGTGTCGGGATTATAGGTTTTTTATTTTGTAGAATGTCTCTCAGTTTGGGTTTGTCTGATGTTCTTAAGATTAAACTCAGGTTTTACATCTTGGGTAAGAATAGCACAGAAATGATACTGTCTCATTGTATCCTCCTATCAAGTGGCATGAACTTCCGTTTGTCCTATTTTTGATGAGCAGCAGCTGCAGGTGGTATCTGCCAGGTTTCCTCATTAATAAGTTACTTCTTTTTCATATGCACCCCTATGTTCATAGCAGCGCAATTTACAGTAGCTAAGATTTGGAGACAGCCCAAGTGTCCATGAGTGGATAAAAAAGCTGTGATACATTTACACAATGGAATACTATGCAGTTGTAAAAAAGAAAGAACTTTTACCATTTGCAACAGCATGGATGGACCTGGAGAGTATTATGCTAAGTGAAATAAGCCAGTCAGAGAAAGATAAGTATCACATGATCTCACTCAAATATGTAATCTAATGAACAAAATAAACTGATGAACAAAATAGATCCAGAGACATAGAAGCATGGAACAGACTGTCGAATCTCAGAAGGAAGGCAGGGGAGGGTGGGTGGGTGGGAAAAGATCAACCAAAGAACTTTATGCATATATGCATAACCTATGGGCACAGACAGTAGAGTGGTGAAGGCCTGGGGCAGGGAGCAAAGGCAGGTTAGAAGAGGTCAGTGTGGGGGAGGGGAGGAGGAAAGAAGACATGTAATACTTTCAACAATAAAGATTTTTTTAAAAAAGTATTGCGAAAAAAAAAAAGTATTGCGAGTTGAGACTCAAATTCTATCTGAATGGGTGACAGAACTACCTCCAATTAATTTCACTCAGCAGACATAAATTGCATGTTTACTGCTGTTAGATACTGTCCAAATCATAGAGAAAAACTATGGCAGGGCCAGCCCCAGAGGCGCAGGTAGGCCAAAGTGCCCTTCCAGAAGTCCCATGAAGAGGAAGAATTAAATTCTCCTTGGGAATGTGTGTTTAGTTACTTTCCCCTTCAGGTTGTAGGGTGTGCTGGTCTACCTATGGTTTCCCTTAGTTTCTCCTTCTGAAAGGTGCTCTGCTTTTATGAAATGGTTGTCTTCTTTGGGAAAATCTCTGTTTAGTTCTGTGATTGGTAAAATTTAAATAAACATATTGGGAAGGGAACAGTTCTTTGTTCCATCAAGCCTGAAATATTTTGCCTGGTTACATAAGTAGTAGACTGTGTAAAGTTAAATCAAAATCATTTCAAGGTTTTAATTTGTTCTTTTGTGTTCTGAGGGAATACAGATAAACTGAAGTGTTTTCAGAGGAAGACTAGCGCGGTGAGGGGACTCAGGACCTGTCTTGGGAAGCACTGTTCGTTTTCTCAGCTGTGCGAAGGGCTCTTGTGTGAGCGAAGAAGGCACAGACTCCTTCTGAGTGGCAACACCAATGGGTAGAAGCCACTTGGGGGCTGTTTAAGGACAGACTTTGGGGTGGAGCTGCTCAGAAGTAGGATAGATTGTCCAGGAAGATGTTCATGGGAGTTTTATGTCACTATATCATTGATGGTGTTTGAACGCAGAGTGGGCAACTGCATCCCCAGGAATGGGTGGGGAAGAACTTGCTGGAAAAGCACTGTAGGTTCCCGGAGAGATGTTCGTTGTGGAAATGTTGGGGCATGAGGATGGTGTAGAACCAAAAAACCGGAGGGCCATTGGCCTAGATGTGGCCTGTTAAAGTTCCTTCTAACTTTTGGATTCATCAGTCTCAGTTATTTAGTGAAACAAAGAAAGATTTTTAAAAATTACCCAGGCAGCTGACTTAATATATGTGAAAGTGCAGGGCTAGCTGTAGTTCCTCATGGCACTAAGCAAATGTTTGAAAATGAGACAGTGATTTGAGTATGAAGTACTGGGGGGGGGGGGGGGGGGAGTGAGCAAAAGGAAAAAATGTTTATATTTTGAATGTCATCACTCATCATTTGATGAATGGAAAAATTATTTTATTCTCTTCATACTTTACCCCATTCCGTCAATATCTCTTCAAAATTTCAATGTTGACCGGGCAAACCCTACTGTAGTAATGTTTATTTATTAGGTTTATTTGTTTGTTTGTTTTACAAAGTGTGCTAATGTCAAAATTCCCAGGGCCAAAATTCCATAATGTGTAAAAGTTCTCATCATAGAATTTGTTGAAGTTGGGGACACTTTCCTTCCCTTCTTTCTTTCTTTTTAAAAAAATATTTTTTATTGATTTCAGAGAGGAAGGGAGAGAGGGATAGTTAGAAACATCAATGATGAGCAAGAATCATTGATCAGCTGCCTCCTACACACCCCCTGCTGGGGATTGAGCCCACAACCTGGGCACATGCACTGACCGGAATTGAACTACTGGTTCATAGGTTGTTGCTCAGCCACTGAGCCGCAGCAGCTGAGCGCTTTCCCTTCCTTCTTGTTGGCTCTTTGAAATCTAACTGGCAATCTGAATTTGTTTGACATTTTCTTAAAGATTCAGTCAAGTGTTTGAATGGCTTATTGATCTTCTTTTTTCTTAAAAGGTTGCTTTGAGAGGAATCTGAAGTAAGCGTATGACTTTCATAGTTAGATTTGACATGAAGGTTCTTCAAGCATTGGGTTTTGGTTTCCAAGTCAGCGAGGATTGACTGAGTGTCCTGTCAACTGACTGTAGGCCATGAAATTCCAACCTTGATGTGCTAAGCTTGTGATAATCTTCAAATTATCATGTTGGAAGAATTTAGTGTAAACTTAAACAACTGAACCAACTTCTTTTTCATACTTTAATAGGGAATAATACTGTATTTATAGTCTCAGATCCTGTGAGAAAGTATTGAGGAAAAACATGTTGATGCAGTGTGTGCTTGGTTTTTCCTGAGTGAGGGGCTGTATTTTGACCAACTAGCTCATTTATTTTCTGAACAGCTTAAATACAATTAAAATAATCTTGTTTTCTCTACCCTCTCCCCATCCTAAAAATCAACCAGCCTTTGGAATGCAAGCTGGATATTTTTCTCTCTGAGAAAAATTAATAACCAGTTATTTGCCTTAAGGCTACTTTTTGTTAATTTGCAAATAACAAGGCTTTGAATTCTTGTCTACTTGTTTTGATGACTTCAGGCACCTGTCTCTGTTTCAATGATAGTTTTGTCCAAGACTAAAAAGTTTTATATTTTGTAAAGATGATTTTTTAAATAAAACATGAGAATTAGTGTAGCATAGTCAGTATTATTAGGATTGAAAATTATATAGATACTTTTGTATTACATGCTAGAAAGTGGAATAGATTGGTAAGTGCTGATCTTAGAAAACTGGCAACCTTGTAGTGTTGTATTTAAGTTTACTTAATTAATGGTAGAAGAAAAACATAGTTTTTAGGGGAAAAAGAGGAGGGGCATTTGGAGTTTTGTTGTTTAAAAGGTGTAGAGATTTAACCAAAAATATATAGAGAGACTTGACATAGGCACTTCGGTTTTCAGAGGATGTTTACTGTATAGATTAGTAGATGTGGGTATTGAAATCTACAAAAGCAAACAGCAAGCTGTGACTAAGTCCTAATACTGACCCCCAAAAAGGCTGCCAGACATCCTGCTGAGTTCTAGAATAACAGGCTAAGTGCTCTGTGTTCTGCCAATTATTTTACATCTTGCATATGAGTTTAATTAGATTCATAATTAGCATAATCTAGGCTTTCCCCCCTTATACGTATTTAACTTTTTGCACTAAATTATTTACAGATTTAACATGTGTTGCAGCATGTCTCTAGTAATAACCAGAGGGCTACTCCCTTTCTGGAAGCTCTTATTTTAAAACCTTCTGAAGAGTTTTTTGTGGTTTTCGTTGTTAATCTAAATAGCTTGTACTTGTTCCTCACATCATTGTTAAATGTTCAGCAAGATTCTTAGGTTGTGGATGTGACATGATGGCCCAGTGTTCTGCAGCAGCCTGTCTCTGCCCTGCTGTTTCCCTAGGGATGCCCCAGGGGGCAGCAGCATTGCCTTGGAACTGGGAGGCGTTCCTGAGGGGCTGGTTTTTATCTGACTACTAAGGGCTCAGTGCACAAATTTGTGCACCTGGAAGCTGAGGTGGGCACAAGGGTAGGTCTCAGCCCATCCTCTGCACCCCCACCTGGCCCCTCCTGCCATGACCCCCAGTCCCCTATCTGCCGGCAGCCCCATTCCTGCTGCCCCCGCTCCCATGTGCTGATGGCGCTGGCCCCACTCGAACCTGCTGACAGTGCCAATTGGGACCAACGCCAGCAGTGGGTGTAAGTGGTGGCAGCCAATTGCCCCTCAGGAGCAGGGGGAGGTGGAAAAGCCCTCAGGGGCAGTTGGGGCCAGCAGCCGCTGCTCGCACCCGCTGATGGTGCCGAGCAATCAGGGCTGGCGCTGGGCACTGGCAGCGGGTGCAAGCCTCGGCTCCGGCACCAGAAGCAGGTGCGAGCGCTGTGTGGGACTGTGGCGTGCGGGAGCAATGAATTTTCAGTAACCACCAGAGGCTCACCCCATGACAGCGACCGGTGCCCCACCTTGGTCTGGTGCCCCCGCTCACCTGCTCCACCATCCCTCTGCGGCCATCACCTGCCATGTTCTGTGTGCACCCCCTGGTGGTCAGCGCACATCATAGGGACTGGTTGTTGGGTTGTTCTGTTGTTCGGTCTATCTGCATATTAGGGTTTTATATATATAATATAGATGCTGTGTAGGTGCATGTAGTGATTTTGAGCGATAGTAACCTATCCAAAGGTCCTTGGTATTCACAACTGAAAATCTGCTTATTTTAGGGCCTTAAATTCTTTATAAAATTCTAGTGAAAATTACACAGCACCTGTGGTTATAGTCTAGGAGTCTTTAAAGTCTAACATAAAGTTTTAAAAAATACCTGTGTGCTTAACATAACAAAACAAAACAGCAGAAACCCAGAGCATCCGGCCTTAAATTCACCCCTTTGCTGAAGGCTTTGAGGAGAAAGAGAGGGAGTTAAAATTTTGTGAATGATTGGACAAGAGGCAGCCTCCAGGGAGGGATCTGGGCACATGAATCACTCTTCTCTCTGCCCCGGGTGAGGCAGAAGCGTCCTGCTCCCTAGTGCGAAGGCTTTGCTTCTGTGCTTTCCTCCGGAGTCTCTATGAAAGGGTTGTAGCCATCTGTGCTCTTCACCTGGTAACGAGAGCATCCGTTTCTCCATCCCAAATGGGATGTTATTAATTCCTTATTAATATTTCAATCAGTCTGATTGAAAAATGACTCGTACCTGTTGATGTTGAGCGTATTATCATGTAATTATTGGTCAATTGCATTTCTTTTGTAAAATTTCTGTTAATAACTTTTTTCCCTATTAGATTTGGGTTTTTTTTT
>NW_005362116.1:178377-178748 GCF_000412655.1 Myotis brandtii | reverse complement strand
ATCTCCTACTGGGGATGTGCCCGCAACCCAGGTACATGCCCTTGACCGGAATCGAACCTGGGACCTTTCAGTCTGCAGGCCGACGCACTATCCACTGAGCCAAACCGGTTTCGGCCACCTGGAATTTTTTAATGTAACAGCATGAAGTAAGGATCTAATTTTTTCCCCTCTCTGAATGGTTTTCCAATTCTTACACACTATTTGTTTGTTCACCCTTTCACAATTGATATGCGATTCCATTTTATCACAGACTATATCAGTGATGGCGAACCTTTTGAGCTTGGCGTGTCAGCATTTTGAAAAACCCTAACTTAACTCTGGTGCCGTGTCACATAGAAATTTTTTGATTATTTGCAACCATAGTAAAACAA
>NW_005362116.1:173574-177418 GCF_000412655.1 Myotis brandtii | reverse complement strand
GGATGAAATTAGAAAAATAGTTATAATTCGTAATAATTAGATTAACCTAAAAATTGAAAGATGTGTCAAAACAAATGACAGATGTCATGAAACATTGATTTTGATTGAAGGCTTCGCAATTTTGCGCTACAACATAACTTACAGCTGCATTCGCCAATAATTTCCGTTTAAATATTCACTTGCTACTATTATTATGGGACAGAGGAAGTATATTTTTATGGATTTCAGAGCGGAAGGAAGAGGGAGAGAGATAGAAACATCAGTGATGAGAGAGAATCATTGATCGGCTGCCTCCTGCATGTTCCCCACTGGGGATTGAGCCCACAACCGGAGCTGAGCATGTGCCCCGAATGGGAATTGAACCTCGACCTTCTGGTTCATAGGTTGTTGCTTAACCACTGAGCTACACTGGTGGGCTGTCAGACTTATATTTTTATCTCCCTAGTTAGACATGTAGCAGTAGATTAAAAACAACAGCAACAAACAACTAATGAAGCAATAGATCTCTACCCCTAATAGGTAAGTTATTTGGCATTTGACAGATGGAAGCACAACATTTAATTAAGATAGTCTGTCAAATAGGACATATACAAGATCAAGAAGTGATGATTGACTTGTACAGAGTGAAAAGTCAACAGAAATCTATAGCTGTTGGGAAATAAAAAATGCAGTGACTGTACCACTAGCTTCCTGTCAAGGTTAGGGTCAACTGCAGATCTGCCAGAAATAGAGCATCTGATTTGCTGAATGTTTGCCCTTAACCAAATTTAAGAGTGTATTTGAAATTATTATTGGACCTTCATCTGTTGAGTAGGGGGTAGGGGGATAGGAGTGTAAATTCAAAGATTTCAATGGGAATTTTTCATTTCTTTCTATCTATCTATCTATCTATCTATCTATCTATCTATCTATCTAAATGCCAGGTAAATGTGTATTGAATTAAAGTATTTTGTTGCAACCATCATACATACTGGATACATATGTCTTTAGAGCCACACTGACTTCCTGTCCTTCCTAAGTGCTTTAAAAGTTATTTGTCAGATCATTTGGCTCAGGAATCATCCTACAGAAGTCTCTCTGGCATTATTGTAACTTTTCACATATTCCTACTGTTTCATTTTAGCCTTGGAAACAAAGTTCATTAACACTAAAGGTAGTATAGGCTTAGAGTGTGGATTGCATGTGTGGACTAGATGTTGTTCAGATGGCTTTAGATCTTTTAAAAAATCTGTTAAAAGGTTAATTATTCCATGGTGGTTTTATTTGATGTATCACTAAAAATGAAATAGTGAATTCAGTTTGATGTTATTCTACCTGGGTTGTGTGTGTGTGTGTGTGTGTGTGTGTGTGTGTGTGTAATCAAAGCTTGTTTTGTACACTTTGCTTTTTACATTTTTATTTATATTTCTTAGAAGTGTTTCAGATTTTAGTATGACTCATTCTGGCTTCAAGTCTTATCAGCATCCCCTATAAATGTATAGGCATCTGTTCAGTTTACTGAAATATTCTAAATAAGATGAGCAAGGTCCAGATCAGTTAGTTCATGAAAAGTTATTTAAATAAATAACTTTTGATGTATTCTGGTCACCACAAAAGGAATTATACTACCAAACTCAACAATAAAATAAAGAGCGTAAAACAATTTAACATGAATTGGAAATAGATGGAATAAAAGGAAAAAAATGAAAGGTGAATTACATGTCCATATTTTAAGCTGGATATTTTATGGCTTTTTTTCCCTTCTTCACTACATAAGAAGATAGCAGACTAGCAATAAAGAGAGAGATCTAACAGATGTTCCACAGCAAAATGCTTCATCAGTTTATTTCTCATGATCCTATTAACACCATGAGCTGATTGATTATTCCTTGGTTAAAATTAAGTAATGTAAGATTGAACAAAAAAGAACAAAAAAGAACTCGTGGACATGGACAACAGGGTGATGATTGTGGGAGGGAGAGGGGTTTGGGGAAGGTAGAAGAGGGTATGGGGGGATAAATGATGATGGAAAACAATTAAATTAAAAACAGAATAAAGTTTCTTCTCTGCTTTAAAAAAAAGAGAAAGAATATCACAGTGTTCGCTTTTCAACTACATAAGACCTGCATTTCTCCCCTCATATCTTTTTGGCTTTGAAACTTAATTTGTTGTTGCTGTTGTTATTATTTTGTACTGTGTGGTTCTCTGTACAAAATATGCTGGCATATTTTAAGAGTTTATGAATATAAGCAGTGGATGACATCTTCAAAGCATAGCGAACCTACAGGTATTTAATTAGTACTAGCTTTGTTATATCAAACCCATGATGAAGTGTTAAGACTTTATACTGTATGTAGAGATGATACACTAAATTAGTGCCATTGTAACTTGAATAGTTAACTCAGTGTTTACTATGTAGCCAGCTCTATGCTAAGTGCTCTTCTGTCCAGTTAAGTAGGTACAGTTTTTTTCCTTTCATAAATGATGCCATTGACACAAATAAGTCAAGTCACTTGTTAAGTCACATAGCCAAGTAAACAGTGAACACAGAGTGATGGAAATATTCTAACATTGGATTCTAGTGATGGTTACACAACTGCAAACTTACTAAAAATGATTGAATTGTATACTTGAAGTGGTTTTATATGTGAATTATATTCCAATAAAACTTTTAAAAAGAATAAATGGGTTCAGAGCTTATTTTGGAGGGATTCTCTTTTATAAGTATAATTGTAAACTAATATAGTTGATACTTTTTGGTTCTGCATAATATTTTAGGTAAGTGGAATGGAAAACTGAATAAAGTAATATACTGTATCTTAAGTATCATTCATTCAGTAAGACAGAACATTGAAAGGTAACCCTCCACCCCATAAATTCAGTAAGAGTTAGAGTTTTTATGGGTAGGAATTATGGAGCTAAGTATTATAGTCTAAGTTTAAAGGGTAGTGATTCAAATGTGTTAATCTCTTGTGATTTATAGATATCAGGATCTTGATAGCATGCTCTCTCCACACACACACACACACACACACACACACACACATACACACACACACAGTCTTCAAAATTAGAAAAGGTATTGATATTTTCTCTCATCTCATCTATTCTGCCAATGTGTTTTTGTTTTATCTGCCCTCTCAACCCACTGGAGTGCCATGTCTTTTTTTTTTTCTTGCGGGTTCTGCTCCCCCTCTGTCCCTGGAGTGCCATGTCTTATGAATGAGTAAACACACTTGGGCTTCAGGCTATTTATATGTTCTTTTTTTATTTTTAGCACTTTCCTTTTATTTGGACCCTTGGATGCCCATTGACGGATGCTTGAGACCTTCAAGTAATCTTCAGATCATAGCAGAACTGTAAGGCCCTTTGTATGGGAAGGAGATAGTCCGTGTGCTGTGGACATGAACGGGGAGCAGCAGCTTGATGCAGGTATTGGTTTTGGTGAGCAGAATTCATTCCTCAGAGTACAGAATCATATTACCTTCCTGGGTGACATGGTCTGACTTACCTTCTGACACTAAAGAGAGAGCTGGTTGAAGATATGAGTTGTCTTTCTCTGTGCCTGGCACTAGGGGATACTCACAATGTTTCCTTTTCAACTAAATTTTATGAATAGACTTCTGTTTGAAAAAACAACATTTTAATTTTGATAGTTACTTTTGAATTATTTTGAAATAATTATATATTCATAAGAAGTTGCAAAGATAATACTGACAGGTCCTCGGTATCCATCACCAGTTTCTACCATTAGTTAAATCGCATATAAGTATAGTATAGTGTAAAAGCCAGGATTGACATATTTAAAAAGTGTATGTAGTTTTCTGTCATTTTATCACATACTAGAAGCCTGGTGCATGAAATT
>NW_005362116.1:164947-173555 GCF_000412655.1 Myotis brandtii | reverse complement strand
TCGCAGTGCAGGGCCCTCGGGAGATGTCCGACTGACGGACATCCTGAGTGCTGCCACCACCTCTGCTGCCCTCGCCAGCCGTGAGCCCAGCTTCTGGCTGAGCAGCGTTCCCCCTGTAGGAGTGCACTGACCACCAGGGGGCAGCTCCTGAGTTGAGTGTCTGTCCCCTGGTGGTCAGTGCGCGTCCTACCGACTGATCATTCCGCCGTTCAGCCGATTTGCATATTAGCCTTTTATTATATAGGATAGATTCCTGTAACCACCACCTCAGGCAAGATACAGAACTACTCCATCACCACAAAGAGCTCCCTATTCTGCCCCTTCATACTTATACTTACTTTCTTTCCCCCAGCCTTCCCTAAGTCAGGCAACCATTAGTCTGTTCTCTATCTCTATAATTTTGTCATTTCAGGAATGTTACACATATAGAACCACATAGTATGTGATTTTTTGAGGTTGCTTTCATCACTCAAAATAATGCCCTTGAGATCCATCCAAATTTTTGCACATATCAATAGTTTGTTTCCTTTTATTGCTGAGCAGTGTTTCATGGATATACTACAGTTTGGTTAACTATTCATCTACTGTTGTACGTTTTGGTTGCTTCCAGTTTTGGGCTACTAAAAATAAAGCTGCGCCCTAACTGGTTTGGCTCAGTGGATAGAACGTTGGCCTGCGGACTGAAGGGTCCCGGGTTCGATTCTGGTCAAGGGCATGTACCTGGGTTGCGATCACATCCCCAGAAGGAGGTGTGCAGGAAGCAGCTGATCGATGTCTCTCTCTCATCGATGTTTCTAACTCTCTATCCCTCTCCCTTCCTCTCTGTAAAAAATCAATAAAATATATTTAAAAAAAAAAATAAAGCTGCTTGCGCAATAGTATACTTCAGATTTCATTTTTCTGGGGTACATGTCTAGGAACACAATTGCTGGATCATACGTTTAATAAAGAAACTGCCAAACTACTTTCCAGGATGATTATACTATTTTACATTCTCACCATCCATGTATGAGAGATTTAGTTTCTTCTCATTCTCACTATCATTTGCTATTGTCACTATTTTTTATTTAACTCTGATGGGCATCTAATAGTGACAGCTTATCCTGATCTTAATTTGCATTTTCCTAGTGGCTAGTGATGTTGAACATGTGCTGTATCCTCTTCAGCACAGTGTCTCCATCTATTTGGTTCGTTTATGGTTTATCTGCCTTTTGTTTTTTTAAATATATATATTTTTATTGATTTCAGAGAGGAAGGGAGAAGGAGAGGGAGATAGAAACATCAATGATGAGACAGAATCATTGACTGGCTGCCTCCTGCACGCCCCCTACTGGGGATTGAGCCTGCAACCAGGCATGTGCCCTTGACTGGAATCGAACCTGGGACCCTTCAGTCTGCAGGAGGATGCTCTATCCATTGAGCCAAACCAGCTAGGGCCTTTTGTTGTTTTTTTCTATCCTCACCTGAGGATATTTTTCCATTGCTCTTCAGAAAGAGTAGAGGGGAGGGAGGAAAAGAGAGAGAGATACATTAATTGGTTGCCTCCCACACAAGCCCCTACCGACTGGGGCCGGGGATCAAACCCACAACCCAAGTACGTGCCCTTGACCAGGAATTGAACCTGAGACCCTTTGATGTGCGGGATGATGTTCTCACCAGCCAGGGCTATATGTCTGCTTTTTAACTAATAATTATTTCTTTAAACATTGAGCTTTTAAAAAAACAACTTTATTGAGGTATTTTTCTTTTTTTGAGGTATAATTATGCCCTTATAGAGTGTACAGTTCAGTGGCTTTCAGCATATTCACAAAGTTTTGTGACCATCACTAGTATTTCTAAAACATTTTCATCACCCCCTAAAAGAAACAGTTAGCAATTGTTTCTTGCCCCACTCAGCCTCTGGCAACCACCATTAGTCTCCTTTCTGTATGGATTTACTTATTTCTGCTTCCTTTTGATTAATGTTTATTTACATGGTATATCTTTTTTATTCTTATACCTTCAACCTGCCTATATATCATTATATTTGAAGTTTCTTATAACAGCACATAATCTTTTTTTAAATTTCAGTCTTATAATTATTGTGTATTTAGACCTTATACATTTAATGTAATTATTGGTAAGTTAGGGCTCAAGTGTGCTATTTTTGTTCATCTGTTTTCTGGGATTATTTTTGTCTTCTACCTCCTGCCTTCCTGTGGGTTACTTGAATATATTTTTTTAGAATTACATTTAGATTTGTCTATAGTGTTTTTTAGTGTATCTTTTTGTATAGCTTTTTAGTAGTTGCTCTAGGTATTACATTTTATGTACATAACTTATCAGTCTGTTGGTATCATCATTTTATTGGTTTGAGTCACATGTAGAAACTTTACCTATTTTTATGTCTTTACCTTGTAATATAATTATCATAAATATTTCCTCTTCATATTTTGAGAACCATATCAGATATTAAAATTTTTGTTTCAACTTTCAAACATAATTTAGAAAACTCTAGGAGAAGGAAAATATTTTTAAATATTTTTACTCTTTCCATTGTTCTTCTTATACTAACTATTTTATTATTTATTTCTACTGTTCATTAAAAATATAAACAGCCATAGGTGGTTTGGGTCAGTGGATAGAGCGTCAGCCCACGGACTGAAGGGTCCCGGGTTCTATCCCGGTCACGGGCATGTACCTCAGCTGCAGGCTCAATCCCCGGCCTTGGTCTGGTTGGGGTGCATGCTGGAGGCAAACAGTCTATGTGTCTCTCTCACATCCGATGTTTCTCTCTCTCTGTCTCTCCCCCTCCCTTCCACTCTCTCTAAAAATTAGTGGGAAAATGTCCTCCAGTGTGGATTAACAAGAAAATTAAAAATAAACAAATAGGTGTATGTACAGATATATTTATTTCTATACCTCTCTCACCATACACAAAAGTAGAGATACAATAACAACTGATTTGTAGTTTCCAGTTTCACTGAATATACTGGAAAGCATCCCACATCAGTATGTAGAAATTGTTCTCATTCCTTTTTACAGTTGTATAGTGCTGGATGTATAAACCATAGATCGTTCAGCCAGTTCCTTATTGATGGACATTGGGTCTTTGCAGTCTTGATTCATAAGTAGTGCTGCAGTGAATAGCTTTGTACATATGTCTTTTTGTATTTTGCCAGCATATCTTTGGAATAGATTCCTAGAAGTGGGATTGCTGGATCAAAAGGTAAATACATATATCATTTTGTTAGATATTGCCAAGTTTTCTTTCACTAGGGTTGTGTCATTGTGCTTTACCTGCTTAACTATAGCCTCACCATAGAGTATGTTGTCAAACTTTGGAATTTTTCCCAATGTGATATTTCAGTGCAGTTTTAATTTGCATTTCTCTTAAAAATGAGTACATTTGCATATCTTTCCATATGTTTCAGGACCTTTGAATTTCTTTTTTATAAAATTTCTTTTCCTGTATTTTGCTCATTTTTCTATCCAGTCATTAACCTGTTTCTTCTCTGTTTTTTAATAGTTTTTAATGTATGAGAAACTTTAGTTCCTTAGCTCATTATTTTTATTGTTGTTGTTTATTTTTATTTTTAAGGTAGCATGCTGTTTCAGGGACTAGGGTCCTTGTTAAGCACCATGAGTGTTCAGCCATGCTATGTTTTAGTAATGGAAATTGACTTTCTACTGGCCCATACTTCTAGGAGATTTCCAATGTGGTCTTTGTTGGCTTGTTACATTTCTAGTGAAAAATTGCAAATATATAAAAATGAAAGGGAAACAATGTAAGAACACCCACATAGCTACCCTGAAGAATTAATAAATGTTAACATTGTCTTACATTTGTTTCCATTGTTTTATTGTGGTAAAATATCCATTGTACACAGTTTACAATTTTAACCATTTTTAAAAGAGTGTACTGTTCAGTGGCATTAAGTACATTCATATTGTTGTGCACTCATTACCACAGTCTATCCCTAGAACATTTTTCATTTTCTCAAACTGAAGCTCTATGCTCGTTAAACACAAACTCCCCATTCTCGTTGCCCCACAGTTTTGGAAACTACCGTTTTTCTTTCTGCCTCTGTGAATTTGACTATTCTGGCTACCTCGTGTAAGTGGAACCATACAGTATTTATCCTTTCGCAGGTGGCTTATTTCACTTAGCATAATGTCCTCTAGGTTCATCCATGTTGTATTATGGTCAGAATTCCTTCTTTTTTTAAAAGACTGAATAATACTCCATTGTATGGATGTATCACATTTTAATTTCTTCTTCTGTTGATGGATACTTGGGCTGCTTCCACCTTTTGGGTATTGTGAATATTGCTGCTATGAACATTTGTGTACAAATGTCTGTTTGATTCTGCTTTCACTCCTTTTGGATATATACCCAGAAGTAGAATTGGTAGATCCTATGGTAATTGTATTTTTAATTTTTGAGAAACCACCGTATAGTTTTCCACAGTGGCCATACCATTTTACATTCCAACACCAGCAGTGCACAAGATTCTAATTTCTCACTTCCTTGCCAACATGTATTTTCTGCTTTTTGTTGTTAATCCTCACCTGAGGATATTTTTTCTATTGCTTTTCAGAGAGAAGAGTGGAAAGGGGGGGAGAGATTGATGTGAGAGAGACACATTGATTGGTTGCCTTTTGTATGTGCCAGAATCAGAGCAGGTAGCGAACCTGCAACCCTGTATACATGCCCTTGACCGGAATCAAACCCGGAACTCTTGGTCTGCAGGCCACTGCTCTATCCACTGAGCCAAACCGATTTCGGCTAAACCCAGGACTCTTGGTCTGCAGGCCACTGCTCTATCCACTGAGCCAAATTGGCTAGGGCTGTTTTCATTTTTAAAAATAAGTAAGTACTAGATAGGCACAACCCAGTTTATGCCTCTTTAGTACTTTTTAGAACTTCTCTTCTAATCATGTTTTCTCCTCTCCATCCCCAAAGGCAGCACTGTTCATTGCAAACTCACTAGTGCCAGGCATTGTTATTGGCAGTGGAGATACAAAGTTTCTGTCTTCATAGAGCTTGTTTTCTAAAGGGGAAGATAAAAGACATGGTGTACTGTCCAACAGGAATGAATGCCTTGAAGACCAGAAAGCAGAGCCTGGGAGTTTTCTACTGTGGGCACTGCTTGGAAGGCCTTGTTGGAGACAACTGAGTAGAGGCTTGAATGCAATGAAGGTGTGAATGACACTGGGAGATCAGTCTTGGGCTGCGGAAATAGCAAATGCAGAGGCTTTGAGGAAAGAACATGATTAGATTAAAAGAAGAATAAAGCCAGTGTCACTCGAGTGCAGTGAGCAAACAAGAGGCTGATTGGGAATGAAGTGGCAGGGTAGGTTGTAAGAGGATCAGATCATGTAGCGACTTTACAATCTCTCAAAGATTTTAGATTTTTCATCAATGTGATTAAAAAGTGAGTGATGTCAAGGTTAGGCCTTGGACGAGAGAGAACAATAGGAATGGTGAGATGTGATTAGGTTTGGGATATATTTTAAAGGTGATACCTAGAGAATTTTCTGATAGTTTGGATGTGGGATGTTAGATGTGAAAGAAAGGGAGGAAAGCAAGGATAATGTCACATTTTTTGGATTGAACCAAAATATCGACGAGGGTATGTTTTACTTAGTTGGAGAAATCAGATTAAAAATTCAAGTTGGAAATGCCTACCTATTAAGTATCTCAAATACTTGGTGTTAGGTACTAAGTACAATCCAAAGTGGTTGTAATAGTTACACTCTCACCAGCGTCATGTGATCCATTTGGGTGAAGCCCAGATGGGTCCCAACAGGAGACAGCATGTCACACTTCGTGCTGTTGAGGTTCATTGACGGCCAGTGCACCAAGGGAACCTACCATAAAGCCAGTTAACTTGTGAAGTCAATTGTAAGTTAGGTTTATTACTAAATTTATGTTTTTGCACCTTGAGTTTTCTTTAATTGGGGTCCACCTGTTTTTTTATTTGTTTTATTTTGTCTTTAATTCCAGATGCTGGGTCTGGTGTGGAAGAAGTGGAATTAAGCTGGGAAGATTATCTGGAAGAGACGGGGTCCACAGCAGTTCCCTATGGATCTTTTAAACACGTGAGCAGCAACTGCATTGCTTCACTGTTTACATCTGTTTTCTTTGACTTCCTATGCCATCATTAGACAGTTTGGAGTTGTTTTAAGTTGGGGCGCTTGAAAGAACTTGAATGCCTTTTCCTGTTTTCTCCCCCTGATACCCTTATTAAGAAAACTTGATATACTCTTAAAATTATTTTTGGTTTTGTGTACTTTCTGCCACTTAATGCAGGAATTGGTTTTTTTTGACTGGTCATGAATATTCCTTTATTTTTGACAAACAATCTTTTTATAAACTGAAGATAATGTTTTTTCTTGCTCTTTACATTATAACATTTTATGACTATTGGTTTGCTTATTGAAAGTAATTTCAGTAACACTGTTGTTTTCTATTATGTTGAGCAGAAATGTAGTAATGACATCCCGTCAGTCACATGGGTGGCCTGTGCAGCATAGTTTTATACCCTAACAGCCCAATTTAATGCTACCTGCCTATTAGTCACTTAGTAGCCGACTTGGTTATCAGATCAACTGTCAGGGTATTGCAGTGCTTGTGTTCAAGTAACCCTTATTTTACTTAATAATGCTACATTCATGTAACTTATACAGTATATTGTTATAATTGTTCTGTTTTAGTATTGTTGCTAATCTCTTACTGTGCCTCATTTATAAATTAAACTTTATTATAGATATGTATGTATAGGAAAAACATATAGGTGTATGGGGCTTGGTACTGTCCAGGGATTCAGGCATTCACTGGGGGTCTTGGAACATACCCCTTGTGGTTAAGGGAGATAGCCCCCATATTAGTTGTTTTAAGAGTATTCTCCAAATATTTGTGAATTTCCTAGTTTTCCTTCTGTTACTACATTTCAGTTTTATTCCATTTTGATCAGAAAAGATACTTTGCATGATTTCAGTCTTTTTAAATTTGAGACTTGTTTTGTGGCCTAACATTATGGTCTGTCCTAGAGAACATGAGAAGAATGTATATTCCACTGTTGCTGAGTGGGGTGTTCTGTTAATGTCTGTTAGTTCTCATTGGTTTATAGTCTTGTTCAAGTCCTCTGTTTCCTTTCTGTCTGGTGGTTCTATCCATTATGGATTGTAGGGTACCAGTTTGTTTAGAGATCAGCATAACCTTGATATCAAACCTAACATGAGTATTTTAGGAAAGGAAAATTACAGAGCAGTGTCACTCATGAAGACTGATGTGTAAATATTTGCATACAAAATAATAGCAAACTGAATGTAGCTGTATTTAGAAAGAATAATACATTAATAACAAGTTGATTTTTCCAGGAATGCAAGATAGTTTAAAACTTAAAAATCATCCAGCATAATAATAGTAGCAGAATAAAGGAGAAAAATCACATTATCATGTCATTATATAAAGAAAAATTATTAATAAAATTTCATACCCATCATGATAAAATTTTTAGCAAACTGTAGATGGGAATTTTTTTAAACTTTAATAAAGGATATCTACCCCAAAAAAATTTACAGGAAATTTTATTAATGGTAATACAATGCATGCTTTCTTTTTAATATGGAGCAAGACAAAGATACTGGTTAGCATGACTTTTGTTTGATACTGTTATAGAGGTTCTAGCCCAGCCGTGGGCAAACTATGGCCCGCGGGCCAGATCCGGCCCGTTTGAAATGAATAAAACTAAAAAAAAAAAAAAGACCGTACCCTTTTATGTAATGATGTTTACTTTGAATTTATATTAGTTCACACAAACACTCCATCCATGCTTTTGTTCCGGCCCTCCGGTCCAGTTTAAGAACCCATTGTGGCCCTCGAGTCAAAAAGTTTGCCCACCCCTGTTCTAGCCAATACAGTTAGGTTAAAAAAACACAGTAAAATGTATAAGGATTAGGAAGGAAGGGAAAAAATGTTATTTTTGCAGATAAATAAAATAATTTTAAGACATAATAATGAGTAATTTCAGCAGATTATTTAATACAGGAGAGCATAAAAAAATCTATTATATTTCTATATACCAGCAACAAACAAACAATGAAAGATGTTATTTACAATAACATTTTTTAAAAAGTTAAATGGCTAGTAGTTAAATGTAACAAAAATTTGCAAAGAAACTTCAAATCATCTATACTAATAAAAGGGTAGTATGCAAATTGGTCACGACACCCTTACAGTCATGACCGGATATGCTAATTCGTCATGATCAGCATGCAAATTGACCATCACTCCAACACACAAAGATGGCCGCCCCCAAGTGGCCAAAGATGGCCGCCACAAGATGACCTGCAGAGGAGGGCAGTTAGGGGTGACCAGGCCTGCAGGGGAGGGCAGTTGGGGGGGACCAGGCCTGCAGGGGAGGGCAGTTGGGGACAACCGGGTCTGCAGGGGAGGGCAGTTGGGGGCGACCCGGTCTGCAGGGGAGGGCAGTTAGGGGTGACCAGACTGGCAGGGGAGGATAGTTGGGGGTGACCAGGCCATCGGGGAGGGCAGTTGGGGGCAATTGGGCCTGCAGGGGAGCAGTTAGGCGTTGATCAGGCTGGCAGGGGAGTGGTTAGG
>NW_005362116.1:163987-164544 GCF_000412655.1 Myotis brandtii | reverse complement strand
AATTTCGTGCACCAAGCCTCTAGTCCTATATAATAAAAGCCTAATATGCTAAGTGTCCGGTCGTCTGGTGACCAGTCGACTGTTCAACCAATCAAAGCGTAATATGCTAATGACATGCTAAGGCCGCTCAACCGCTCGCTATGACGTGTACTGACCACCAGGGGGAAGACACTCCGACCAGTAGGTGAGCTTGCTTCTGGGGTCCGGCCCATCGGGTCTGAGCGAGATGGGCCGGATACACCCTGGAGCCCTGCTATGGTCCCTCCCTGGCTGGCCAACCTCCTGCATCCCTCCCCAGCCCTGATCATGCACCGATGGGGTCCCTCAGCCTGGTCTACACCCTCTTGCAATCCTGGACCCCTTAGGGGATGTTGGAGAGCCGGTTTCAGCCTGGTCCTGCAGGCCAGGCCAGGCCATGGGACTCCACTGGTGCACGAATCCGTGCACTGGACCTCTAGTCCTATCTAATAAAAGAGAAACATGGTAATTAGACATACATCCGCTACCCTTCCCATTGGCTAATCAGGGCGATATGCAAATTAACTGCCAGCCAAGAT
>NW_005362116.1:161047-161478 GCF_000412655.1 Myotis brandtii | reverse complement strand
GCACAAATTTTTGTTCACCGGGCCTCTAGTAGTGTTATAATTCAGGATAGTGATTACCTTTCAAGAGTCCAGTGGGGTTAGGGGAGGATTTTTACACAGAATGTGGGACTTTCCATCTCTGGCTCTCTCCTTTCCAGAGGTTGTTATTACCGCGTTGCATTTACTAGTAGTGGTCAGAGCTCCATAGTCTCCTTCAGTACACTTTGTCTTTCATGGCTTTTGAAGAGCAAATTACTTATCACTTATTTTATAGAATACTAGTGGCCCAGTGCACAAAATTTGTGCATGACAGGGGAATGTCCCTCAGCCCAGCCTGCACCCTTTCCAATCTGGGACCCCTCGGGGGATGTCTGACTGCCAGTTTAGGCCCGATCCCTGTGGGGCAGTCGGACATCCCTCTCACAATCCAGGACTGCTGGCTCCTAACTGCT
>NW_005362116.1:155080-160362 GCF_000412655.1 Myotis brandtii | reverse complement strand
GCCTGCTCACCCCCAACTGGCCCCCACTGCCGGCCTGCTCACCCCCAACTGCCCTCCCCTCCTGGCCTGATAGTCCCTAACCGCCTCTTCCTCAGCCCCACCACCATGGCTTTGTCTGGAAGGATGTCCGGAAGGTCTCCTGGAAGGTCTCCTGTCTAATTAGCATATTACCCTTTTATTAGTATAGAATTCCACAATTTAGGTTTTGTTTTTCTCATGCTTAGTTCGAGTTTATGCAGATTTGGCAAAAATGTCATAAAAATGATTTTGTGCTTTTTTTGTTTTATGATATCAAGGGTGTATGATATTGATGTTTTCAGACTGGTGATGTTAACTTTGATCACTTAGTTAGGGTAGTTTCTGCCAGATTTCTTCATTGTAATGTTACTGTTTTCCCCTTTGTAGTTAATAAGAATCTTGTAGGAAGAACCTTTGAGATTATGTAAATATCATAGTCATCATAGTAATATTAGCACTGACTCATGATTCTTGCCTGTAGTGTTTACTTCTGTGGTGTTTGTCTAAAGTTGATTTTCTATTTCCATCATTTCCCCCTATTTTTATTAATTGGTCTACTCTAAGGAATTTCTGTTCCCTCTTCTCTGTTAATTATTTTTAACAGTATGAGCTCATGGATATCCATGTAAATCAATGGGTTATAATCTACTAACCTCATTTATTTTATTGCTCAAATTGTCCCACATGTGTCTATTGGAAGATCCTTTTAATTGGCTCTCATGTTCTTTCCAAATGCCCCCATCATTTTTGGAGCATTTCCATACTTTTTGGCATCATAAGATATTCCAGGCTCCTACTGTGTTTTCCTTACCCCGGAATTTGGATCAATTATTTCTCCTTGGAGCCTTTGTTCTTTTTTATTGGAGGATGCTATTTAGAAATCAATATTTAAAAACTAAGTTTGCTATTGCTACTGAGTATCATTACTTCTACTGTCTGTCAGTTCACAGAGCTAGGAGATATATCTATGTTAACACATACATACATAGACATCTATACTTTTTTCTGCATTTCTTTCTATTTGTCTTTCTGTATGTCTATAATCATGACCTCATTCTGATACCTTAATTCCAATTCAGCACCACAAGATTCATTCTCTTCTTCCCCCTTCCTTATTTTCACTTCTTTCTCCCACATCAGAAACCTGTCTCTCATCATCTACAATATATTGATTTCTTTAATCTTAGTATACACATGCAGTAGTCCTAAAATTGCTAACCCATACCTTTGTGACCATATAATTTTTCATCTAAATTAGGACACTTTTGAGAGAGAAAGGGGCATTTTTAATTATTATTCAAGGACAACAAGTGTGAACATAGAGTGTTTCCCAGGGTAACTGAGAGGTATAGCTCCCTACATATGGTACATGACATACTAATTTTTTATTATTATAGTTTATTTTTATCCCATCTCTTTTCTAGAGTCATAAATTTTCTCTAGAATGATCTAGAAATCACTCCTGACAGCTTAACATGTCAAATATTAAGCTGTTAAAATGGTGAACATTTAGTGATGTATTTATTTACTAGAAAACATTTCTGTGATCATAATAGACTGATGGTGGTGAAAATACTGAGTTCTACTGAGATGGAACAGGACAGCATTGCTGTTCCCTGCTTTGTTTGGGTCATTCCTATGAGTTAGAATTGGAATTTCTCGGGTTTCCCTTGAGAGGATTTTATTGCATTTAGTACTTCAGAATTGTAAGGTTTTTTGTTTTGTTTTTTTAAAATATATTTTATTGATTTTTCACAGAGAGGAAGGGAGAGGGATAGAGAGTTAGAAACATCGATGAGAGAGAAACATCGATCAGCTGCCTCCTGCACACCTCCTACTGGGGATGTGCCCGCAACCAAGGTACATGCCCCTGGCCGGAATCGAACCTGGGACCTTTCAGTTCGCAGGCCGACTCTCTATCCACTGAGCCAAACCGGTCAGGGCAGAATTGTAAGTCTTAAAAAGAATGTCAGCCAAAGAAATACTCATTTGAGATACTTGTCTGGTAGTTAATAACATTTCCCTGTTCAGGTGGACACACGTTTGCAAAATGGATTTGCTCCTGGGATGAAACTGGAGGTGATTGTGAAAAAAGATCCTGAAATCTACTGGGTTGCCACCATCATTACCACCTGTGAGCAACTGCTCCTCCTCCGCTACGATGGCTATGGAGAGGACCGGAGAGCGGACTTCTGGTGTGACATCAGGAAGGCTGACCTTTACCCCATTGGGTGGTGTGAGCAGAATAAGAAGACTCTCGAAGCCCCGGAAGGTAATAAAATACTTCCTATCATGACATAATAGGATATTGCTGTAGGAAATCTCGTCCATAATCTTTTTAAAAAATATGTATTTTATTGATTTCAGAGAGGAAGGGAGAGGGAGAGAGAGACAGAAACATCAGTGATGACAGAGAATCATTGATTGGCTGCCTTTTGCATGCCCCACACTGGGGATTGAGCCCACAACCTGGGCACTTGCCCCTACCAGGAATTGAACCATGAGCTTCTGGTTCATAGGTTGACGCTCAACCACCGAGTCACGCTGGCCGAGCATCTTGTCCATAACCTTGAGGCTTTCAGTCTCCCATACACATAGGTTTTTCTAACTTTTTTTGGTTTAACATTTTGAAGGAAATATTTATAAAGGATAATGCACATTCTCTTATCTTTTAAAATTATTTTCTGTGCTCCATAAAGCCTCATGTTTTTGTGACACTCATAGGGAGCGTCACTTATTGTTCTGTAAGACTATGAGGCTCTCTGAGTTTGAGGATGTCTTTAGGTGCATTGGGCCAGATTGATTCTCTTTTATGACTTGATTGTCCTCTCTCCTCTCACCCACAAGTGATCTGAGACCTATGAACTAACTGAGGCTTTCTTCCACATAAAAGCCTACTGGGAGTAGAATCCAAATTTAGTAAGACAAAGACAGAAGGACAAAAGAGAGAGGAGTCATATAAAAATGGAGAAAGGGAGGAGAGACTGCAGATTTATGAAAATACCAGACCTTAATATGTTTTTCTTTCAACCTCTTATGCTGAAGGATGTAACTCCACTTATGAAATACGAGAGGCCTAGTGCACGATTCGTGCACGGGTGGGGTCCACTTGGCCTGGCCCCAATCGGGGCGGATCTGGGCTGGGCCTGTCGTGGGGGGAGGAGACGGTGGGAGGTTAGGTAGCCGGCCCGCCCCGATCAGGGCTGGGCTGGCTGGGAGGAGGGGCCAAGCAATTGGCCCATCCCACCACGGTCCCACTCTCGTCGGGGCCCATCGGGGCCAGCAGCGCCTCCACTGCTGCCCGCTGCCAGCACCGTGTCACTGACGCCTGCCATGTTCCGAGCCACCCCCTGGTGGTCAGGGCACATCATAGCGAGCTGTCGAACTCCTGGTCCCCCGATCGAATTCCCAGAGGGGACAATTTGCCAACCTGAAGAGATTCCCTCTGGGTAAAGAGAAGACAGTTGAGCATCAATGGTATAAGAGCTGCAATGGCCTGAAACATATCATATGTGACTTAGTCTATAATTTTATAATGGAACTTTTAAACAAAATTCTCATTGATCACTTTTGGATGATGGAAATATGCTGATAATTTTGAAGGCTGGTAAATATAGGGGAAGTATAAAGACAATTAAGCATATATCCTGCCTTCTTTTTGTGAACTTTAATACATACATACATAGTCATCTATATCCATGGCAGCGATTTTCAACCGGTGTTCCACAAGAATTGTTAAAACATGCAACACCTGACTATTTAGTCAGGGGCACTGACCTCTTGTCCCTTAGATTGCCAAATTTAAAAATAACTGCCAATACAACAGTAGCCATCTGGTGTGAATAAATAAAAATGATACCTATTTTTGTCAGGTCAGCAAAAAATACAGAATTCTGTGCCACAGAATTTTAATAATTAGTTTATGTGTGCCATGAGATGAAAAAGTTACCTTCTGGTAATCACACAGTTGAAGGGGAGAATTTTTTCTTTATAGAAGTAGCATATTGCTTAGTAAGCGAAGGAGGGGTGATAGAAAATTACCGTTTGTAGCCCCCAATGAATGAATGTATCTGTGTAGTGACTATTAAAAACCACTGACATCACAAAAGGAGAGACAAACAGACTGAATATGCCTCTTGCTGGAAGGATGTAACTCCACTTATGAAATATGAGAGGCCTAGTGCACGATTCGTGCACGGGTGGGGTCCACCCAGCCTGGCCCCAATCGGGGCAGATCTGGGCTGGGCCTGTCGAGAGTAGCTAGCCGGCCCGCCCCGATCAGGGCTGGGCTGGCTGGGGGGAGGGGCCAAGGGCAATTGGCCGTCGGGCCCCGCCCCCAATTGGGGGGTGGGGCTGATTGGGGGTGGGGCCGGATGTGGGGAGGGGCTGTGAGCAGTGGGCCGATTGGGGGCCAGTGGCCTGGGGGAGGGGCCATGGGTGGTTGGCCGGCCAGATTGGGCCGTTCACTGACCTCAGTGAGCGTCATAGTGACTGGTCGTTCTGGTTGTTATGGTGTTCCGGTTGCTGGCTTTTTATATATATAGATTCTTGCTCCCTTTCCTCCAAGAGTCAAATCTAAATTTGATCAAGCCTACCAGTTTTATAGAAAATATAGAGATCAGTAGAACAACAACTGGTTACCACAAGGAGGCAACCAGGAAAAGCAGATTCAGAAAAACTTTGTATAGCATAAAAGGCTGAGTCAAGAAATATGTGGCAAGATAAACAGAGAGACCGAGGGTTGCAGGGGAGGAGAAGGAACATACAGATTAAAAGAGATTCAGGTGATACATCAACCATTTGTAACATAGATCTCATTTGGATCCTGATTTGACTGAGCAAATTGAAAAAATCATTTTTGAGACATTTCAGAAAATTTGAACATGGGCTATATATATTTGATGTTAAGGAATTACTGCTAATTGTTTAAGGGGTGGTTATATAAAAAGTTCTTTTCTTTTGTAAATATATACTGAGATTATATTGGATGAAATTATATAATACTAGAGGCCCGGTGCACAAAAATTCACTGGCTGGGGAGGGGGGTCCCTCTGCCCGGCCTGTGCCCTCTTGCAGTCTGGGACCCCTCGGGGGATGACCACCTGCTGGCTTAGGCCTGCTCCCCGGGGGATTGGGCCTAAGATGGCAATCAGACATCCCTCTGGCAGCCCGGCAGCCCTCGGGGGATGTCCACTTGCCAGCGGGGAGCAGGCCTAAACTGCAGTCGGACATCCTTAGCGCTGCTGAGGAGGCAGGAGAGGCTC
>NW_005362116.1:140417-154239 GCF_000412655.1 Myotis brandtii | reverse complement strand
TACGGTTAATTACCCTTTTTGTCTTTTATTAGATAGGATCAGGAATTGGTTGGGTGGGGGTGTAGTGTGTAAAGGTATAGATCAGGGGTTGGCAAAGTATCTGTAAAGGTTCAGATAGTAAAAGTTTTAGGTTTTACTAGCCATGTGGTTTCTGTACCAGTTGCCCACCTCTACCTTTGCAGTGTGAAAGCAGCCACAGACAGTATGTAAACAAACAAGCATAGCTGTGTCAATAAAACTTTATTTCAGCAAGCTGAATTCAGCCCACATGTTGTAGTTTGCTAACTTCTCCAGATCTAGATGAAAAGATTAACCATGAAGTTACAGTTGTTGAACCTAGGATACAAGATGATTCATTATAATATTTTCTCTACTTTTATATATATTTGAAAATTCCTGTAATAAAAAATAAACTAGGTACCTTTTGGATAATTGTCCTTGTTTTGCATACAACTCCTACTAAACTATTCAGTTGTAGCTCTATCTAGGAGGGTTTTTTTTGACTGCCTCCTGCACATCTTCTCCTGGGGATCGAGCCTGCAATCCAGGCATGAGCCCTGACCGGGAATCAAACCCTGGCTTCCTGGTTCATAAGTCGACACTTAGCCACTGAGTCATGCTGGTCAGTAAGGCAAATTTTTATCTTAAGCTCTCAAAGAAGTAATTGTTGGACTCTTTGATACTAAAATGACATACCTCTAAACCATTTTCACTGGTTTAATGATCTGTATTCTATTTAGTTAGTTTCTCTGTGTTCCATGGCTGGCTATTAAGAGTAATCGCTCATTTTATTCCCTCCTCTAGGCATCAGAGACAAGGTGTCTGACTGGGAGGAGTTCCTGCGGCAGACTCTGAAGGAAGCGTGTAGTCCTCCTGTCCCGCTGCTAGAGGGCGTGAGTATGATCGCTTGCAGGATCAGTGTGGAAAACCCTTCCAGTCTTTAGTGAGATTTCCTGTCTAAGGAATCTTAAAATTGGTTGCTCATTTACTACCCCCAAGGCAAATAGGCATTATTATTAAAGACATAGGCATGTGTACTGGGAGGTTTAAGCTTATTATCCTCAGAGGTTACAAACTGCCGGCTTGCTCAGTGCCTAAAGTATTCTGAATTAGTTGCTAACACATAAAAATCTAGTTTTCCAAATGCTGTTATGTAGCTGGTGTTTTGGTGCTCTCACTCTGTAACAGAGCAGGTGTTGACTCTGCTTGAGGATGAGCATTTGTAACTCCCACACCAGGTGACTTGAGACTCTCTCCCTTTTAAAAAATATATATTTTTTTGCTTTCAGAGAAGGGAGACAGAGAGATAGAAACATCATTGATGAGAGAGAATCATGGATCTGCTTCCTCCTGCATGTCCCCCACTGGCATGTGCCCTGATTGGGCATCAAACCATGACCTCCTGATTCATAAGTTGGCACTCAACCACTGAGCCACACTGGCTGGGCAAGACTCCCTTTTTTTCAGTCAGAAGACAGTAGTAGATCTGTAGTACTTCTACCACCTACTTGCTTTCAGCAGTCCTTTTACATTATTGTAGGTTTTGAGCTTGTTAGTAATCATAGATTTCTTGTTTTTATAAAAATCAGTTTATTGGTTGTGACATTTCTAAATTATTTTTTGTTACTTTGTGCAATTGCAAAATGTAATGTATGAAGTTTCCAATTTCTCTACATCGTTGACAACACTTATATTCTCTTTTTGGTTATAGCTATTCTAGTGAGCATAAAGTAGTACCTCATTTGGATTTAGGGAAGTCACTTATTTCCCTAATGACTGAGGATGTCGAGCATCTTTTCAAGTGCTTATTTGCGATTTGTGTATCTTTTTCTAGAGAAATGTCTTTGCCCATTTTAAAAATTGTAATTATTTATTTGTTTGTTTATATATTTATATGTTTTTTATTGCTTTTTTTTTGAGAGAGGAAGGAAGAGAGAGAGAGAGGGACAGAGAGAGAGAGAAACATATATTGGTTGCCTCCTATGGGTGCCCCAGCCAGGGATTGAACCCACAATCTAGGTATGTGCCCTGACTGGGAATTGAACCCACAACCTTTTGGTATAGGAGATTACTCTCCAATCAACTGAGCCACCTTGCCAGGGCGTCCCTTTTTAAATTGGGTTATGTCTTTTAATATATATTTTATTGATTTGTTACAGAGAGGAAGGGAGAGGGATAGAGAGTTAGAAACATTGATCAGCTGCCTCTTGCACACCTCCTACTGGGGATGTGTCCGCAACCAAGGTACATGCCCTTGACCAGAATCGAACCTGGGACCCTTGAGTCCGCAGGCTGACGCTGTATCCATTGAGCCAAACCGGTCAGGGCGGGTTATGTCTTTTAATTATTGAGTTGTAAGAGTTTCTTATGAATTTTAGTTGCAAGTCTAGATCAGATAAATAATTTTCAAATATTATCTCCAGTTCTGTGGATTATCTTTTCACTTTCTTGATATCATTTACAGCACAAACATTTTTTATTTTTATGTAGTCCATTTTATCTGTTTTTTCTTTTTTTTGCTTGTGCTTTGGTGTCATATCTAGGAAAGCTTTGCTTAACCTGACTCATTTCATTATGTTTAGCTAGGACTTGGTACATGTTAAAGACTCAGTAAAATTTGAGCAAATGCATGAAATCATGAACAAATGAATTAATAAATACTCTTCTGTACATTGACCTTGATTCTGCCATTTTATCTTTAGCTGTGAATGTGTTTCCTCCACTTGTTCCCATGTTCATTTGCATAATAAGAATATGCAAGTGTCACAGAGCAGTTCTTATTAGAAAAAATGTAAGTTTGAATATTAAGAATTGATTATGTAATAATGTTGGAATTAGCATTCCTCTTATTCTTTATTGTAGCTTTTAATATATATCTAGAGAGTGAGACTTAAACTTTTCCTTTCTATCAGTGTAATGAAAGCACTGTGTTCTTAAGAACATTGTGAAATGAGTAAAAACATCAGAAACAACCTAAATGCCATCAGTAGATAAGTGGATCAATCACTGCCCATTTGTAATACTGGATAGCAATACAACAGTTTAAAATAATGAGGAAGCCCTAGCCGGTTTGGCTCAGTAGATAGAGTATTGGCCTGCAGACCGAAGTCCTGGGTTTGATTCTGGTCAAGGACAAGTACCTCGGTTGCAGGCTCCTTTCCAGCCTAGACCCTGGTCAGGGCTTGTGCAGGAGGCAACCAATTGATGTGTTTCTCTCACATTGATGTTTCTGTCTGTCTTTCCCTCTCTCTTCCGCTCTTTCTAAAAATCAGTGGAAAAATATCCTCGAGCAAGGATTAAAAATAATAAAACAATGAGGAAGATTTGTATGTGCTATTATAGAAAGATAGCTATGATTTATTAAGTGACAGACACAAATTGAAAAACAGTTTACAGTGTTCCTACTTAAAAAAATGAGAGAGTGAAAGACACAGACTTGTGTGTAGAAAACCCAGTCTCAGAGAGTGTGTGCCAAAGTGTTTATTGTGTTTTTCTTTTTAAAGGTGGGATTGTGAGGTATTTCGACTTTTGTTGTTTTTTTTCTTTGATGATCATATTTGCTTTTACAACAATCAGAGACTAATGATGATATTTTTAAAATCCTTACTAGATTAAGCTATCTAACATAATCCTCAAGGCAGAGATCTGTTAGAATAGTTTTATTGGTACATCTACACAATGGAATACTACGCTGCGGTAAAAAAGAAGGAACTCTTGCCTTTTGCAACAGCTTGGATGGGACTGGAGAGCATTATGCTAAGTGAAATAAACCAGTCAGAGAAAGATAAATACTACATGATCTCACTCATTTGTGGAATAAAGAGAACAACATTGACTGACGAACAGGGACAGATCAAAAGACAGAGAAACAGCAATCAGACTATTAATCCCCAGAGGGAAAGTAGGGGAGGGTGGGGGTAAGGGGAAGAGATCAACCAAAGGACTTGTATGCATGCATATAAGCCAAACCAATGGACATGGACAACAGGGGGATGAGAGCATGAGGGGGGGCGGGTGGAGATGGGGGTTAATGGAGGGGAATGAGGACACATTTGTAATTCCTTAGCTAATAAAGAATTTAAAGATTTTTAAAAAAAGAATAGTTTTATTGCATTATAGGTAGATTTTTTTTAAGACAAACATTTTATATCACCTACAGATAATACTATAGGTTCTTTTATGCTATTAGACAATTCAGTATCACTGACTTTGAATGGGTAAAAATATAAAGGCTTGTTTGAGGTTATTTAAACTTGACTTTTTAGAATATTATGTTAACTTCTCTTATGTAATATTGTCTCCTTTTTTACCTACAGCTCCGTAATGGGAGGAACCCTTTAGATCTCATTGCTCCAGGCTCCAGGCTGGAATGTCAAGCTTTCCAGGACACGCTAAGCACTTGGATTGTTACTGTAGTAGAAAACATTGGGGGAAGGCTGAAGCTACGCTATGAAGGACTTGAAAGTTCTGACAATTTTGAACATTGGTTGTATTACTTGGATCCGTTTCTTCATCACGTTGGTTGGGCAGCTCAACAAGGATATGAACTTCAGCCCCCATTAGGTGAAGAGAAGTATAACATTTTTCTTTTAACTATTATATTATTGTTATAATATGTTTTTATTAATATTTATGAGGCTGAGAAAAGCATTATTCTGCATATTATAAAAGCTTTTATTACTTTGCATAATAGAGATATTGAAAAAACATATAGGGAGTTAAGCTAAACACCTATTATTCTTTTCATTTTATTGCTTTTGGTAAGAGGTCAGTATCAGGTGAGGCAGAAATCTATGATATGCATACCTTATAGATTTCTGCCTCACCTGATACTGACCTCTTACCAAAATTAAAGAAAAATTCCCTAGGTAGCATTCATATAGGTATCGGAGTGGGACAGATCTGGAGTTCAAAGCAGATTGTCGATTAAGATATTATAACTGGAGTTACTGTGTAAATCCATTTGCATTTATTATTATGTGCCCTAGTTTGGATGTTGTATTATGTTATTTTGTGGACTACAGCAGTCCTTTATCTCACTGTAGGTGTTTGCATCGTACTTTACTCCCAAAGCTCTGAACCGAGGAGAGAAGATGGTATAAGTGGGCTTGAATCCTTTTCTTTCCCAGTGGAAAGTGATTTATTTATTTATGTGAATGCTTTCACAATAGTTACTGATATGTATATTCAGTAGTTATTTAAAGTTACCTGTCTTGTTTTACTAAAGCCATCAGGCATCTGAAAAATGAAACTGAGTGGCAAGAGATCTTGGCCAAAGTGAAAGAGGAAGAGGAAGAGCCATTACCATCTTACTTATTTAAGGTAAAAACAAAAACGAGTGAAACAGTCTGAGGGAGGTGCAGGGCATAAAATAACCCCTGGAGTCAGAGTGCTGTGGCGTCCGAAGGAGGGAAGAGGTTTGAAGGCTGGAGTGATGCTCATCCTTTTCTTCTTCTAAAAATAGTCTAGGTTTTCTCCCAAAGACCTCTTAGAGCATTTTGAGCTTTTTCTACCCTTAAAAAAATGTTTTTTTAAATTTCCAATTATGGCTGACACAATATTACCTTAGTTTCAGGTATACAACATAGTGGTTAGACATTTATGTAACTTACAAAGTGATCCCCCCAATAAGGTACCCATCTAACACCATACAGAGTTATAGTAATATTATTGTTATATTTCCTATGCTGATTTCTACATCCCTGTTACTGTTTTATAACTGGTAATTTGTACTTCTTAATCCCTTCAAAGTGAAGGAATTTTTCCTACGCTTAACTATATAGTTTTGACTTGTTATCAACTAAACTTGTTTTTCTGTCAGATAGCCTTTGTGTTTAAGATGTAGAGAGTAGGAGTGCCTCCTGTGGTTTTATTCCTGAATAATGTTTTTCAGGGAAGGAAATGATAGGATTAGGTTCTTTACCAGAAGTTGGACAGGTCCATTATTTTAATTAACTGAGGGTAGTATTCAGTTATATATGAGTATAAAATTAATGTGAAAATACTATGTTCTTATTCCCTCTTGGTGTTTGCATTTCAGGACAAACAAGTGATCGGTACACATTCATTCTCTGTAAATATGAAACTGGAAGCTGTGGATCCCTGGTCTCCTTTTGGGATCTCGCCTGCTACAGTTGTTAAGGTAAAATGGGGGCGACTTTCTTGGTAAGAATTCCTGTCAGGGTGACTGGGTTAGGAAATTAGTAGTATTTTGGTTTCAGGCTCTCCTAATCCAACCCATTGTACTGCCCAGTCCTCTATGGCCTCTTCCTTCTTTGGAGATTGGTTGCCCCAGCCAACCAAAGCGCAGGCACCAGAGTAGAGGGGCATGTTTTGGGGGGGAGGGGGGTCAGGTCTGCCTGTAATAGAGGAGAGTCAGCCGGCAGGTGAGCCGTGGTACCTGAAAAGCCTGGAGGCGGCAGTGTCACTGGTGTCCAGCCAGGTGCAGGAGATGTATGGGCAGCAGGTGATCAGTATCACGGGACCTGCCACTTGGATTGCCCAGCCATGGATTCTAGGTTCCGACTTTAATCTTTTGAAAGACTGACAAAAGTAAGGCTCTTGTTAGGAGTAGCCACAAGAACTGGGCAGGTGTCAAGGCCCAGTTACTCGGTTATTAGAACTGAGGCATAAAGGAGAGAATTTCAGTTGAAAAACCCCATTTACTGAAAGTAGAACCAAAAGTCGTGCACAACTAGAGGAATAGTTGCTTTGATGCTGAGTCATCCAACCTGGTAAGATTGAAAGTTTCTTTGCCTTGGAAAAAGAATCATTCTTAGAATGGGGAGGAATTCTGACCCTGCAATGATGTCAGAAGACCGTAACTAGAGTCTGAAGGCTGTGGGGTGGTGAGGAGCCAGAGGAGGTTCATACAACCACTTTGGCATTTGAAACTAGGCTAGGATCTGAAAATCGAATATACTGGTCCAGTTGACTCCTCAGTAAGCCTAAACCAAATTTTGTTTGGAACCATAATACTTAGATTTGAATCCAGGTTCTGCTAGTTCCTGCTTGCTCCTGGCTATGTAACACGGGGCAAGTTATTTAACCTCTTTTTTTATTTTTTGAGTTTTTTTTAATTTTTTTTTTTTTTTTTACTTCTCATCTGAGGATATTTTTTCCATTAATTTTTAGAGAGGGGGCAAGGGAAGCAAGGGAGGAAGGGAGGGTGGGAGGGAAAGAGGGAAAGAGGGAGGGGGTGAGAGAGAGAGAGAGAGAGAGAGAGAGAGAGAGAGAGAGAGACATCAATGTGAGAGAGACACATCAATTGGGTGCCTGCTGCATGCTTCCTGACTGGGGCCAGGGAACAAACCTGCAACCCAGATATGTGCCTTTGACCAGGAATTGAACCCTCGACCCTTTGGTGTGCCGGCTAATGCTCTAACTACTGAGACACATGGCTTAACCTGTTTTTAAACTTAGTTTCTTTATCTGCAAAATGGAGTTGATAATAGTGCCTACCTCGTTAGATTGTTAGGAAGATTAAAACTGATTAATTAAAGCATTCAATTAAAATAGTGTCTGACACAGAAAACATTTATTGAGTGTGTAAGTAGTAGTATTAATACCCATTGTAGTTAAGAACTTTTTTTTTTAATCACATCCAAGCACATGTTTTCATTGATTTTTAGAGAGAGAGAGAAACATCAAACTGTTGCCTTCTGTATGCACCCGACCAGGATTGAGCCTGCAACCTGGGTGTGTGCCCTGACCGAGAATTGAGCATGCAACCTTTTTGGTGTATGGGACAATGCTCCAACCAACCGAGCCACCTGGCCAGGGCATAGCTATAAACTTTTGTAACATGTTCAGTTGTGCCAAGGAAATGACATGTGTATGTTTGTGTGTGTGAGTGTGTGTGTGTGTGTACATGTGTGCACGCACATGCATGCGTGCATGGGCACATACACATAAAACTATTCATTTATTTTATCAATTGTATGTACAGGTTTTTGACGAGAAGTACTTTCTGGTGGAAATGGATGATTTGCGACCAGAGAATCATGCAAGGCGATCCTTTGTGTGTCATGTTGACAGTCCTGGTATTTTCCCTGTGCAGTGGAGTCTGAAGAATGGTTTACACATCACACCCCCTCCTGGTATTCATTCCTTCTGTTCTGAATTGGTTATCAGGAACTTTCCTTTGAAATGAGATTTATCAGATACGTTACCTGGACCTCTTGTCCCTTTCTCTCTTCATGCCCCAGCCTCTCCTTAACATTTCGGAGCCCAGGACAAGTATAAGTGAAGGCCTAGGATCCATATATTTACATACTTGAAAGTTATAAATTGTTAAGCTCTAAATGAAGTCTGTTCTGTCCTACCTTGACAAATGCATCTTCATGACAACCTGGGGTTCCATGTGGGTTCCTTAGTTCCTTCCACCTTGTTTCTGTTGGGAGGTCACAGAAGGGTGGGGATAGTTTGTGCAGTGGATATTGAGAGCTGATTTATGAGAAGAGATGTGAGAGCCAGAGCTCGGAGGTAGATTATTGGTGATTTTTAGGTATCTGGGCCTTATCTTAGAGGGAGACTGTTCAGATCCAGAGAGAGGTTTATGGTCAAGAGTAGGACATAGAGGGGTAGTAGATAGGAAAGTAGCAGCTCATGTTCTGGTGTTTGCAGCTTTGCAAAGTATAATCTTTGACCCTTTAATCAAAACTTATAAATATGACTTCGTTGAGCTTGAATGAAATTTTTAATATTTTTTAACTTGGAATATCTGTAAGTGTCAGACATTTTTCTGACTTTTCTATCAGCAAACGAGATTTGTTGGCAGACTCTACATCCTTTTTTAGTAGGCTTCTGGTGAAGGCCAGCTAAATGCTGACTGCTGGAGCATGGGGCTGGGAGTGCCCTGTGTGCGAGCAGGAGTCATAAGCTCAGAGCTTTTGCCTTCCATTCAGTTTTCTTTCATCCAGCAAACATTATGGAATGTTTGCTATGAACCAGACATTGGGCTTGTCACTAGGGGGTACAACACATTTCCTTCAAGGAGCAAGAGGGAGAACAGTAACAGCCTCCCAGGTCCTCCTTCGTCAGTGGACAGAATGGGAGAGCCTGCCTGGTGGGATGGGGTGAGGGGCACATCTGCAAGAGCAAGTTCTTGTTTTTCAGGAAGGCTCTGTGCATCCCAAGTTCTTTATCCTGCCTGCTGACTTTCGTGAAAAGGAGAACCCATGATTAAAGCTATTGGGCTTTCAGCACTGTTAAGACAACTCAACTGTCTTTGTAAATAGAAGGAAAGTAGTGGAATATCTCATTGAAAATGGCAGATAATTTACTGTGAGGAATTGAGGTGGAGGCAGAAGTAGAACATGATACCAATCTCAGTTGGGCAGAAGCGATTGCAGGGGCTGTTTGGCTGTAGGATTGGCATAGTCTTGAGTAGCTTGCTTTGTACCTGTGAGCTCTGCAGAGCCTAGAGGCCTCAGACACAGCAGGCGCAGCCCAGCTCCTTGCACACAGATGCAGAGACTTCTACCCAGAACCTGGTAGATTTAAGTGGAGAGGCAAGTTCAACTTTTTTCTAAAATGAATTCATGATTCAGGTTATAAGAGCATTGAAATTCTGTAGGGCATGAATCATAGTCGAGAACATCATATTCGTAGGAGCTAAGATATGTTTAAGGAAACAGCTTTATGAAAGAAAAAAGTCTTAGCTGATTACATAGTACTGCTGTCTCCTTTAGAGCCTAAGTCATAATAGGATTGATGATAAGATTCGATTTATTGGTACAAATCAAATCCAGTTATAACTGTCTTAAATTTTTTTGTAAATTGCCGGTAATTAATCATATAAAATATTGCTCAAAATAAATGCCTCATTTGAAATTAAAAATTTATCCAAAGAATTATAGTGTCATGTAGTTTGACCACATTTGCTCTGTTTTATAAAATAAACAAACAATGCTTTGGATTTATAAAGTGTTTTTACCCCCGTCTCTAGAATGATTAGAGTCCCCAAATTAGCAAAATTAGAAGTTGTGGGTGCACTTTTGGCAGAGCAATAAAGCCAGGCATGCTTTTGTGATGTGAATCATTGTTTTTGTTTGTTTGTAATTATTATTTAAAGTATTATATATGTCTCCTTTCTCCCCCATCAACCCTTCCCTGGCCACGCCCACCCCCAGCACATACCTGCAACCCAGATATGTGCCTTTGACCAGGAATTGAACCCTCGACCCTTTGGTGTGCCGGCTAATGCTCTAACTACTGAGACACATGGCTTAACCTGTTTTTAAACTTAGTTTCTTTATCTGCAAAATGGAGTTGATAATAGTGCCTACCTCGTTAGATTGTTAGGAAGATTAAAACTGATTAATTAAAGCATTCAATTAAAATAGTGTCTGACACAGAAAACATTTATTGAGTGTGTAAGTAGTAGTATTAATACCCATTGTAGTTAAGAACTTTTTTTTTTAATCACATCCAAGCACATGTTTTCATTGATTTTTAGAGAGAGAGAGAAACATCAAACTGTTGCCTTCTGTATGCACCCGACCAGGATTGAGCCTGCAACCTGGGTGTGTGCCCTGACCGAGAATTGAGCATGCAACCTTTTTGGTGTATGGGACAATGCTCCAACCAACCGAGCCACCTGGCCAGGGCATAGCTATAACTTTTGTAACCATGTTCAGTTGTGCCAAGGAAATGACATGTGTATGTTTGTGTGTGTGAGTGTGTGTGTGTGTGTACATGTGTGCACGCACATGCATGCGTGCATGGGCACATACACATAAAACTATTCATTTATTTTATCAATTGTATGTACAGGTTTTTGACGAGAAGTACTTTCTGGTGGAAATGGATGATTTGCGACCAGAGAATCATGCAAGGCGATCCTTTGTGTGTCATGTTGACAGTCCTGGTATTTTCCCTGTGCAGTGGAGTCTGAAGAATGGTTTACACATCACACCCCCTCCTGGTATTCATTCCTTCTGTTCTGAATTGGTTATCAGGAACTTTCCTTTGAAATGAGATTTATCAGATACGTTACCTGGACCTCTTGTCCCTTTCTCTCTTCATGCCCCAGCCTCTCCTTAACATTTCGGAGCCCAGGACAAGTATAAGTGAAGGCCTAGGATCCATATATTTACATACTTGAAAGTTATAAATTGTTAAGCTCTAAATGAAGTCTGTTCTGTCCTACCTTGACAAATGCATCTTCATGACAACCTGGGGTTCCATGTGGGTTCCTTAGTTCCTTCCACCTTGTTTCTGTTGGGAGGTCACAGAAGGGTGGGGATAGTTTGTGCAGTGGATATTGAGAGCTGATTTATGAGAAGAGATGTGAGAGCCAGAGCTCGGAGGTAGATTATTGGTGATTTTTAGGTATCTGGGCCTTATCTTAGAGGGAGACTGTTCAGATCCAGAGAGAGGTTTATGGTCAAGAGTAGGACATAGAGGGGTAGTAGATAGGAAAGTAGCAGCTCATGTTCTGGTGTTTGCAGCTTTGCAAAGTATAATCTTTGACCCTTTAATCAAAACTTATAAATATGACTTCGTTGAGCTTGAATGAAATTTTTAATATTTTTTAACTTGGAATATCTGTAAGTGTCAGACATTTTTCTGACTTTTCTATCAGCAAACGAGATTTGTTGGCAGACTCTACATCCTTTTTTAGTAGGCTTCTGGTGAAGGCCAGCTAAATGCTGACTGCTGGAGCATGGGGCTGGGAGTGCCCTGTGTGCGAGCAGGAGTCATAAGCTCAGAGCTTTTGCCTTCCATTCAGTTTTCTTTCATCCAGCAAACATTATGGAATGTTTGCTATGAACCAGACATTGGGCTTGTCACTAGGGGGTACAACACATTTCCTTCAAGGAGCAAGAGGGAGAACAGTAACAGCCTCCCAGGTCCTCCTTCGTCAGTGGACAGAATGGGAGAGCCTGCCTGGTGGGATGGGGTGAGGGGCACATCTGCAAGAGCAAGTTCTTGTTTTTCAGGAAGGCTCTGTGCATCCCAAGTTCTTTATCCTGCCTGCTGACTTTCGTGAAAAGGAGAACCCATGATTAAAGCTATTGGGCTTTCAGCACTGTTAAGACAACTCAACTGTCTTTGTAAATAGAAGGAAAGTAGTGGAATATCTCATTGAAAATGGCAGATAATTTACTGTGAGGAATTGAGGTGGAGGCAGAAGTAGAACATGATACCAATCTCAGTTGGGCAGAAGCGATTGCAGGGGCTGTTTGGCTGTAGGATTGGCATAGTCTTGAGTAGCTTGCTTTGTACCTGTGAGCTCTGCAGAGCCTAGAGGCCTCAGACACAGCAGGCGCAGCCCAGCTCCTTGCACACAGATGCAGAGACTTCTACCCAGAACCTGGTAGATTTAAGTGGAGAGGCAAGTTCAACTTTTTTCTAAAATGAATTCATGATTCAGGTTATAAGAGCATTGAAATTCTGTAGGGCATGAATCATAGTCGAGAACATCATATTCGTAGGAGCTAAGATATGTTTAAGGAAACAGCTTTATGAAAGAAAAAAGTCTTAGCTGATTACATAGTACTGCTGTCTCCTTTAGAGCCTAAGTCATAATAGGATTGATGATAAGATTCGATTTATTGGTACAAATCAAATCCAGTTATAACTGTCTTAAATTTTTTTGTAAATTGCCGGTAATTAATCATATAAAATATTGCTCAAAATAAATGCCTCATTTGAAATTAAAAATTTATCCAAAGAATTATAGTGTCATGTAGTTTGACCACATTTGCTCTGTTTTATAAAATAAACAAACAATGCTTTGGATTTATAAAGTGTTTTTACCCCCGTCTCTAGAATGATTAGAGTCCCCAAATTAGCAAAATTAGAAGTTGTGGGTGCACTTTTGGCAGAGCAATAAAGCCAGGCATGCTTTTGTGATGTGAATCATTGTTTTTGTTTGTTTGTAATTATTATTTAAAGTATTATATATGTCTCCTTTCTCCCCCATCAACCCTTCCCTGGCCACGCCCACCCCCAGCACATGCCCCCACCGCCCCAGTGTCCATGTCCATTGGTTATGCTTGTATGCATGCATTCAAGTCCTTTGGTTGATCTCCTACCTCCCCAGCCCCTCCCCTGCCTTTCCTCTGAGGTTTGACAGTCTGTTCAATGCTTCTCTGTCTTTGTATCTATTTTTGTTCATCAGTTTATGTTGTTCATTATATTCCAGAAATGAGTGAGATCATGTGATATTTATCTTCTCTGACTGGCATTGTTCTCCTGTCTCTACCTAGGCTACCCTGGCCAGGACTTTGATTGGGCCGACTACCTCAAACAGTGTGGTGCTGAAGCTGCTCCCCAGAGGTGCTTCCCTGAGGTGAGAACCCGGACCGACCCCTCGCAGCCACTGCTTCCTGTGCTTTTTGTGATGAGTGCTCTGAAGTCAACCCTCCCACTCAACCCAAATAAGCATCTTGTTGATTGTAATCAAATGGTCCAAGGAAAAATCCATTCACTGCAGAAGCTAATTTGTTAATTATTTAAAGTTTATCAGTTTTATTTTTTATTAACTGAAATATGAATTTAAAATTGTAGTTCATAATGATTTTTGATGGTTCAATAATATGAAAAAATATTAAGTGGAAAAAATTGTTAAACTTATTTAAAACTATCAAAATAATTATATTTTTAACATAATAAAAAATAATTTATTTATCAAAATAAAACCATGCACATGGCTTACAAACCCAAACAGCAGTAAAAAGCTTAGAACATAAAACACCAGTTCTCAGCCTAACCGGTTTGGCTCAGTGGATAGAGCGTCGGCCTGCGGACTGAAGGGTCCCAGGTTTGATTCCGGTCAAGGGCATGTACCTTGGTTGCAGGCACATCCCCAGTA
>NW_005362116.1:123866-137842 GCF_000412655.1 Myotis brandtii | reverse complement strand
GGGGGGTCAGGTCTGCCTGTAATAGAGGAGAGTCAGCCGGCAGGTGAGCCGTGGTACCTGAAAAGCCTGGAGGCGGCAGTGTCACTGGTGTCCAGCCAGGTGCAGGAGATGTATGGGCAGCAGGTGATCAGTATCACGGGACCTGCCACTTGGATTGCCCAGCCATGGATTCTAGGTTCCGACTTTAATCTTTTGAAAGACTGACAAAAGTAAGGCTCTTGTTAGGAGTAGCCACAAGAACTGGGCAGGTGTCAAGGCCCAGTTACTCGGTTATTAGAACTGAGGCATAAAGGAGAGAATTTCAGTTGAAAAACCCCATTTACTGAAAGTAGAACCAAAAGTCGTGCACAACTAGAGGAATAGTTGCTTTGATGCTGAGTCATCCAACCTGGTAAGATTGAAAGTTTCTTTGCCTTGGAAAAAGAATCATTCTTAGAATGGGGAGGAATTCTGACCCTGCAATGATGTCAGAAGACCGTAACTAGAGTCTGAAGGCTGTGGGGTGGTGAGGAGCCAGAGGAGGTTCATACAACCACTTTGGCATTTGAAACTAGGCTAGGATCTGAAAATCGAATATACTGGTCCAGTTGACTCCTCAGTAAGCCTAAACCAAATTTTGTTTGGAACCATAATACTTAGATTTGAATCCAGGTTCTGCTAGTTCCTGCTTGCTCCTGGCTATGTAACACGGGGCAAGTTATTTAACCTCTTTTTTTATTTTTTGAGTTTTTTTTAATTTTTTTTTTTTTTTTACTTCTCATCTGAGGATATTTTTTCCATTAATTTTTAGAGAGGGGGCAAGGGAAGCAAGGGAGGAAGGGAGGGTGGGAGGGAAAGAGGGAAAGAGGGAGGGGGTGAGAGAGAGAGAGAGAAAGAGAGAGAGAGAGAGAGAGACATCAATGTGAGAGAGACACATCAATTGGGTGCCTGCTGCATGCTTCCTGACTGGGGCCAGGGAACAAACCTGCAACCCAGATATGTGCCTTTGACCAGGAATTGAACCCTCGACCCTTTGGTGTGCCGGCTAATGCTCTAACTACTGAGACACATGGCTTAACCTGTTTTTAAACTTAGTTTCTTTATCTGCAAAATGGAGTTGATAATAGTGCCTACCTCGTTAGATTGTTAGGAAGATTAAAACTGATTAATTAAAGCATTCAATTAAAATAGTGTCTGACACAGAAAACATTTATTGAGTGTGTAAGTAGTAGTATTAATACCCATTGTAGTTAAGAACTTTTTTTTTTAATCACATCCAAGCACATGTTTTCATTGATTTTTAGAGAGAGAGAGAAACATCAAACTGTTGCCTTCTGTATGCACCCGACCAGGATTGAGCCTGCAACCTGGGTGTGTGCCCTGACCGAGAATTGAGCATGCAACCTTTTTGGTGTATGGGACAATGCTCCAACCAACCGAGCCACCTGGCCAGGGCATAGCTATAAACTTTTGTAACATGTTCAGTTGTGCCAAGGAAATGACATGTGTATGTTTGTGTGTGTGAGTGTGTGTGTGTGTGTACATGTGTGCACGCACATGCATGCGTGCATGGGCACATACACATAAAACTATTCATTTACTTTATCAATTGTATGTACAGGTTTTTGACGAGAAGTACTTTCTGGTGGAAATGGATGATTTGCGACCAGAGAATCATGCAAGGCGATCCTTTGTGTGTCATGTTGACAGTCCTGGTATTTTCCCTGTGCAGTGGAGTCTGAAGAATGGTTTACACATCACACCCCCTCCTGGTATTCATTCCTTCTGTTCTGAATTGGTTATCAGGAACTTTCCTTTGAAATGAGATTTATCAGATACGTTACCTGGACCTCTTGTCCCTTTCTCTCTTCATGCCCCAGCCTCTCCTTAACATTTCGGAGCCCAGGACAAGTATAAGTGAAGGCCTAGGATCCATATATTTACATACTTGAAAGTTATAAATTGTTAAGCTCTAAATGAAGTCTGTTCTGTCCTACCTTGACAAATGCATCTTCATGACAACCTGGGGTTCCATGTGGGTTCCTTAGTTCCTTCCACCTTGTTTCTGTTGGGAGGTCACAGAAGGGTGGGGATAGTTTGTGCAGTGGATATTGAGAGCTGATTTATGAGAAGAGATGTGAGAGCCAGAGCTCGGAGGTAGATTATTGGTGATTTTTAGGTATCTGGGCCTTATCTTAGAGGGAGACTGTTCAGATCCAGAGAGAGGTTTATGGTCAAGAGTAGGACATAGAGGGGTAGTAGATAGGAAAGTAGCAGCTCATGTTCTGGTGTTTGCAGCTTTGCAAAGTATAATCTTTGACCCTTTAATCAAAACTTATAAATATGACTTCGTTGAGCTTGAATGAAATTTTTAATATTTTTTAACTTGGAATATCTGTAAGTGTCAGACATTTTTCTGACTTTTCTATCAGCAAACGAGATTTGTTGGCAGACTCTGCATCCTTTTTTAGTAGGCTTCTGGTGAAGGCCAGCTAAATGCTGACTGCTGGAGCATGGGGCTGGGAGTGCCCTGTGTGCGAGCAGGAGTCATAAGCTCAGAGCTTTTGCCTTCCATTCAGTTTTCTTTCATCCAGCAAACATTATGGAATGTTTGCTATGAACCAGACATTGGGCTTGTCACTAGGGGGTACAACACATTTCCTTCAAGGAGCAAGAGGGAGAACAGTAACAGCCTCCCAGGTCCTCCTTCGTCAGTGGACAGAATGGGAGAGCCTGCCTGGTGGGATGGGGTGAGGGGCACATCTGCAAGAGCAAGTTCTTGTTTTTCAGGAAGGCTCTGTGCATCCCAAGTTCTTTATCCTGCCTGCTGACTTTCGTGAAAAGGAGAACCCATGATTAAAGCTATTGGGCTTTCAGCACTGTTAAGACAACTTAACTGTCTTTGTAAATAGAAGGAAAGTAGTGGAATATCTCATTGAAAATGGCAGATAATTTACTGTGAGGAATTGAGGTGGAGGCAGAAGTAGAACATGATACCAATCTCAGTTGGGCAGAAGCGATTGCAGGGGCTGTTTGGCTGTAGGATTGGCATAGTCTTGAGTAGCTTGCTTTGTACCTGTGAGCTCTGCAGAGCCTAGAGGCCTCAGACACAGCAGGCGCAGCCCAGCTCCTTGCACACAGATGCAGAGACTTCTACCCAGAACCTGGTAGATTTAAGTGGAGAGGCAAGTTCAACTTTTTTCTAAAATGAATTCATGATTCAGGTTATAAGAGCATTGAAATTCTGTAGGGCATGAATCATAGTCGAGAACATCATATTCGTAGGAGCTAAGATATGTTTAAGGAAACAGCTTTATGAAAGAAAAAAGTCTTAGCTGATTACATAGTACTGCTGTCTCCTTTAGAGCCTAAGTCATAATAGGATTGATGATAAGATTCGATTTATTGGTACAAATCAAATCCAGTTATAACTGTCTTAAATTTTTTTGTAAATTGCCGGTAATTAATCATATAAAATATTGCTCAAAATAAATGCCTCATTTGAAATTAAAAATTTATCCAAAGAATTATAGTGTCATGTAGTTTGACCACATTTGCTCTGTTTTATAAAATAAACAAACAATGCTTTGGATTTATAAAGTGTTTTTACCCCCGTCTCTAGAATGATTAGAGTCCCCAAATTAGCAAAATTAGAAGTTGTGGGTGCACTTTTGGCAGAGCAATAAAGCCAGGCATGCTTTTGTGATGTGAATCATTGTTTTTGTTTGTTTGTAATTATTATTTAAAGTATTATATATGTCTCCTTTCTCCCCCATCAACCCTTCCCTGGCCACGCCCACCCCCAGCACATGCCCCCACCGCCCCAGTGTCCATGTCCATTGGTTATGCTTGTATGCATGCATTCAAGTCCTTTGGTTGATCTCCTACCTCCCCAGCCCCTCCCCTGCCTTTCCTCTGAGGTTTGACAGTCTGTTCAATGCTTCTCTGTCTTTGTATCTATTTTTGTTCATCAGTTTATGTTGTTCATTATATTCCAGAAATGAGTGAGATCATGTGATATTTATCTTCTCTGACTGGCATTGTTCTCCTGTCTTTACCTAGGCTACCCTGGCCAGGACTTTGATTGGGCCGACTACCTCAAACAGTGTGGTGCTGAAGCTGCTCCCCAGAGGTGCTTCCCTGAGGTGAGAACCCGGACCGACCCCTCGCAGCCACTGCTTCCTGTGCTTTTTGTGATGAGTGCTCTGAAGTCAACCCTCCCACTCAACCCAAATAAGCATCTTGTTGATTGTAATCAAATGGTCCAAGGAAAAATCCATTCACTGCAGAAGCTAATTTGTTAATTATTTAAAGTTTATCAGTTTTATTTTTTATTAACTGAAATATGAATTTAAAATTGTAGTTCATAATGATTTTTGATGGTTCAATAATATGAAAAAATATTAAGTGGAAAAAATTGTTAAACTTATTTAAAACTATCAAAATAATTATATTTTTAACATAATAAAAAATAATTTATTTATCAAAATAAAACCATGCACATGGCTTACAAACCCAAACAGCAGTAAAAAGCTTAGAACATAAAACACCAGTTCTCAGCCTAACCGGTTTGGCTCAGTGGATAGAGCGTCGGCCTGCGGACTGAAGGGTCCCAGGTTTGATTCCGGTCAAGGGCATGTACCTTGGTTGCAGGCACATCCCCAGTAGGGGATGTGCACGAGGCAGCTGATCAATGTTTCTAACTCTCTATCCCTTTCCCTTCCTCTCTGTAAAAAAAATCAATAAAATATATTTTTTTAAAAATAAGAAAACAAAACAAAACACAAAACAACAACAGTTCTCTGTCCTGTCCCTTTCCAATCTCCCTTCCGACAGCAGTCACTTCTACTCTTCCTACAGTTGTTCTGGTAGTTACCCTTCTCATTTCCAAAATAACATGCTGTTTTTTGAATCATTTATTTCAAATATGTCTATTGGTTCTATATTATGGTAAATGAATACTTAGCTATTTTATATTACCTTTCTCCTCTGTCTTACCCCCACCTCTTCTTTCTATTAGAGTTATATTATAATTTTTGGTTAACTCTGAATTAAGTATATTATCACATGCATGCTGATATTATTCATAGTTTAGTACTGCAATATTTTATGATTGGTTCCTTTTTTAATTGCCTTGTTTTTCATAGCTTAATTTTCTTTGTTTTATGGCTAGTTTTTCCCACACCTTCCAGTAGCCTGCCATAATTATTTCCACAAAGGCAATCACATTAGGAAATCTGTCATTCCCCCACTTTATGAAACAATTTATTTGAGAGATGGGAAAGACATGAATAATATATGCAGATGTTCCCTTATCTGACTCTGTCAGACAGATAATTAGTGGGTTAATTGAAAGTCAGATAAATCAGGGTATCATTTTTTTGATGAAGCAGTCTTTTAATCTAAGATGTATAAATATGCATTCATTTGTTTATCTTTTGGTAAGGCTTTTCCTTTGAGTATAGATGGTCAACAAGTGTTCCCTCGAGTTTTTTCTTGCATGAACTACGCCTAACATACACTCTGATTTTTAGTAAAATGACAACTTTGTTACTTTGAAACAATTTGAATGTAATATGCAACCAGACACTTTTGCAGGTGTCTGAAGTTCCCCCATTAGCATATGTTGCTTTGGCTCCACCCACCTGGTAAATGGGCCCTGAGTGAGATGATGATTGTACAGAACACAAGCACAGGGCCCCCGTGCCTGGGTCATAGTTCATGTTTGGAGCCAAATACTCACACAGCGCCCTGTACCATTGTCCAGAGTCTCCTCGGTCCAGCTAGACCTGGGTATTTTCTTCCTAGTTAAGGGGTTTTGTTGCTGCTGCTGCTGCTGTTGCTTTAGGGTAGGGGGTTCAAATATAATATGTTCTCTAGCTGTGTTTTCTTTTTCTCATGTACATGGCCATTCTGACACCCCGATATAGGAAATCTGTCTTATCTAATATTTTTCTTAGAGATATCCTTCCTAGCAACCTCTGTTCTCTCTCCCCGGATGGGTTCCTCTCTAGGCTTGCAGTACAGTTTTAATCCTGGAAACTGCCCTTCAGTGCCACCCAAGAAATTGACTCTCCCCTTTCTGTTTTGTGTAGCTTGTGGCCTCCTCTTTCTTGGTTTACTCCCTGGTTTTGATGGAGCCTGTCTCTCAGTAGCTTCCTGAAATGTGATGTAAGGGAGGTAAATTTTTGTAGGCTTTACATGTTTGAAAATGTCTTCCTTCTACTGATTTGATTGATTGTTTGGCTCAATGTGGAATTTTGAGTCAGAAGTTACTTACGAGTTTTGAAAATATTACTTAGTTGTTTTCTACCTTCCAGTGTTGCTCTACCTTTGAGGCAAGTTGAAGGCCATTCTTTTTCTTGATCTTTCATAGATGACCGACCTGCCTTTTACTTCCTCCTGGAAGGTTATAGAATCTCGCACCATGTTTCACAGTGACGAGATGTGGTGTGGCCTGTCGTCATTCACATGCTGGCTTTTCAGTGAGCACCTTCTCTCTGGACATGCGTGCCTCTCTGGGGGGAGGTTCTCTGGAATTTCTTCTTTGATTTCCTTCTATTTCTCTGTTTTTCTAAGATTTTTGAATTTGTCTGTTGGGGTTCTGGATGAGACCTCTGCTTTTCTTGATTTCCATTTCTTAGTCTTTTTGCTTTGCTTGATGGAAGATTTCTTAAACTTTATCTTTCAACTCTTCTTTTTATTATTAATTAATTTTGAGAGAGAGAGAGAGAGAGAGAGAGAGAGAGAGACAGACACACACAGACAGACATTGATTTGATGTGCCCTGACCAGAGATCAAACCCAAAAACTTGGTGTTATCGGGTCGATGCTCTAACCAACTGAGTGACCTGGTCAGGGCTTTCATACCTTTTTTTGAGTTTTCAATTTTTAATATCATAGTTTTAATATCCAGAACTATTTCTGTTCTGAGGAGTTTTGAAAATATTACTTAGTTGTTTTCTACCTTCCAGTGTTGCTCTACCTTTGAGGCAAGTTGAAGGCCATTCTTTTTCTTGATCTTTCATAGATGACCGACCTGCCTCTTACTTCCTCCTGGAAGGTTATAGAATCTCGCACCACGTTTCACAGTGACGAGCTATGGTGTGGCCTGTCATTCACATGCTGGCTTTTTAGTGAGCACCTTCTCTCTGGACATGCGTGCCTCTCTGTGGGGAGGTTCTCTGGAATTTCTTCTTTGATTTCCTTCTGTTTCTCTGTTTTCTTTTTCTAAGATTTTTGAATTTGTCTGTTGGGGTTCTGGATGAGACCTCTGCTTTTCTTGATTTCCATTTCTTAGTCTTTTTGCTTTGCTTGCTGGAAGATTTCTTAAACTTTATCTTTCAACTCTTCTTTTTATTATTAATTAATTTTGAGAGAGAGAGAGAGAGAGAGAGAGAGAGAGAGACAGACACACACAGACAGACATTGATTTGATGTGCCCTGACCAGAGATCAAACCCAAAAACTTGGTGTTATCGGGTCGATGCTCTAACCAACTGAGTGACCTGGTCAGGGCTTTCATACCTTTTTTTGAGTTTTCAATTTTTAATATCATAGTTTTAATATCCAGAACTATTTCTGTTCTGAGTATTTTGGTTTTAATAAACATATTATTCTTATTTTAAGGATGCAATAGTGTTTCTTTTTTTAATTTATTGATTTCAAAGAGGGAGGGAGAGAGAGAGAGAAACATCAGTGATAAGAGAGAATCATTGATTGGCTGCCTGTGGCATGCCCCCTACTGGGGATCGAGCCTGCAACCCAGGCATGTGCCCTGACCTGGAATCGAACTGTGACCTTCTTGTTCATAGTTCAGTGCTCAACCACGGAGCCACATGGGCCGGGCACAATAGTTTTTCTTGTCAGAGGATGTTAATTATCCCTTCGTTTTGGGAAGTTTTCTTCTCACTTAATCTATTTTTCCCAAATTGCTTGCTTTGTCTGTCTTGGTCTCTAGCTTTCATATCTTTAGATGTCTTGTTATTCTTGGTTGGTTGCTTATATTTAAGAATGGGAGACTAAAAGAACAAGCTGATTGAAGCTCTGAGTGTGTTGGTGGGGCTTGTCAACCTTGAACTTCCATATAGGGTGGATCTGGCTGGTCTTTGTTGGGGACACCTAGTCCATATTTTTATGTGTTTCTTCTTTTATGATGGCGAACCTATGACACGCGTGTCAGAGGTGACACACAAACTCATTTTTTGGGTTGATTTTTCTTTGTGTTCTCAGGCCCCAGACCAGCAAAGGCAGGTGCCAGTGGGGGCCCTCTGATTGCCCTGCTGGTTGCCCCACAGACCAGCCCTGATCATCGGCCAGGCCTAGCGACCCTACCCTTGCACGAATTTCGTGCACTGGGCCTCTAGTATAATACATAGTAACCATTAACATATTATTTAACATATAAGAACTGTATATGTTAGCATTAAAATAAAATATTTTAGCATTCAAAATCACAGCTAGTTGATATCCGTTTATAAATCTTTAGTTCTTTAATGAAGTCAACTTGTTAAATGATCAATTGTGTCAAAAAAAAAAAAAAAAAAGGGAATATGGTCTTCCGTACTCTTTTTCAACCCCATTGTTAATTTTGAAATCCCATTTGACCCACTCTCAAGTCACCATTATTTCAATATTTAGAAGAGCAATTGCGGTTAAAGGACAACTTCGATCAATTGCTTAATAAATTAATAGGCTATTACAGTAAATATGCACACAGTTTGATGGTATTCTCCACAGCTCCCACTTCACCGAGATGTTGAAGGATCAGCACTGGCACCGCAGCATGTGCTCGGAGCGATTTCATCACTGTCTCCACAGCAGCTTCACGCTGCACAGGGATTCCCTCCGCTCTGAGGAATAACAGACTTAAAGTGACCGGCGTGCCCAGCCCGGAAGCCAGAGTGAATGAACACTCACGGTAACGGTAACGCACTGTGACTCAGAAACAACAAACTGAGAAAACTTTAACTTCTCTACGTAAGAAATATACACATCTGAGATAGAACAGCTCATGACACAGAGATCTGTTAAAACAGAACAAACAAAAATGTTACCAAGCATGGGATACCAAGCATTGTCCTAGCTACTGAACAGCGACCCCTGGCAGTGAAAAACCAAGAAAAACTCTTTGCCCTCATGGAGCTTATCATAAACCATAAGTAAACAGAAATAAAATGAGCCCTATGCCAGGAGTTGATTACTTTTATGAAGGCAATAACAGGTTAAGGGCATAAAGAGCAACCAGGTGTGGGAGTCCTATTTTATAAAAGAGAAATCAGGAAGGATCTCTCTGGGAAGGTGATATAGAACAGAAACCTGAAGAACATGGCATCAGCAAAATGTACATCTAGGACAGTGATGGCAAACCTATGACACGCGTGTCAGAGGTGACATGCGAACTCATTTTTTAGGTTGATTTTTCTTTGTTAAATGGCATTGAAATATATAAAATTAATATCAAAAATATGTCTTTGTTTTACTATGGTTGCAAATATCAAAAAATTTCTATACGTGACACGGCACCAGAGTTAAGTTAGGGTTTTTCAAAATGCTGACACGCCGAGCTCAAAAGGTTCGCCATCACTGGCTTATCATAAGAAGTCTCTTCTAGTCCCTTGCCTGGAGAGTAGAGGCAAGGGCTGGGTCTCACATTCCATATGCAAACCATGTTTTGGACACTGCATGCATTCCTTCACCAGTCCCGTGTCCTCCGGCCAGGGGTCTTGTGTGTTTCCCTCTCTGGAGGGTAAATTTCATCTTATGTAGGGGAGGGGAAGAGACAGTTGTCCTGAGCTGTGGAGTGGAGGAGCTGAGGGCACGACCTAAAGTTCAACAACAAATCTTTTTGTTTTAACTATTTCTCTTCCAACTCTAATTGCTCCCTACCTGCTGCTGCCAATTCTTAGCTTTCTTCACTGTCAGCTTAGATTTACTTGTCTTTAATCTGCTGAGTTAGTTCTAGACCCTATTCTGAATTGTAGCTTATAGAATGTTGTCTCCTTTCCTGTTTATCCTAGCAGGTTTATGTCTTTAAAAAAACAACAACAAAACCACTTTGATGTTAGTGAGTTGTCAAAAGAAAGAGAAAACAATCAAATACAGTTAAGTTCTTTATTTTGACCCAGAAGCTGCAAATTTTTAAGACATACATTTGAGATGACCCTTTCCCTTTATTCATAAGCATTGTTCATCCCGACTGCCTTTTATGACACACAGAGTGGTAGGAACCAGACAGTTTATTGTATGATGGGGCCCTTTATGGGAGGATCAGCGAACCAGTAGCGGTGAGAAGCCATTTGATTCGGGCACAGAGCTTAGGTATTTTATTTTATGGAAGCATCATACTGACCCAGGAGATAGGTGTTCTCAGTTTCATCTGACATAAGAGGAAACTGAGTCAAAAGAAGTTATGTAACTTGAGCAAGGTCACAAAGGTAGCAGCAATGCAGGTATATCTGACTTCAGAAACTGCCTACAACACCAAAAGGAAAGACATTTTCCCATTACTTCATGAAGAAATAAAACAAAGCAAAAGACACTTAAAGCCTTAAAGTATTACTCTGGACAGTGGTTCTCAACCTTCTGGCCCTTTAAATACAGTTCCTCATGTTGTGACCCAACCATAAAATTATTTTCGTTGCTACTTCATAACTGTAATGTTGCTACTGTTATGAATCGTCATGTAAATATCTGATATGCAGGATGGTCTTAGGTGACCCCTGTGAAAGGGTCGTTCGACCGCCAAAGGGGTCGCGACCCACAGGTTGAGAACCGCTGCTCTAGGATTAACTGTCAGTGGTCTCTCAGCTTAGCTCATGAGTTAATATTTAGTATGTTTTGGACTTACCTTCCAGTCGATTTCTGAGCACGAATTTAAGGAGCACATGAAGCTCGAGGCGGTGAACCCCCTCCTCCCCGAGGAAGTGTGCGTGGCCACCGTCAGCGCCGTGCGCGGCTCCTACCTGTGGCTCCAGCTGGAGGGTGAGTGCCAGGGCCCCGAGAAGCCTTCTGGGGCCGCTCTTCTCCGCCTTTTCTGTTCACCCTTGTAGTGCTGTTTGTTAAACTTAATCGATTAGCTGAAGAGGACTCTTGTTCAGAGACTTCTAATTTATAATGTGAGATCCTAAGGTAAGAATTTCTTTTCTTGTTCTTGACTTTCACATTTTAGGAAATGAATGTAAATAAAAAGCCTTTATTACAGAGTCCCATGTTTTCTTGAAGGGAAAAGAATAAATCAAATAGCATATATTTTGATTTGACCAAAATATAAGGGCACGGGCATTAACAGCTAACTCATTCAAGAGATAATATTTTGGTTGTCCCCATCCATTAGAACCAAAAAATATGTAAAATAAAAGAGATATATTATACTAAAAGTAATAGTCAACAGTTGGACAGGTTTGTAGACAGAAGCACAGGGCGCGTACTCAGCTCTGCAGTTACTGTGTGTGGCCTGGGTTTCGTTTTTATTTGGCTGCCAAATAGACTCAGTACTTTCTGTTTCCAGTTTGTAGAATTGGCATTTGATACAGATATCAAGGACAGTATTGAATATAAACTTTATTTTTTAACCCCAGCTGAGCAACTTACCTATGCCACTTCCTGATTCGAATTCACTGATCTACCTTTGGCTTGTCCCCTTGTGCCACAACTGATGTTGGATATAATTGTCACTTTTGCCATTTTCCAATGATCTCATGGAGTTGACTGATATTTGTCAACCATCTGAATGATACTGCTGGTAGTTTCAGTTGCTTATTTGCTATTCTCTAAGGGTCACCTATATATTCACCACCCATTTAGGTCTTTATATAGCTATGCATGAGGTTAACTTTTTTTCTTAATGTTTGTCACATGTGAAAAAGTATCACTTCTGTATAAAAGGGATTTGTTTATGAGTCTTTGTTCTGTATACACAGTAGAACATTGATTGTCTAGAAAGTGGTTTATGAAAAAGGGTATTCAATGGCCTAAACATTTTTTTGTAATCTAAGCAGGTTCTAAGAAGCCTATACCTGAATGTATAGTGAGTGTGGACTCCATGGATATATTTCCTTTGGGCTGGTGTGAAACCAATGGCCATCCCCTCAGCACTCCTCGTCGAGCACGAGGTACTTGCCTTTTTCTGGGCCAGAGGGTTGGTTGTTAAGCTGTTGTGTGGCTGCTACCAATTAGGATGAATCTGGACATTTCAGAGAAAAACAAAGTGATATTCTGGTTATCTGTTCATGTATAAGAAATTGTTTATTGTAACAAACGTTTATCATCTTACTGTTTCTGTGGGTCAGGAATCTGGGCACAACTTAGCGGGTCCTCCGGGTCCGTCTCTCACAGCTGCAATCTGGGTGCCAGCCAGGGCTGCAGTCACCGCAGGCCCGACGCGGGGAGGACCTGCTCCCAAGTTGACACAGAGGAGTGTTGGCAGGAACTCATTTCCTCGTGGACTGTTGGACCGAGGACCTCCGTTTCTTGCTGGCTGTTGGTGGGAGGTTTTCCTCAGTTTCTTGCCAGGTGGCCCTCTTTCTAGGGGAGCTCACAGCGTGGCCGTAGGGTTCAATCAGCCAACAAGTGAGAGAGCAAGAGAGGTTGAGCAAGATGGAAGCCGGAGTATTTCTGTGACCTGATGCTAAAGTGACCCACTCCCCACCTCCTTTTAAAAGAGCTTTATTGAGATACCATTTATATAACATAACATTTGCTCTTTTAAAGTATAGCAGGTCCTCAAATAACATGGTTTGTTCAACATCATTTCATTACAACATTGATGAGCTGCCATAGGAACTTAACTCTTGTTTATATCAGTTAGCCCAGGGGTCCTCAAACTTTTTAAACAGGGGGCCAGTTCACTGTCCCTCAGATCGTTGGAGGACCGGGCTATAGTTTAAAAAAAAACTATGAACAAATTCCTATGCACACTGCACATATCTTATTTTGAAGTAAAAAAACAAATGTTTTCGGTGGGCCGCATGTGGCCCGCAGGCCGTAGTTTGAGGACCCCTGATAGCCTATGGTAAAATTGGTTTTGCTATATGTCATTTTGCTTGAAGTCATAGAATCTATTGAAGATGTTAAGTGAGGACTCAACTGTATACAGTTCAGTGGTTTTTAGTATATTCACAGAGTTTTGCCACTGTCACCACAGTCAATCTGAGAACATTTCATCATCTCAAAAGAAAACCACACTCCTTAGCAATCACCTCTTTGCCTCCTGCCCTGCAGCCCTCGCCCACACTAATCTAACTCCCATCTCTATAGATTTGCCTGTTCTGGACAGTTCCTGTGAATGAAATCGTACACTATATGGTCTTTCGTGACTGCTTCTTTTAGTATGTTTTCAGAGTTTATTCATGTTTTAGTATGTATCAATCCTTCATTTGTTTATATTTCTGAATAATATTCCATTTGTTGTACCACATTTTGTTTACCCATGCATCAGTTGATAGACATTTGGATTGTTTTCATTCTTCAAGCGATTATGAATAATGAACATTTTTCACAGATTTTTATGTGGACTTAGGTTTCCATTTCACTTGAGTGTAGCCCTCTGTGTGTAGCACTGACAAACTGTTTTCCAGCGCAGCTGCACCATTTACATTTACAGCAACGTGTGAGGGTTCCACTCTCTTCATATTCTCCCAACACGTATTTTCTGCGGGTTTCTTGTTTGCTATTTATAATAGCCATCCTGGTAGATGTGCGATGGCATCTTAACTGTGGTCTCGATTTGCCTTTCCCTAATGACTAGTTATGTGGGGCATTTTCTCATGTGCTTATTGGTCATTAGTGTATCTTCTTTGGAGAAATGTCTGTTCAAATCATTTGTCCATTTTTAATTTTTTTTATTGTTGAGTTGTAGGATTTTGTTACATATTCTAGATATTCTTTTTTTTTCTTTTTTTTTTTTTTTTTTTTAAAATTTTAATTAAATCTTTATTGTTCAGATTATTACATTGGTTCCTCTTTTTTCCCACCATAACTCCCCTCCACCCAGTTCCC
>NW_005362116.1:100934-122267 GCF_000412655.1 Myotis brandtii | reverse complement strand
GACCGATGCCAGACAGTCCCGCTTCTCCCGTATGAGTCTGGGTCCCTAGAGACTCTCCCTGAACTGGAGCTCAGAGCCTGAGACTCCCTCCCGATTGGAAACGACAACCGCGCCCTCAGCCGACAGCCTGCTCCACATGCACCTCTGCACCTTAGTATTTTCCTTCCGTACTGCGCCTCCTCTGAGTCTCGGTATGCTTTTCTCTTTCCTTCTAGTTGTAGAATTTCCACTCAGCCAGCCTTCCTGTGGTTCTGGATGATGTCCATTCCGTCTTTTAGTTGTATTTTTGAAGTGGTTGTTCAAGGCAGCAAACTCCGGTGTTTACCTATGCCGCCATCTTGGTTTCTCCCTAGATATTCTTTATCAGAAATATTACTTGCAAATATTTTCTCCCATTCTGTGGGTTGCCTTTACTTCTCTTGATAGTGTCCTTTGGCGCACAAAACTTTTTACTTTTGATGTAGTGCAACTTATTTTTTCTTTTGCTGCCTGTGCTTCTGTTGTCATAACCAAGAAATCACTGCCCAATCAATGACATGAATATTCCCCTCTATGTTTTCTTCTAAGAGTGTTATAGTTTTACCTCTGAAGTTTAGGTCTTTGATCCATGTGGAGTTACTTTTTGTATGTGGTGTAAGGTAAAGGTCCAACTTCATTAATGTGGATATTCGGTTTTCCCAGCACCACTGGTTGAAAAGACTACTTTCCATACTGTGTGTGTTGGTACCCTTGTCAAAACTAGTTTTTATTTTGAATATCTATTCCTGCTTAAAAAATATTCATGGGAGTTGATTGACCCAGGGAGCCTTGAAAATATTACTTTTGGTCTTTGTTTAAAGACCCAGAAACTGTGCTTTAGTCTAGATATTCAGACATATCAGCACTTATTTATAGTATTTGCTAGTTATATATACATACAGGGTTCAAATATGCTAATGTTATGTTAATACATATATAACTTTTCCTCTGTCTTTTATTTTTTTCTTGACATACACATTATTTTCTTCTTACAGTACACAAACAAAGGAAAATTGCAGTGGTTCAGCCTGAAAAACAGTAAGTAACATAATAGTATGTTTGAACAGTTGATATTAGAAAGTTAGAATAGAAAAAGAAATAATTAAGAGTATATCTCCTCACATGTTAATTTCTCAGATGGAAGCATAATCCTTTAATTCAGCTTTTGATAATTTACATACTTCTCCTTACAGTTTATACATTTCCTAAAATGGCATTATATACAGAAGGGTAAAATCCACTCTCAAGATGTTCCCCAAATTGAGTTTTCTTTGGCTTTGAGAGCTGGGAGGCATTTGAATAAGAGAGAGAATAGAGTCTCCATGCTGGGATTTATTAAAGAAGATCAAAAATTGTAAAGTAGGACATGATTCGTGCCAGTGAAACAGTGGATCCTGAAGACAGCGAAGGGAGAGGCGTATGGAAGGAGTGTCTGTGTGTCCCTTCAGGAGGTTCTCCGCAGCACATCTTCCTACGCAGCTTTAGAGAAGCGGCTGGTTAGTGTTGCCTTAAAGATACAAGGGTTTCTGCGTGTACGTGTGTGTTTTTAAATATTGGGTTTTCAGTTTTGTATTAGTTTGCTCAGGCCACCCTAACAAAATGCCACAGACTGGGTGGCTTGGACAACACGTTTACTTCTCACAGTTCTGCAGGGGGGAGTCCGAGATCAGTTTGGTTCCTGGTCAGGGCTCTCTTCCTCGCTGGCAGACTAATCACGGTGTCTTCACATGGAAAGGATGGGAGGGAAGGAGAGCCTTCTCTCTTCCTCTTCTTACAAGGCCACCAATCCTGTTGGGTTAGAGCCCGACCCTTTTTACCTCCTAAAAGCCTTGTCTCCAAATACAGTCACATTGAGGATTAGGTCTTTGACATGGATTTTAAAGGGACACGATTCTGGTTATAACAAATTCTATATAATTTATATCTGCTTTTGTGGCTATGCGAGTAATAAAACTGACCTTAGAAGTAGGAGGCCACAGAATTCTAATCTAGGTAGTGATAGCAGTGACAAAAACCTGGCCTTGGATTTTTCCTTGACTTAGTTGTCAAGACTGATCCAAAGTTTTAGGAAGTATTTTAAGAAGATAAATTAGTCTTTTTCAGTGATTGCTTCAAATACAATAATTCTCTTTTTAAATAATATAATTTGTCTTTAATTTTTAAACTGATGGAAGAAGAAAACAGACTCTATATTAAAAATGTTTCTGTTCTTTAACAATTAAAAACAACAAATAGTCTACTTGCGTTTTTAGAATCCCAGAAGGAATTCTGTAACTGTTGCTAATGTGAATGGGAGTTTGTTTGAACGTGCAGTATCCTCTGTCTATAGACTGTTGGCTCCCTAGGCTGTGTACAGTTGCCATTTAAATAAAAGAAAGATCAAGGAAGCACCTTCTATTACAGATTTTACTGTCTGCCACCTTTGCTTTCTTCTTAGATTTGACGGAAACTAACCCTCACACTTCACTGACTTTATGGATTATCTTACTATTTTGTTGTGTTTTCTTGACTCAGAATGCCATCCTCGAGGACTGTCCATGAGGGCCTGAAGAGTCGGGAGCTGAACTCCACAGACTCGGGTAGGATTGAGTGCACGCAGCCGTAGGGAAGGAGGACCTGTAGTTTCTTTAATGGACGGTATCTAAAAATAAACAATACATTTGATTTACACAATGTAGCTTCAGAGGGGTCTCTGAATTGTGATGTTTGTCTCAAGATGTCCTTAGTAACAATGATCTTTGGGCTGACATCTTTGTTCATTTACAGTGTCTACAGAATGAAGACATTAATATCTCCCACATGACCACAGTCAAGTTTGGGTTTTGTGATAGGTCAGGTCACCTTGGGAAAGGAGTCTTAAGACTGATCACTTACTGGGTGCTAAGGGCTCCGGAGGTCAATATTATTATCCCCGAGTTTAGATAAAGAAACAGGTTTTCCAGGCAGTGCTCTTTCATATATGTATATATATTTAAAAAAAATAAAAAAAATTATTAAATTAAAAAAATAAAGCACTTAAAAATTAAAAAAATAAAGCACTGGAAAAACAGTTTGTCCCAGAGGCGATACCTGATCAATGAGACAAGGCTCTTTTTGGAGGCCAACAATCTCTCCCTGGAACTGCTCTTGCCTCCCCCTGTGCTGGTTGTGTTATGCTTAGCATCTTGGCTGTGTGTCTTCTAGCACAGGTTGAGCACCTGGATGGTAGTTAGTAAATGCCTAGAAAAAAAAAGAAACCAAAGCTTAGAGAGATCATTCAGTTTATGAGTAGAAGGGTCAGAAATGAAACTCAGATCTTTCTCAAGTTCAAAACCTGCATTTTTTTTGTCTCTTCTACCCACTGCCTTTTCATTATATCATTTATACATGGAGGATCAGGGCTGCGTAACTCATTTTTGATGTATTACTATGCCTACGGAAACTACAGAATTAAGACCTTAATATCTCCCACACGACCACAGTCAAGTTTGGGGTTTGTGATAGGTCAGGTCACCTTGGAAAAGGAGTCTGAGACGGATACTTATATGAAGGAGTTTTATTGGGGAGTACTTTTGGGAACAACTCCTTGGAGGGGTAAAGGAAGCAGGACTGGGCAGAGGGAGAAGTTGAGCCACATTCAGAGTAACAATTCCAGTCCCACGGGGAGCCTTGGCGCTGCTATAGCCACTCAGACTCTGCTGCTCCCTCTCCGCCTCACAAAGGGTGGGGTCTTGGGCAGGGGGGCTCTCCTAGTGAGGGAGGCCTAGGCTGAGTGAGGGTAATCCCAGGATAGACTTACAGCCCAGAGCTATAAACTGTCAACATCCCCAGCAGCAGGGAGCGTAAGTGCCTTAATCCCGAAAGGGGGATCTGGGTGGTAGAGTTCAGATGCAGAAGTGGACACTGACATGCTGACCCGTGTGCCAAGACTGCATTCTTAGGAGCATTATGTACTGCAGGGTCCTGTCGACCGTGGGCAGTGCACACACAGCTCCTTTCCTCACGTTGGCTAACAGCGTCCATCAGAAGAGCTTCTCGCTGTTTGATATATAAAATGAAGGTGTTTTAGTGTCTTTGAATTTTTTACATTCAGTTGCTGGGTTGCCAACCACTATGAGGGGATTTTTTAAAAAATACTGTATTGCAGTACAGTATTCATATATAAAAATGGTTGAAGAGAGGGGTCTCTAGGCCCAGATATACCCCACAGTACTTAAAGAATTAGAGATGTGACCACAGTGTACTTTCAGCCCTCTGAGAAATCCCAGAAATGGGAGGACACTCACATCATAAAGGCTGCCGTTGTAGTAGTTTGGTGCTTTCAAGGGAATGAACTGAGGTTCTGGATAGTATTCACCATCACCCCCTGGAAATATTCCAGAGTCCATTATTGAATAGGTGGTTGTCAGGAATCATCATGGGTTCTGGAAGAAATCTTCCACTTCCTTGATTGATAGAAGTATATGGCTCTAGAACAGTGTCACTAACCCAGGAGTTAATCTGCACGTAATTTAGGACGTTGTCTGATTTTAGCAGTGATAAGCTCTATAATAGGGTTGTTGTATTTTAAGGGCACTCTCAGATAACATGTTAAACATCAAGATATGTAATTTCTAATATTATATAATGATGTAGATGCTTGTTTTTCCCGCAGTAACCCAACTTTGAAAATAGGGGTTGGAAAATGACTGTTCTGAATATTTGTTTTTTTTTTCTTTTCATTTCCCAGTTATGATTAATGGAAAATATTGCTGTCCAAAGATATACTTCAACCACCGTTGCTTCTCAGGGCCATATCTTAATAAAGGAAGAATCGCTGAGCTGCCTCAGTGTGTGGGACCTGGAAACTGTGTTCTGGTCCTCAGAGAGGTAAGGTTCTGGCCTAGAGCAAAAGAACTTGGAAACTTCGCAGCAGTTTCATAAACGCATTCATGCAAAGATCTCTGCATGCCATGGAAGTGACAACCTTAGGTTTTGTCATAAGTGATTAACTTTTCTCGTGTTGGACAGTGAACTGGGCATGAAATTATTTCTGCCCATAGGACCTTCACCTATTAAGCGGTTCTTCACATAGCAGGCTCACCTCTGTCAGTGTAAAAGGTCTCTGTCAGAGACCACATGGGAACTGGGCAAGAGTCGGTGTGAGAATAGTCAGTCTGTCACCGAGAGGCTGTGGTGTGGCATTAATCCGGGACCGTGATACAGCTGCGTGTCTGCTGGACTTGCAGAGCTTCCTGCCACGATGCCACAGTGCCAGTAACAGATGTGAGGAGCATCAAACTGTTCAGCCCACGGAAGGGCAAGGCAGGCTGGGGAGGCTGGCACTCGGTCCGACTCCTCCACCCACACGAAGGCTCTGCTGTCTACAAAGTGTCCCAAAGAAACACAGTTTTCTGAGTATTGTGACTGGAGATGGATTTGGAAGCACACACTAGAGTAATTTTAAATCATGGTTCCATTTCTTTCTGACCGTAACGTTTTAAATATTTAAGAGAGTCTAATTACTCTCTTATTTGCAATTTTGATCAGGTGTCATATCTTTAGTAGTATTATTTTGTTAACATTTGTTAACTAATGTGACTAGAATTAATCTCATAAATGACATGCTAAGGGATGGCAAGGTTCTAATGGTCTGCTTTTCTCCTTCCCAACCCATATTTCTGCTTTGACAATGGCGCACAGGTCCTCACCTTACTTATCAATGCAGCTTACAAACCCAGCCGTGTCCTTCGGGAGCTGCAGCTGGACAAAGACTCGGTGTGGCATGGATGTGGGGAAGTCCTCAAGGCCAAGTGAGTAGGCTCCTCCGCCTTCATGCATATGCACCCTTAACAGGTCACAGAATCGGTTCTCCCACGGGTCATATTCGAGCACTCAGGTTCCTTGGGCAGTGCTGCTTCAGCTATTTGTGGCGAAGGCCCAGGTTTGTTTTCTTGTAAGTTTCCATGCTGTCATGGACCAACCCTTTTGTAAGATATGCTAGAAATGAATTATATGAAATATGAAATTTAAAAGGCATAGAATTCAAGAACAGTTTTCATTGTTACTAGATTTTAGAAATATAGAATTCCTTTTTCAAACTACTGTGAAAGTTCATAAACGTTTACTCTTATTTTCTGCCCTGAACTTGTCATGGGTGTATGGCAGTTGTCAGGTCTTACTGGGCCTCACACCTCAGGATACTGCCTGAGGGAGAAAGACAGTGAAAGTCACTTTTTTGTTAGTAGAAGTTACGATTTGAAAACCTTAAACTTAGGAACAGGAAGCAGGAACCTTATTTTGCCAGTTTAAGTAACTCAGCTTTTAGTTGTCATAGCTTACTAGATTATAAATGTAAGTATATAATACATAAACTCCATATTATTTTTGGAGTCTTAAAATATAAAAGACAAACTATTCTAATAAGCAGAAATACTCTATATTCTAACAAGCAAATATTAATACACTTGACTTTTCTCTGGATAATCACTAGCCCAATAAACTTGGTGTCTGATGTCTTCCAATGGCAGATACAAAGGGAAGAGTTATCGGGCTACTGTTGAGATAGTGAAAACAGCGGATCGGGTGACTGAATTCTGCCGGCAAACCTGTGTCAAACTGGAATGCTGTCCCAATCTGTTCGGTCCACGGATGGTTCTGGATAAGTGTTCTGAGAACTGCTCTGTACTTACAAAGACCAAATATAGTGAGTCATGTTTTTCAGATTTGTTAACTATAGCAGCTGACCATACCTTGTATCTTGGAAAGTTTTTATTGTGCAGACTCACATATAGCAGAGGTATACAAACTTATTCAGTGAAGGACCAGATAATAAATATCTTAGGCTGTGGGTCATGTGATCTCTGTTGCATATTTTTTAAAAATATATTTTATTGATTTTTTTCAGAGAGGAAGAGAGAGGGATAGAGAGTTAGAAATATCGATGAGAGAGAAACATCAATCAGCTGCCTCCTGCACACCCCCTACTGGGGATGTGCCCGCAACCAAGGTACATGCCCTTGACCGGAATCGAACCTGGGACTCTTCAGTCCGCAGGCTGAGGCTCTATCCACTGAGCCAAACCGGTTAGGGCTGTTGCATATTTTTGTTTGTTTTATTTTCATGTTTTTTTTAAAAAACTTTTAAAAATCTAAAAACCATTTGAGAGCTATACCAAACAGATCATGTGCCAGATTTTGCCAGCTTTTATATCTAGCATGTATATAAATTAGCTATTGAAGGTATTAGGATATGTAATTCATTCATACAATCTGCAAGTGTTTATTATGTGTCTGCTGTGTGCTGACACTGTGCTAGCACTGGGATATAAGAGTAAAGAAAAAAAATTTCTGTTCCTTCTCATTGTTTTTCTTCTCTCTTGTGAAACTGCAACAAAAAAGCAAGTGATAAAGGATGAAATTTCCAATTTGGAACTTTTTCAAGGCACTGTTATCCAACCACAAAATTCTGTTCCAACTTTCCTTAAATTGTACAAGCCCTGATGTCACCTGGGAGAATTAACACAGAGCAGGACTTTATCTTGATAAATTTAAAGATTGCTTTTAGGGATCTCTCATTCTGTGCCCCTTAAACTTTATCATGCATGCAAATTCCCTGATGATCTTGTTAAAGGGAGGTTCTGACTCATCAGGTGTGTGGGTTTCTGGGACCCAAGTGTCTGCATGTCTAAGACTCCCAGGTACTGCTGATACTGTTGATCTAAGGGCCATATTTAGCATGATGAGTTTTATAATCAGGACTTGAATGATAAATCATAGAAGAGTAACCTTCTAGTTTCTGTTTATATTTATTGGATTGTAAATTTCTTAAGGGTAGAGATTGTCTTAGCTTATTATGTTAGATTCAGCACTTATTTAGCAAATTGCCAAAAAAAAGTTGCAGTTATTAGTAGATAATGATATATGCTATTCATGCAAGTGTGTTTATTAAACTATGCCACTTTGAGGCTTTGGAAGATATATAGATTTTATTATGCCTTTTATCTGAATTTATTTTTCCACAATGATATAAGTGAAATTAGGCTAGATATTAGGAGTCTTTATAATTTTTCTCAATTAATAATTTGAGTGATGTAAATGGATTTATATCCTTTGGAATTCGTTTTTTTGGTAAAAATTACAGTATATATTAATATTACTTTAGTATATAACAGAGCTAGAATGTATGTTTCAATTTTAGAATTAGCTCTGTAATCTAAAATTTAAATGAAAATGCAAAGGACCTAGAAGAGGCAAAACATTCCTGAAAAAAAGAAGAATAAAGTTGGAGGATTTACTCTGTCTGACTTCAAGTTTTACCATAAAACTGTAGTAGGGTGTTGATGAGAGAATGGTCAGGTAAAGTGATGAGACCAAGGAGAGTGTCCAGAAATGGAGCCAAACTTACATAGTTAAATGATTTTCAACAAAGATGACAAATGTAAGGGTGGGGAGATTCTTTCAACAAATGGCACTGGTACTATTAGATATCCAAATTGAAAAAAACAAGCGAAACTCCTTGTCTCCTACCTCACTGAATATGAAAAGTAATGTAAGCTACGTCATAGACTTAAGGTAAAGCTTCTGGAAGCAAACAGGGAGGATTTCCGCAAGATCTTGGGTTAGTCAAGGATTTCTTAAGAGAGGGACACAATACACTGACATAAAGGAGAAAATTAATAAGTTAAACATCAAAATTAAAAAAATAAAGACTTTTAAAAAAAATTACATTTTTATTGATTTCAGAGAGGAAGGGAGAGAGATAGAAACATCAATGATGAGAAAGAATCATCGATCTGCTGCCTCCTGCATGCCTCCCACTGGGGACCAAGCCCACAACCCAGCCATGTACACTCCCTGGGAATTGAACTGTGACCTCTTTGTTCATAGAACCTCCTGGTTCATAGTTCAGCGCTCAACCATGGAGCCACACTGGCTGGGTTAAAAAACTTTTATTCTTAATAACACCGTTTATAAAAAGGAAAAGACAAGCTACAGTCATGGAGAAAATATTCTTTATATATAATAACAAAAAACTCTGCAGAATATATTAAAAACTGCCACAACGCAATAAAAAGAGAAGTTTTGCAGTTAAAGAAAGGTGGTAGTTGTAAAATGTAAATACCACTGAATTGTATGGGGTGGGACAAAAGTAGGTTTATAGTTGTTCATATGGAAAATAATGCAATCTTTATATATAAAAGCCTAAGCAACCCGCCAACTGGTAGCTATGATGCACACTGACCACCAGGGGGCAGATGCTCAATGCAGGAGCAGAAACCACAGGCATGGAAACATGGAACAGACTGATGAATCTCAGAGGGAAGCAGGGAGGGGGAAGGGAGGGAAGAGATTAACCAAGTATCTTATATGCATACTAGAGGCCTGGTGCATGGATTTGTGCACCGGTGGAGTCCCTCGGCCTGGCCTGCACCCTCTCGTAATCCGGGACCCCTCGGGGGATGTCAGAGAGCCGGTTTCGGCCTGCCACAGGCCAGGCCGAGGGACCCCACCAGTGCATGAATCTGTGCACCAAGCCTCTAGTAAATTAATAATAATACAAGAATAAACTGTTTTGCATACTCACAACTGTAAACCTACTTTTGCCCCTCCCTGTGTGTTTTTAAATGATTAATTGAATGTTATGTGACTGTTATCTCAATTAAAAAAAAAGAGAGAGAAACAAAATGTCCTGGAATTAGATCATGGTGATGGTTGTACAGTATAGTGCATATACCAAAAACCACTGAATATGTACACTTTAATATAATGAAGTTTATGTTATGTGAATTATAGCTCAATAAAAATGAAATAAACAATAAGTGAATAAAAGATTTGAATATAGACACGTCACAGAAAAATATATGCAAATGGCCAGTAAGCACATGAAAACATACTCAATATTGTTAGTGATCAGGAAAATGTAAATTTAAACTACAATGAAGTTACTGCATATCCACTAGATTCACTAAAATGAAAAAGACTGACAATCCCATATACTGGCAAAGGCATAGAGCACCTACATCTCTCATAGATTGCTGATGGGAGTATAAAATTATACAACCCTTTTAGAAAACTGGCAGTTTCTTTAAAAGTTAATCATACATTCCCTGCTGGTGTGGCTCAGTGGTTGAGCATCACCCTATGAACCAGGAGGTCATGGTTCAATTCCTGGTCAGGGCACATGTCCAGGTTGTGGGCTCAATCTCCGATAGGAGGCATGCAGGAGGCAGCCGATCAATGATTCTCCCTTCCTCTCTGAAATCAATAAAAAATATATTTTTTAAAAGTTAGTCATACATCTATCATATGATCCAGCAATTCCTTTCCTAGTTATTTATCTAAGGAAAATGAAAACATGCCCACTAAAAACCACGCACAGAATGAAAAACCTGGAAACAGCCCAGGTACCCACAATCAGGAGAATAGATACACTGGTAAAGTCATACAATGGAATGCTATTCATCAAATATGAAGGCATGAACTACTTATACACACAACAGCAAAGATGAACCTCAAAAACATTATAGTTAATGAAAGAAGCCTTGCACAAAAAAGTACCTACTGTGTGGTTCCAGAGATGAGACAGGCTAACTTATATTGATGAAAATCAGAATAATGGTTGCTTCTTGTGAGGCGGGCTGACTAAAAAGGGACCCTAGGAACTTCCTAAGTTGATGGACATGGCCTGTGTCTTGATAGAGGGAGGATTATTCAGGTTTATGCATTTGTTAGTACAAATCAAACTGTACATCTAAGGCAGTGGTTCTCAACCTGTGGGTCGCGACCCCTTTGGCGGTCGAACGACCCTTTCACGGGGGTTGCTAAGATCATCAACACAGCTGCTTCCTTCCTGTGATCATTGGCTCACAAAGGGAGCTGGGCCTGAACTCCAGATGACCTTCCCTGAGAAGCAGAAGACTACACTCAAGTCCGCTGTGACACCCTAGAGTAGCGGTTCTCAACCTGTGGGTCGCGACCCCTTTGGCGGTTGAACGACCCTTTCACAGGGGTCGCCTAAGACCATCCTGCATATCAGATATTTACATTACTATTCATAACAGTAGCAACATTACAGTTATGAAGTAGCAACGAAAATAATTTTATGGTTGGGTCACAACATGAGGAACTGTATTTAAAGGGCCAGAAGGTTGAGAACTACTGCTCTAAGGTCTCTACAGTTAAGGTTATTCCACTTGTATGAAATTTAAACTTTAATCAAATGCAGTGTAGCTGTTTTCTGCTGTGCTAATAGAATCTCTTGTGGTTTGAGATGCACAAACATAATGAACTGCTTCCTTTTTCTCTGTCATTCACATTTAGCACACTATTATGGGAAGAAGAAAAGTAAAAGAATTGGGAGGCCGCCCGGCGGGCACAGTAACTTAGCATGTGCCCTGAAAAAAGCCAGTAAGAGGAGAAAGAGGCGGAAAAGTGTTTTTGTGCATAAGAAGAAACGCTCCTCTGCATCTGTTGATAATACCCCGGTGGGCTCTCCTCAGGTATGAGATCTGATGTACCTGTGACATCTCGACGCCAAGGGGTCACTGCTTTACAATGCAAACTCAGAAAGGGTACCTGGTCTTTCTCATTGAGATCCCTGGCCAGTAGAAGATGGTTTTGTGGCCCCAGAACTGGTGTGTCCTGATTTTCAATGAACCTTCTCTCATTTTCCTCTAGGGAAGTGGGGGTGAAGATGAGGATGACCCCGACGAAGGAGATGACGATTCTCTAAGTGAGGGCAGTACTTCTGAGCAGCAGGACGAGCTACAGGAAGAGTCAGAAATGTCAGAAAAAAAGTCATGTTCCTCTTCTCCCACCCAAAGTGAGATATCCACCTCACTGCCTGCAGACAGACAACGGAGGAAAAGGGAGCTTCGGTCTTTTTCATTTTCTGATGATGAGAACAAGCCGCCTTCACCAAAGGTGCCCCCTTTTTCACAGTGCACTCTTCTCTCTCGGACTTCTGTCTAGAATATAATTGTTAATGATGTTGGCATTGCACTCATTTCATAACAGGCTTCAGTTGAATTTCCTGGATCACTTTTTAAATGATTCCACATTCAGTGATTTACTTGTGTTTCAAGGATTATTTGGAGATTAACTGTTTATTAGGAGGAAGGTCTCAGAGTGGCTGCTTGTCTTGAGTAAAAGAATGTTTCATTGCTAGCTTGTTTGTAGCCTGTCTTTTAGTTTAGGGAAAACTTCCTTTTTAATATTTTTCATAGATAGTTTTATTGAAATATAATGGTTTTGTAGAAATAAATTATCCTTTTGTTCTGGTTAAGCCATCTTGTTTAGTATATTTAACATATACATATCTGTATATTATATAACATATACACACTAAAGTTGGCAGTTAAGTTGGTGTTTTAAAACTGGGTTGCTTTTTAAATATATTCTATGAACAGAAGCAACAAATGATTTCTCCTGACAATTTAGCTAATACTTCTGTCATTGGAAATATCATCCCATTCACTTTAGCACCCACCAGAGAGTGAGTTGAAATTGACTGAGAAACAAATGGGAGATTTGTTTAAAAGTGATTTTTCTGTTAAATTGTGCAAATGATTTCTTCGGAAACTTTGAGATAAAATTTTCCCCATTGATTTTTCTTATTATGAAAGACCAACATTTCCTGAGTTCCTAGTGTATATGGGACTTTGCCATCTTTGCTGGGAGAAATCACCTCGTAAAACCATTTTAAATCCTGCCTTGAGGGGTTATGAATTTAAATAGAGAGACTTTTAAAGATTGTAATAACTCTTACACCATTGGTTTGCTTTTGTTGTGGGGAATGAAGGAAATCAGGATTGAAGTTGCTGAAAGGCTTCACCTGGACAGTAACCCCCTGAAGTGGAGTGTGGCGGATGTGGTGCGGTTCATCCGGTCCACCGACTGCGCTCCGTTAGCAAGAATATTCCTAGACCAGGTAACCACCGGCACCTTTCGTTTTTAGCAATATGTTTCTTTAGCAAAGGAGTGTGGGTGTACTAGCAATTTATTTACAAGTCTTAGGAAAAATATTTCTGTCCAAAAGAAAAAACTCTTTTAGTTCCCATTTTAGGAATACAAATATGTCAAAAAGTCATTTATCTGACTTCCTTCATAGTTGAAGCAAATTATCATTGCATTCCCATTTTTCCTAAGAATTTATTTCCATCCCGCAAATATTTAAATGGCTTAAAATTAAGTATGCCATGCTTATTGTCCTCCTCTTTTCCAAAAATAACAGTTTGCGCATTTTAAGAAAATAACATCTGTAATATATTAGGCTCTGAAGTTGTGATAAATTTTAAGGCAACTTTTCTGAGACAGAAATATCTGTGGTCTTAAATATTGAAATAAATTTGTTTTGATAATTGGGGAGATTCAAAGCTGAACATCTTTGAAGAACTTATCGGGCTTTTATGAATGTTACAGAGAAGGAAAACATTGAAGTTTATCGTTAATATCTTTCAGATTTAGAAAGAGTCCGCTAAAAAAATGTTTCTTTTGGCGCATTTAATTGCTAGTTACAAGGCTAGTTAATTTACTGAATTTCTGCGAGCAGAAACTGTAGAGTGGATTCTTATCCTTGGTAAAGCTTTGTTATTAATTATGAAGATTCATTGGTATGGAGGACTATGAGAGGCGTCTAAAAGGAAATGTGTGATACTTATTCAAAGGGGAAAAGTAATGAAAACATAGGGACTCTGATTTTGACTAAGCCAAAGTGATTGGGGGCTGTCATGATTGAGCTGCTATTCACGTGCACATCATACATAATTTGTATTTTGTGTTTTAACAGGAAATTGATGGGCAGGCCCTGCTGCTCCTTACCCTTCCCACCGTTCAAGAGTGCATGGACTTAAAATTAGGCCCTGCCATCAAACTTTGCCATCACATAGAGAGGATCAAGTTTGCTTTTTATGAGCAGTTTGCCAACTGAGAAGGACAACCAAAGTGAGCTGTATCTTTGAAGCACAAATGCAGCAAATCCTTCGCCTGCTCTATGAGTGGAGCTGAAATAGTGCTGGGGCGCTGGGCCCAGCAGGTGTCGGCTTGCTCTCTCTGCACTTTCGGGGAAGGAGGTCCCACAGTGAGGAAGCAAAAACTGCACAGAAGTGGCTCCCCTGCCAGTGGAAATGGGAGCATCTCTCATTCAGCAGATGGCAGTTTTAAAAAAAATAAAGTTGTGAAGAAACGACTCATGTAAGAAGAAGCAGCGTTTCCAGTGGTGTGGCCTAAACGAAGACTAATCTAGGCTGCAGGAAAGCACCCTTTTGGGGGTTTTCTTTTTGTTATGTCCCCTCCTGTTGTCGATTGAACTTTGTTCTCTGCTTTCTCTTTCTTGGAAAGAGAGGACCTGGCTTTAAGGCAGCACTGATTTGAGACTGCACCTAAGGCAAACCAGTGCTTCACTGTCATCGTGGTTTTGAGCTATTTTAAATTAAAACAGTTTCTTTTGGGGATGATTATGTGGCTCTGGGGTTTTGAATGTGCAGTCACACTTGGCCCAGTTTGAAGTCTGTTCTTAGGAGTCCCTTTGTTTACTACCTCTGTTGAGAATTGAGCTTGCAGCCATGTGTGAGGTTTTTGTATGGTGCCATTTTAAGGTACATGAACACTAAACTTATGGCAGAAGTTGGAGGGGGAAAACACTGTTTGCTTCCTCAAAAACATTGTGTGAGCACTTACACCAGTTCCTTAACTGACCTGATCTAAGAACTTGACTGTCATTGTTTTCCATCTTGACCTAGCATGGGCTACCTGTTTTAAGAAATATCTCAGACTGTTGGTATTTCAATTTAATTGCTCTCTCCCCATTAGTTTTCAGAGGGACTTCAGTGGCTTTTATTGTGTTTACTTTTCTTCACAGTTGTTTGTCTGTTTCAGTTCTTAAAGTCCTTACTTTGGATAAAAATCAGTAGGTATTTCTTCGGCCCACCATTTGGTCCATTTTCCCTTCTTTCTCCATGTCTTGAGACAGGTAGTGTAGAAGCACAAGAAAGAAAACAGGTTTGAGGGCTTACGCAGAGCATGGAGTTTCTGTAACTATTTCCTCAGTGGCTAGATAAAGATTGAGCGGTGGTTAAGGATTCTGGAAACCTCTTTGCCTAGTCAGGTTTACAATTTTCTTCAGTTAAATCTTTAAATTGAATATAATTTATAGTCTGAGGATTCCTACTCAGTAACGCAGTTTTCTTTTAGGTGTTTCTTTGACCCAGCTCAAGTTGACATGAAGCTACAGGTGAATTTCACTTATCATTGCACTAATAGCTATTATAGGATAATAGCATTTGCTATACTGGTCCAGCTGTTGAGGAAAGATTGCTTCCTTTAAATGGTTTGCTTTGCTGAGGGTATTTTTTAAAATTATCCTAGTCAGCTGCAAATTTATAATATAATCATTCCTCTCCAAGATTTGAAAATGTTTTAGAACTACAAACTGGGTAAATTCCAAACAGCTCTACAAATATAAGGTAATATTATAAATGAAAAATGATTGTGATTTTTTCCCCTTTTTATTCCCTTGCCCCTCACCTGTTTTTATAGACATTGGTAAACATTTTTTAGTTTAGACCCTCTCTTCATTGGATAATTTATGAACCATCTTAATTCAAGCCCTCCAACCAAACCATCTATTAAAACATCAGCTCTTTGTTTAGGCCGCTACCAGATATACCTGGAAAGAAGCTTCATTTAAGCAAAAATTAATATGTTTGACCTTACTCACAGCCCAGCTTTTGAAAATTTGATTACTTCTATGCCCACGGAAGAGAAGCATATATAAGATGCTTGGGAACAGTTAGCATTAAGCAGATAGACTTTGGAGGAGGGCTGTAGCTTGAATAATCAAGTCTCCTGAGAGGTCAGCAGTCAAGGCACCAAGGTAAAGGAGGTTCCTGGAAGATCAATGGGACAAAAAAATATCTGGAATTAATTAACACTGTTGTCTTATTTAGGAAAATGAGATTTATTTTCTATAAGAGGAAATTCCCACATGCAACAGTGAACACGGGGTGGGGCAACAGTAGGTTTACAGTTCGTATGGAAAATAATACAATAATTAATAAATAATAATACAAGAATAAACTGGCATACTCACAACTGTAAACCTACTGTTGCCCCTCCCTTTTTTGTTATTATTGCCTCTCTTTTGATTTCTCCTGAAACCACTGAATTAGGAACACCCTCCATCACAAGTAAAGGATGAAAAGCTCCTGAAAGGGAAACAAATGGCCCTAAGTAGTCTGATCTGGATAGAGTTGAGTCCCAACCAGCTCATATATGTTTACCATGATTATTCAAGCTCAGCTTCCTCCTAGAGCAGTGATGGCGAACCTATGACACGCGTGTCAGAGGTGACACTCGAACTCATTTTTTTTGGTTGATTTTTCTTTGGTAAATGGCATTTAAATATATAAAATAAATATCAAAAATATAAATCTTTGTTTTACTATGGTTGCAAATATTAAAAAAATATTTCTATCTGTGACACGGCACCAGAGTTAAGTTAGGGTTTTTCAAAATGCTGACATGCCGAGCTCAAAAGGTTTGCCATCACTGTCCTAGGGAGAGGCTGACTCTAAATTGGAAAAGTATGCAGGGTTTCCCTTACTACTTTTTGCATTCTTATACTGAGATACAATTTATGAGGCAACTGCATTAAAGAACAATGATATATCCCCAGCCTCCACTCCCAGATATTGGACAAGAGAGGATACTCGTTTGGAAAGTTGGCATAAGGCATTTTTGTAAAGAGTATAATGTTTAGGCTTTGTTTGCCTCATAAAACTGCTGGGGCTGGGCTGGACGGTACTGACAGTCTGATTCCTATGATTCTGAATCAGATTTTAAGCCCGACACTAGTTCACCACATTGGGGTGAACATATGTTGCACATAGTGCTGAACTTTGTTTTTTAAAGGCACCAATCTCTTAAATTTATGAGAGGTGCATGCAAGGTGCCACCTTTGAATCTCACCTTTCGCTGGCCCCACAGCCTGCCTGAGGCCAGAAAGTTTTCCATGATCCACTTTTGATCCTAAATTGACAAGCTTGGAGGCAGGTGAATGAACTATATCATCTCCCTGGACCTTGACATCGGCTGACCAATATTAGCTTATTACTGCTCTGTGAATGTGTTAGGGAAACCTTGTATAGCACATGAAAATTTGCTGACATTTTGACTACTTTGTCAGCTTCTGGGAACTATGCTATTTTCCTTTGTAAACTACCTTCATCCTTCTCCGTTGAAGTGGCTGATGCAGGGAATGTACCAATGGGGGCTTTTACCTTCTCTGGCTTTCTTTAACCATGTAAGTGGCTCCCAGCATCTACATTATCGATATGCACTTGCCAACATCTGGAAAAGGTGGGCTTCTTGGTAAATAGTTGTTGACTTATGATAGAGTCAAACATAGAAAACCAGTTCAGAAGTAGACCTTGATTTGCCTCTTCTCATGAAAGTAAAATTATTCTCACTGTGAGGGACAGGGCTTTGGACCAAAGCTTCCCAAGGACTTGAATACATTTTACTCAAGGACTTGAATACATTTTACTTGCTGTCTTGTACCAGTTCAGTAGCTAATGTAGTACCTGAATAGAGATTAAAAGCTTTAAAGGCCTTGGGTAGAGTAGGACTCAGAACCATTGCCCTCTCTCAAACCAAAAAGTATTTCCAGGGGACACAGAAAACATCAGGGAATTGTTAACGGTAGATAAGATTTATCTAGATGGCGACATTAGGAAAACTGTCACAGGCACGATTTACTTAGCACCTATCACCAAAGACTTTTATATGTAAGATGCCATTTGCTGATTTGATTGATGCCCATAGAAACTCAGAGAGTTGTTAGGAGCTTAGCCTCAGCAGTGGAAATACTGGGTTTGAACTCTGGTCCCATATATTGGGGATGTTTCGTGTATGTATGTGTAAATTCAAAAGTATTCTGTGTTAATAGTTGGCCTTATGAAGATGAAGAAGTCACTAACAAACGAAGTATAAATCTTGGTGGGGACTGGGTACCCCCTTTTAAAATTTGAATGTCTTTGGTCCTGGGTCGTGGTCATGGTGCTGGCTCAGAAATTGTAGGACAGAGCATCCTGCAAAACCAAGAAGAAATCAAGTGATAGTCATGCAATTATAATCCTTCCTTGACTTTATTCACTTTTCAATGTTACGCTAATGAATTTTGATGATTCCCACCCACTCTGTGAGAATGTGCATACTTTGGAAATTGGAATTTATCCAAATAAGCCTCCTTGGAGTGTTGGCAGAAGAGTTCTCAACTCAAAGCTCTGTCCGAACGGGTCTGGTTTCAAACACGCTCACTTGGGGTTTCCTCTGTGCTATTTCAGACCACATAGGTAGTCTTGTTTCTGAGAGCTGCCTTAGGGATTCAGGTGTAGAAGATGGTGGGTGGTAAATGACTGGGGATTGATTTTCTTGGTTCTGCTATTTCAGAAGTCTTAGATTTTCACAAGAATCAGCAAACCCAGGAGTGAGGGTTGGGGGAATAGAGAAGTAAGCCTAAAACTCCCTCCCCTTATATCTTTTCTGACTTAACACAATTCTTGGATTTGTTCTGTGCTATGGCCTATCACAGAGGACTATTTCAAAAGGGAAATAAGCCACAGCCTCACAGGATAAGTCTTTAACACCAGCAGTGAAGTGCGACTCTGAGCCACGGGAGGCAAAGATGATACTGAAGCCACCATTTCTGACGGGGGTTCCTGTTCTCAGGATGTGTGGAAGCTCAGTCCTAAGGGCTTCTACATGGTGTAGTCAATCTAACTGCATGTCTAGCTTGGTAAATAGTGTTGAAAGGATGAGGCTGTGGGGATAAATCAGATTACAAAGCTGATGATGGAGGGCAGTTATAAAATTTAGACAAAGTTAAAACTGGACAATTCCTTAGCTCCTTTTGCAAGAAGTCTCTAGGGAAGTGTAGTTTGAGTATTTCTCTTGAGATTTAAGCACTCATTTCTTTTCCTTTCTTTTTTGGGTTGAGTATTCTCTAAAGACAATCAGAGGCCTGTGAGGACAGGACTTCTGGCGGGTTCCAGCACTGTCCTGAGGCCTCTTTCTAATACTAACTCGTTGGAACTGATGCACTTTGTTTAATGTATGTTGTTCTTTTATTTTTACTTTTTAAGCTGCTTGTTTGGAACAAAATGAAATGCATATTGCGTTGTATCCTTGCTTGCTGTTTTTCTCTTAATTTTAAAAGTTAATGCATTGGGAATAAAATATGCACAAGAATACCTATTTAAAAAAAAACTTCCACCAAGTTTGATGTTATTTCAAGGGATTAAAAAATAACTATTTTGGATGAATATTTTGTGTGAGGTTTTTGATGGCATTTTTTTTGTAAATAAGAATGTATATAAACTTGTGGTATATTATGGCAGTTCAAAGTGGTTGTGAGAAAATGAAAGCAGGTCTTAAGCTATGTTTAACTTCATTCAACAGCAAGAGGGCTTCTTGCCAAGAGTAAATCCTTCAAAAAAACTTTCCAGCGGGGCCTCAGAATCATCTCCGAATGGAGGAGAATGTTCCTACTTTAATAAAATGAACTTTTCTAGAATTCTCCCCCCTCTCCTGCTGTCTGGGTCTTTTCCTCTCCCAATTTAGGTACTTTTATTGCAATTTAGGAAAGGTAGGAAGAGCAGTGACTGCTCCCGGCACTGGGCACTCTGCTCCTGATCTCTGAAGATGCTTCTTGTTCCACTCCATTGCTTCGGTGCAGCAGCAGACAGGCCTTAAGGATTCCTCCGCCTCTGGATGTGCAGAGCAGTGCTTTGTCAAAAACTCCATTTTTCAGCTCTGTGTGCAATTTTCCTTGAGCTGTTGGTGTCTTCAAGCAATCAAGAGTCTCCTTATGCCCATCCACAGTCTCTTCTGCTTCAAGTACACATCCTCTTGTTTGGTTCTCTCTCAACATGGACTGTTCACTGTTGAGCATCCCCATAAGAGACCTTCTTAGACTTAAAGACAGTAATGCGAATTTCCCTTACCTATTTATTTCCTTCATCTGATTTCCTGTATTTTCCCATGGTCAATACTTGTGGAGAGTTTTAAATTTTATAAATTAAAATTCAGTTTAATTTAAAAAGCATTGTGTTGCATGTTCTCTGTGCCAGGCACTATGTTGGACCCTAGGGTGAATAAAAACCAGTTCCTGCCCCCAGGAGGCTCACAGTCAGCTGTGACTGTGTCTAATTTAGCAGTCTGACAAGTTCCAGTGGAGCAGCACACACGAGGGCATGTGGAAGTGCAGTGGGGAGAGGGAGGTCAAGCAGGCCTTGAAGCATAAGTAGCCGTTCATGGAGCAGGGAAAAGGAGCAGTGTTCCATGCAGCGGGAATACCACAGGAAGGCAGAGGTGTGAAAGTGCATTGTAAGAGGGCTGGAGAATAGGCACTAGGCGGAGCCATTAGCATTTTTGTTCTCTGGATAAAGAAGTTAATATTTCAGTTAACCAAGAAAGCTTTTGTATAGCATTTAACTCGTGTAATTCGCATTTCTTGGTGGCTTTTAGGGAAAATTTCCCTAGATAGGGTATTTATCGTCCTACACAAATGGAGCCCAGTGTCTACTGGAATAACACCATGTGTGCACTGGCATTAAGTGGATGGATGCAGCAGGAAGGTCAGGGACTCCAGCACCAACAAGAGATGCCCAGAGAGACGCCAGGAGGGGTTGGGAGGGTAGTAAGGGAATGTGGACTAGAGGCCCTATTCGAGGTAGAGAGCAGGTTCCAAGGAGCCAGAAAGGGTTAGGTGGGAGGAAATGCGTATGTGTGAAGAGAGGTGTTGGAGATGCCGGCAAATACAAGTTGACTTTGTTTTATGAATCACGTTCAATATAAAAAAGGTAGAGACATAATCACATATTTTCAGGATAAGCCTTGTATATTTCTAAGTGAAGGCGACTGGATGGAAATGACCATTTAAATTACATTTAGCAGAGAAAAAGAAGAAAGTCGACGAGGTCTGACTGGTGACTCTAAGATAAGCCTGTGGCCAGGACACCGGTATGAACGAGGAAAGCAGAGGACGCATAGGAAGGCGTATGCTTCCGTGCTGAGCCGTGGGTTGTTTTCCTCCACAACGAGCTTCAGAATAATCCAGGCTGCTCTCCGAAAAATGCAGATGATCCGGCCCTGACTCAGGGCGACTGAACTGGAATCTGAGGGTGGAAACCAGGAGCATTTTTAATAAATTCTGCAGGATATGAAGGATTTATCTTGGAGAATTTAGTCCCAGACCGTCCCTGCTCCTGCCCTTCTGACGTGGAGCTGGCGATCCCGGGGCCGCTTTCCCACTCCTGAGTTTGCTCCCCCGGCTCACCTGGTCCCACCTGTGACCCGA
>NW_005362116.1:99527-100513 GCF_000412655.1 Myotis brandtii | reverse complement strand
TTCAGCATCTTCCTGCAGGGGCTGCTCGGCGTCGTGGCCTTCAGCACGTTGATGCGTGAGTCCGGGACCCCCGCCCCTCCCGAGGCCCTGCACCCCGAGTCGCGGGCCCAGGCCCCTCCGCGGGAACCCTCCTGTATGAAGAGTTCAGGCCTGGGGACCCGGGCCCTTGGGCGGAGGTGTCTGCGCCCTTTGAGCCCAGCCCGGGCATTCCCAGGACCCGGGTCCGGAGCCCCTGGCTCTGTCTATGCAGCCTGTAGCCACGGGTCCCCCTGCTCCTCTCCTACCCCCGCACACCCCTCTCCTGAGATACCCGCCTAAAACTCGCTGCGCTCCCACCTGGTCACCGCGAATTAAGGCTGACCACTCTCCACCTGGGGCCATGCCCCTCTCGGAGGCTCTGCTCAGCCTCCCCTCCGCGCTCATAACCCGCATCTCTAAATCCCCAGTTTGACACGGAGCTTCTTTCCTGCACCTGCACTCAAAAGATTGCTGTCTCCCGTTCGTATTTAAATCCCGCTGCTCTGCAGTAACCTGATTTGTTAGCCGGGCATTGCATTCCCAGTGCTACCTCCTCCCCTCCACCCCCTCCCACCCGGAACTGCTTTCTCGGCTTTATTTTCTGTTTTGATAGGGGCAGGGCCCACCCAGACTCCCTTCTGCACATTTCCTTTTCTTTCTTCCAGAACAGGCGCACCTGTACCATCTCTGTCCCAAACTTTCCTACTTAAGTCTCAAGCCTCCCCTGGCTCTTCCCTTTCCCAGCCCACTTTTATTATTTATATTTCAAATGTCTTTCCTTTTCATGAGACTTGGGCAACCTAGTGGCTTAATGGAGAAGGAGGCACAGAGGGCCTGGGAGGTCCCCGAATCCCTGTACGAAGTCACCAGGGGCCCCTCCCTGAGAGTTTCATGACGGACAAAAAAGCCCCAGACGGCCCTTCTGGAAAACTAGGTTTTCCACCCCCCTGTCATGTGTGCTGCCCGGT
>NW_005362116.1:93472-99473 GCF_000412655.1 Myotis brandtii | reverse complement strand
GTATATTTTCTTAGTGCACATCCTTCCCTTCATTAAAGTAACAAGAAGCTTCTGTTGGCTTGTAGGCCTAGGAGTGTCCCTGCGATTGCATTTTGGGGGAAGGGTTATAACTACCCGGATAGCGGCATTAATTCCAAAATGACTTGCTCTCATAACTTCCCCACTGTGCTCAGGGTGGGAAGTTCCTGCAGAAAATACTCCCTCGGCACCCAGAGGGATCCTGCAGCAGGTGCACGTGTCTTGTTAGGTCCAGTGGCTGGAGTAGCCACTTTGCTTGTTTGTAACATGGGGCTTATTTGGGTGAATTCTCCCAGGCTCTAGGTATCTCTGAAGAGACTGTTCATGCACACCACTTTCTTCTGGTCGCCTGGCCTTGATAACTCTTGTAACAAGTGCCCAAGTGTATATGTTTGCCACGTTTTCATTTCAGTCTCTACTTGCCTCGCTATTTTCCTTGCTGAACAAATACCCACTTGTTCCCACAGTAGTAATTTGTGACAACAGAGCCAAAATCAGCTGCTGACTTGGGTGCTTGAACTGTGTGTGTTTTCACGACATTGTGTGTGGGTCCTCACTCCCCTCCCACCTCGCTCCTCCAGCTGGCCTTCCTTTCTCTCTAAGGCAGTGGTTCTTAACTTTCCTGATGCCGCGACCCTTTAATGCAGTTGCTCATGTTGTGGTGACCCCCAACCATAAAATTATTTTCGATGCTACTTCATAACTGTAATTTTGCTACTGTTATGAATCATAATGTAAATATCTGATATGCAGGATGTATTTAGGCGACCCCTGTGAAAGGGTCGTTCGACCGCCAAAGGGGTCATGACCCACAGGTTGAGAACCGCCGCTCTAAGGGAACTGCAGGCTTGGCTGTTATTTTGTTCTCTAACCTAAGCCTTCTTAGCTTAGCTCTGGCTAATTTTTGTGCCTTTGGTTGATGCTGATGGCCTGACTTACTCCCTGGGGTTTGAGACTTGTGATTCAGGGAGGGAAATGTGATTATGACAGGGCAGAGTTCCTCGAAGCTGAGAAGTGTGCCGGTTTGAATGTGTGCAGAGTGAAGGTGCTGGCCCTGCGGGTCTTCAGGGACACACTCGCCGCTTTACTTAATCTTTGTGCAGATCCCACTGTGGTGCATGCAAAGGCCGGACTAGAAAGGGGCCTCTTGGTTAGTGGAAGGCTAGGCGTAGAGGGAGCGTGCGGAAATGGGTGGTAGGTCCTGGGACAGTGATGAGTAGGAGTGATGGGGAGAAGAATTGGAAAGGCTGGAGCTGGGTCTGTCCTGGCCACAGAAATAGAGGTGAGAGCCAGCGCCTTAGTCGCCCACCGAGAAGCAGACAGCAGGCCAAGGAGAACCCACTGACAGGGACCCAGTCAGGGGAGGTCCTTTCTTCCCTCTTAAACTTGGTTCTGGTGAAGTATAACTGTGGGGCTCTACCGTTTTGCACTGGGAAGAGGGGGAATGACTTTGCTGGGGAAACGAAAAGGGAGTGGGGATGGTCTCAGGGAAGTACACCGGCGAGCTGTTTGGCTTTGTCTGAGCTCTTAGTCTTCTAGTCCCAGTGTCGCTTCCTCAGTAGGGCCAGGCTCCCATGACAAGAGTGTCCACTCTGCAGCCCCTGAGCGAGGTCTTGTTAAGATGAGGCCACGCCACCCTTCACCAGTTCCATGGTTATCTTCTTCAAGCATTCTTCTCTCCTGAGCAGTTTGAATTAACAGTCCCTGCTTCTGTGGAGTCATAGTCTTTTCCCTTCCCGTGCTTTCGTCCCCCAGGCAGTGGGCTCAGTGCCTCTCTTCTCGGACACTTCCCCTGGTTCTGGGGGCAGGTACTGTTCCGGTTCCCTGTTGGACCAGCTCCGTTCTATAAAGTGGACCCACTTCTCTGCCAGACATCACTCTGCATCCCTGATTTCAGTGATGCCTCAGACCCCTCTTTATGTTTCTTTTTCTACCCAGAAAAATCACTTTTTTCTCTATTGACAAGTTGCTGTGATTTTTATCCTATCGGGTTTTGTCCTAGAGCAGTGGTTCTCAACCTTGGCTGCACATTAGAATCACCTGGGAATCTTTTTAAAGTCCTGATTTCTGGGCCTCCCAGAAATCCTCCCAGATGAGGCCCAGCAATCAGGATTTTAAAAAGATTCCCAGGTGATTCTAATGTTCAGCCAAGGTTGAGAACCACTGTCCTAGAGGCAGACTTCTCATATGTATTAACATCTTGGAAGAGGAGTTTGATTCTCACAAAGATTTCTCATCCTGGCGCTTGCTTGGCTCGCGGCGTGGGGGTTTTCAGTCGGTCCCGGTCCAGGCGGTTGAGAGTTGGTGTGCCAGGTGATATATGTAACCGATGCTTCAAGCTCCCTAAACATACAGACTATGACAGGCTGCTGTCCGCGGGCATGTCCCAGTGTCGGCATCACCTTGTTGAGTTGGTGAGCCTTCCAGAGGCGCCAGCCAGGAAATCGGAACAGACTCAGAGGCAGGCTTATTCAGGGACTTCCCACTCTGGGCTTTCTGGGGTGCCCCTGAAAGGCACTGGTGTCCTAAGTAGAAAGGAATGCTTTGAACAAGGGGCTTTGTCATGAGCTGCGTGCCCAACAGTTCCTCCTGTTTTGGTGGCTTTGTCTCTAGTCTGTGACTCGATGGAGTCACTCAGACTAGAGTCACAGCAGAATGGAGCTGAGAGCCCCAGAGCCCAGCAGACTGTCCAGCGCAGGGCAGTGGGCCTGCTGGCAGCCAGAGGTCAGGACTGGCCAGGGTGTGTGTGTGTTGGCTTTTGGGGGTGTTTGCTGTCAGGATGTGTGAGTGCAAAGCAAACTCAAGCCTCCTTCACTGTGTCCAGCGTTCTGGGCTGAAGTGTAAACAGAATTGGTTTCTCATAAAACAAGCATTTTGAGGGCTTGGATGAAGCACCCTGCCTATTTCCATGTTATGGACACGGGGACGAGCCAGCTGGGAGAAGGTGTCCGGGTTTTACAAAAACACTGCCGGCATTGAGAAATGGTAGCTTTCTTTCCTGAGGCTCAAAGTAACATCACAGAACAGTGGGCCCTGCTTTGAAACCTTAATCTCAAATAGATCCTAGTGTTGTCTCACATGTGAACTGGCCTCCCTGTGTGTTCTGTACACACACACCGAGGTTCCCAACCTTTCCTGGGATCACCTCTTTCCACCCTATCCCAGCTTTTATTTTTAAAAATGTCCAACAGTGGGAAAGATGGTCAGTAATAGTGGTCTGCCCTCCACCTGGATTCAGAAATTGTTCACATTTTGCCACATTTACTTTATCTCTGTATGCTTTCTTTTGGCATCGCACTTTACTTCTAAGAACTTCAGTTGAGTCTCCTAATAATAAAGGCAGTCTTCTACATCACCACAGGTTCATGATCACACATAAGAAAATAAATAACTTCGCCATGACTGGTTTGGCTCAGTGGATAGAGCATCGGCCTGCGGACTGAAAGGTCACAGGTTCGATTCCGGTCAAGGGCACGTACCGTGGTTGCGGGCACATCCCCAGTAGGAGGTGTGCAGGAGGCAGCTGATCGATGTTTCTCTCTCATCGATGTTTCTAACTCTCTATCCCTCTCCCTTCCTCTCTGTAAAAAATTAATAAAATATATTTTAAAAAAAAGAAAATAAATAACTTCATTATATCATCTAATATCCAGTCTATATTCCTACTTCCCCAAATGTCCCAGGTCTCTGGAATTTTCAAGAACTATGATCCAATCAAGGTCCTCATATTGCATTAAGTCACTTACTCTAGCACAGTGGTTCTCAACCTTCCTAATACCGCGACCCTTTAATACAGTTCCTCATGTTGTGGTGACCCCCAATTTCATTGTTACAAATTGAACATAATTAAAGCATAGTGATTAATCACAAAAACAATATGTAATTATATGCGTGTTTTCCTATGGTCTTAGGCGACCCCCAAAGGGGTCGTGACCCACAGGTTGAGAACCACTGCTCTAGAAGAATCTACACACACACACATATATGCACGCACGCACGCACGCACGTACATACGTACATACGTATGTACGTACGTGCGCGCATGCGCGCGTGCGCTTTTCTTTTCAATGGCATTGCCTTCTTGAAGAGCCCTGGCCAGTCGTCTGGCGGTTCCGTTGCGTGGTGTTTGAGCTGTTTGGCTGACCCCTGTGTTTCCTGAGTTTGGTCTGGAGGAGCGATGAGATTCACACAGGCTTTCTTCCTGTCAGAGCGCTCCATAGTCAGAGCGCTCCATAAGCGGCGCTGTGTGCTTCAGAGTGCGTCGCGCCAGGGGGCACGTAACGTCAGGCAGGCCCACGGATAATAAGGTCAGTTACTGAGCTGAGGCGGGAGGTCTCTAGATCTCTCCCTTGTCAAGGTCCATTTTCCTCTTGGCAGATAATAAATGATCTCTGTGGTAGATACTTTGAGATCCTGCGAATATCCTGTCCCCCAGTGAATTTCCCCTCCGTGTCCACCTCCTCCCGGTAAGATAATGAAAACTAGTGATGGCTGCATTGGAGCTCACGGGCGAAGGCACCTGTCTCTGGGCCTGAACCCAAAACACACTCCCTAAATGTCGGCAGCCTTTCCTGCTTCCGGAGTGCCAGCCAAGGCAAAGGGAGAACACCCCTGTGTCCTGCCCCAGGCCGGGCTTGTGCCCACGGGGAAAGCCGGGTGGCTGGTTAGGAGTCTTAATGTTTAGAAACTTTTCAGGTTTTCTAAATGCTGGTTTATCTGGTAGCATTTATTCGTCATGGTGAGCTGCTCCTTTATTTATAATAAAATTTCATTAGTTTGGAATAAAATCAGGGCAAGAGAAAGTCGTCCGAATTGTAGAATAATTTAAGGAAATGCGTTTTTAGCCTTTTCAATACCTGCTTGTTCAGTGTTGCTTATAGGGGCCTGTCACACCTCTGCTGCTGTAATGATCTGTTTAAAATCCTTTGCAATTAGTATCGTATTTACTTGAAGGTGAAGTCGCGTGGACAGAGTTTTACAGGTGGTTACGAATAGCAGGATCCCTGGCTCTGGAACCTGTCTGACCTGCCTTCCATTTCTGCTTCTGCCCTGCAGTGCCCTTGGGCAACCGACCCATTTCTCGAAGCTTCAGTTCCCTCCCCAGCCAGGCGGGGATGATGCTTTTTCTGGGAATGTGGAGATTGGAAAGAATGTCTGTAAAGGAAGCTGGGTCCATGTCAGGCACGTGAGGCCCTCCTAGGTTGGGGGCGATGCCATCATCTGCATTTTTACCATATTTGCATCCAGGAGTTCTCTTGAAGAACTTTTCACGAGTGCTTGAGTAACTTGTTTTCTGAATTAGGTTAAACATTCCCTTTTCGTCTTGTTTGCGTAGCACCTTTCCCTTTAGCCCTCTTTTCACAGACTGCATGATAGTAAAAACCTTATGGCAGCAACACAGTGATTGTGAATTCCGTTAGCATGTACCCACGCCAGGTGGCTTTAGTTTGTGTAATGATCTCCTTTCTTCACCCGGTCCTGGTGGTTTCACAGACAGCGTCTTCCAGGGGCCGTGAGAGGGCAGTGGGTGGACTGGGGCAGGCCACTGATGGCTGATGAACCTGTGTCCGAGTCCCTGGTGTTACTGGCTGGCCTATCTATTTATCTGTCTGATAGATAATAATTTATTTGTGTATTACATTTCCCCTTCCCCCCTTACACCCAATAAGTCCCCTTGAAAGTGGGATTTTTTTTTCTTTTTTAGAAATCTCTGCTTCACTGATACATCTGTCCCCAGCAACTTGGCCGAGAGCCTGGCACATAGCAGGCTCTCCGTAAATAAGGTTGTAACGAATGGAATTGTCTCTATGCTTCCTTTAACCCTAGAGTGCCGGGGAGCGCGATCGCTCTCCTCCTGTCTTTCACCAAAAGTGCCGGAAGCGCTATCAAAGCTTCGAAATGGCGTCCAGTTCTAAGTCTGCTTTTATTAGTGATGATGATATTGCTAAATATGTCAATGTAGTAAAGGTTTCCTTAAGTTTTT
>NW_005362116.1:69047-93242 GCF_000412655.1 Myotis brandtii | reverse complement strand
CACAACATTAGTAACAAACAATTTCCGGAGGATGAGGCCCAGAAATCAGGATTTTAAAAAGATTCCCAGGTGATTCTAATGTGCAGCCAAGGTTGAGAACCACTGGGCTAGCAGGTCCCGTGGCAGCAGGTGGTGCACTGGCCGCTACAGCCAGCTTCTTTCCTGCCGCTTGCTCTTGACTAAGTCCCCAGTGTTCAGGCACTTGTGCTCCGCGCTTGATGTACTTCACAGGGTCCTGGAAGGAGGGGTTATTTTTATTTTACAAACAAGGACAGTGAGCAGGCGAAGCATCTAGGACAGAGTGCTGGTTAGTAGGTGCAGAGCTGAAGTGTAAGCCAGGTAGGTCCCTCAGACTCCAAACGCGCTTAGCCGCCTCCCCTACTCCGCCTGCCTTTTTGCTCCCCTTCCCGCACAGGGGCACTTTCTGATTACTCTGTAGCCCTGGGCTCATTTTTTCCTACTTGAATAATTTCAGTTTTCTTTCTTAATAATTCTTTTTTACGTCCAAAGTATTATCTGAAGCCTCAGGCTGTTTTATGGCTATTGGTAGCATTAAAAATATAAATTTGGCCCTAGCTGGTTTGGCTCAGTGGATAGAGCATCAGCCTGTGGACTGAAGGGTCCGGGGTTTGTTTCTGGTCAAGGGCACATGCCTGGGTTGCAGGCTAAATCCCCAGTAGGGGGCGTGCAGGAGGCAGCCGATTGGTCATTCTCCCTCATTGTTGATATTTCTATCTCTCTCTCCCCTCTCCAATTCTCCCTCATCATTGGTATTTCTATCTCTCTCTCCCCTCTCCATTCCTCCCTGAAATCAATAAGGATATATTAAAAAAATAAATAAATTTGGCCCTAGCCAGTTTGGCTCAGTAGACAGAGCGTCAGCCCGTGGACTGAAGGGTCTTGGGTTCAATTTCGGTCAAGGGAACGTACCTCGGTTGCAGGCTCGATCCCTGGCCCTGAGCAGGGCACATGCAGGAAGCAACCAATCGATGTGTCTCTCTCACATCGATGTTTCTCTCTCTCTCTCTCTGTTACTCCCTCTCCCTGCCACTCTAAAAAATCAATGGAAAAAATATCCTCCGTTGCACTCTCTCTAAAAAAATCAATGGAAAAATATCCTCCGTTAAGGATTAACAACAACAACAAATGTCTTTTAAAGACTTGGTGTCAAGTATTTGCCAGTGCCAGGTGCCAAGAGCTATCATGCTTTTTCTTTACATCTTTCTTTCATGGACAAAGTTGTATGCACAGTAGGTTGGGACACAAGCAGGACCGACACTATGTTTTTACTGGTCCACCTTCCTCAGAATGTCCCCCACCCCTAGCTTTTGTTCTAGTCTGTGGGCTGTTGTAGCCTCTAAGCTCATCACTGTTCTTCACAGGCCTTTCCATTTTCTTAGGAGACATTTTCCTTAATAGCATGAACAGTGATGTGGGAGATGAAGTGGTGACAGTTCCTGGTTGAATGACACAGACATCCTGCAGGAGCAGGTGGCAGTCACAGCGCACACCGCGTCTCTTGCCCAGACCCTCACACAATGTGGACGAACATCCTGACTGATGTGGCACTGGAGCATTCGAGCAGGTTTCTGTTTGGGGTAGTGAGTTTGGGGCTAAAATATTTGCAGGTTGTCCTGCAAGCAAGGCTGCCAGTGCTGTGACTACACAGGGAGGAGTGACGTGTGCAGGGGATTTACTCAGACCTCACCTGAGGGGTGCCTTACAGATGCGGGTGCCTTACAGATGGGGGTGCCTTAAAGATGAGGCTGCTCCTCCCTGGCCGGGTTTGCCGCTGGGTTTCTCAGGCAGCAGACAGTAAAGTTGCAGGTCTGCCATTTCCACTGCTGGTCCCCCCACGGCCCCAGGGATGGGTGTTGGGGTCCTGCAGGGAGACTTACGTGAATGTGTTTTTTCCATCAAGAGCCTCAGTTTGGGGTGATATGAGGCATGAGGGCAAGGCGGGGGCAGTGCTGTCTGAAGGTGTTCATAGCATGTGAACCACTGAATCACAGCAGTGAGCTTCTCAGCCCTCGCTCCCACTGCTGGAGCTGCCAGTGGTGCTGTGCGGTGGGTCCTTCCCCTGGGACTGAGGTGCCATTCTGGCATCTTGCCCGACTGCCAGACTCCTGGACCTGCCCCATCCTCCTTTCCTGAGCTCTTTCGGTGCTATGGCCAGCGGTCGCCAACCTTTCGGATCTCACGGACCACCAGTCGTCCATGGACCACCGGTTGGTGACCGCTGCTGTGGACACTACAGTCACCACGGTCTGCCCTGCAGCCTGGGCCGGGGAGAGTAACCTTGTGATCAGACACTGGGATGCGGCAAGATGCCCCAGGGCGGCTCTTCTCCCAGCCCCGGCACCGGCCGAACCCCATCCTGCCTCCTCCCTTACCCACATCCCTCTTTCCCATCAGTGCTTTTCCCTTTCCTCCTTCCCTAGCCACATCCTCCCTCCTTCCAAGAAACGTTCCTTCATGACCAAATACATTCTCCTTTGAAGTGTACAGGATGGACAGTCTATACTGTACAGGTTAGGCCTCTGTGTGTCACTGCTCCTCGTCGGGCCTGGTCTGCTTGTCTGCCAGCCTGGTGCTGGCACATGCCTGGGCCCTGGCTGAGTGCTCAGGCCCAAAGTGGCAGGTGCTCTCTACCAGGAGAGTGGTCTAAAGAGAGCAGGAACACTTAGGAGAAGGGGGTAGACTGGGATCTTTCCTTTCTCATCACTAAATAGTTCAGCTTGCAGTTTCTAAGGACACAGGTGTTCTCTTTTATAACCACAGTACAGCTATCAGAACTCAGGATATTTAACATTAATATGTTACCAGTCCGCAGGCTGTATTCAGACGTCATCCGTTGCCCAAATACTGTCTTCATAGCTATTTTGTTCTGGTCCAGGGTCGTACTTTGCATTCCGTTGCCACATCTCTTTAGTCTCCTCTAGTCTGGAACGATTTTTCAGACTTTCTGTATATTTCTCAGCCTTGATGCTTTTGAAGAGTACGGATCAGTGATTTTGCAGACTATCTCAGATTGGGTTTGTCGGCTGTTTTCTTGTGATTACGTTCAGGTTGTGTTTTTGGCAGGGATGCCGCGTAAGCGATGCTGTGACCTCCTCGGTGTGTTGGAACCGGAGGCCCCAATCTTGAATGATCCCAGTATGGCTGAGGTTCTCTTTCCTCCAGGCCTGGATACTGTGAAGTTACAACGTCTCCCTTTGTAATTAATAAATAACTTGTGGGGAGATATTTTGGGACTCTGTAGATGGAGGGTCTGTTTTTGGTCTTCCTTGCAATGCCTTCCCTGGTGGGAGGTCGGAGCTACTGGCGCTGAAGGTGCTTTGGCTGAAGGTGCTGTGGCCAGTTTTTGGTCTTGTGACAGGACCAGGTCGCATTTGCAGAGTGCTCAGTATGTGCCAAGCCCCATAAGTGCCTTACAGATGCTAACTCTTTATTTCTCACGTTAGCCACGTAAGCTGGGCACTCAAGTTATCCAATTTCATACCTGGGAGAACTGAGGCACGGACTGGTTACATGAATTGTCTAAGGTTGTGGCAGCCACTCAGTGGAATACTGGGACTCAGACCCGGTGGGTCTCATTCTGAAGCCGGGGCGTCCGTTCCCTGCTCTGCCCGCGGTGAGCAGTGGGCACCACAGCTCCGACACAGGGACACTGCTTCTCTGGCCGCTGGCTTTCTGTCTCTTCTGCATGTGAAGTTCACTATTTGGTTCCTGTTGTTCCTCACCTGCTTGGCTTTTCACCGAGAGTGACATCGCAGTCATTTTTAGGCATGATAAGGTGGACCGGGAAGAAAAAAGCCAAAGGCTTTTCCGTTTTGAGGTTGAAATCAAATGAGGGCTTATTGTTGAATTAGAGGACCCTGTCCTGTATGGATAGATGCATTTAACATTTGAGCCTGTTCAGCGTGGAGGAGGCGGCTTTGGTCGATAAAGGAGTCACCCATATAAAACGTGTCCTTCTTCTGTAAGCAACCAGAAAACAAAACAAAATACATGAAACAACTCTCTGCAGACACTGTCCACCAGGCAGCCAGGACAGTGATCCCCGAGGGCATGAAAACCATGAGGTGAGCCCTACAGTCTTCTCCCCAACTTCCTGCTGGAGGCAGTTTCCGGATCTCGGAGCTACGAGGAGGAAGCCAAGGCAGTGGAATTCTCAGGTTCAATATGGAGGAAAAAGAGCTACACAGAAGAAAAGCTCTAGGCATTTGCTTTTAGGGGTCTCCTCAAGTCTTTTCCCAAACATTAATCTGTGTGCATAGGGTAAAACTTAGGCAAAGCAGGGAACAGCTGCTGGGAAGCTCTAAGCTGAACTGTTTCTAGGACTGGGAGATGATTTTCTTTCCAGGTAGAGTGAGTGACTTTGTTGAACACCGAGGCATTCAGTAGACACCTCAAAAGAATCATGGCTCATATAGCCCCGGAGGGAAGGGTACATAGCTTAAAAACAAGTCTTGATACCATACATGGAAAATTGAGTAGAAATAGATCACAGATCTAGATGTAGAAGTGAAAACTGTAACACTTCTAGAAGAAAATATAGGAGAAAAGCTTTGTGACCTTGGGATTGGCAAAGATTTCTTAGGACACAAAAAGCTTAAATCATTTTTTAAAAAAGATAAATTAGACTTTATCTAAATTAAGCATTTCTGGCCTGGTTGGTGTGGCTCGGTTGGAGCATCATCCCAAACACCAAAAGGTCACAGGTTAAATTCTTGGTCAGGGCACATACCCAGATTGTGAGTTCGATGCCCAGTAAGGACACATGTGGGAGGCAATCAGTTGATGTTTCATTCTCACATTCATGTGTTTCTCTCTCCCTCTTTCTTCCCCTCCCTCCTCTCTCTCTAAAATCAATGCATGTCCTTGGGTGAGAATTATAGTTAATTAATTAATTAAGCATTTCTGGCCTTCAAAAAATACTGTAAAGCCACAGACTGGGGAAAAAAAAATATTTGGAATATGACTATTTGACAAAGCACTTACATCGAGAATATGTAGAGAATTTTTAAAACTCAATAAAAAGACAATGCAATTTAAGCACAGGCAGAGGATCTGCATAGACGTTTCTCTAAAGAAGATGTACATATGGCCAGTAAACCTATGAAAAGATGTTCAATATCATTAGTCAGCAGGGAAATGCAAATTAAGCAATGATTGGATACTACTGTATGCCTGCAACAGGGGTGGGGAACCTTTTTCCTGCCAAGGGCCATTGGATATTTATAACATAATTCACGGGCCATACACAATTATCAGCTTATTTGGTCAAACATTTAATTAACTCACCCCTAATGCCTTAGCAGGGCCAGACCAAATGATTTTGTGGGCCTTACATGGCCCGTGGGCTGGATGTTCCAAGAACGGCTAAAATGAAAAAGACTGACAATACCAAGAATTGAGGAGAATGTGAACTTTGGCATTCTTATACGTTGCTAGCAGAAATTTTTTAATGGTACGACCACTTTGAAAAACTGAAATTTTCTTATAAAGAACAGTATGCCTACCATATAGTGCAGAATGTCACCCCTAGATATTTACGGAAGAGACAAGAAAACATGGCTACAAAAGGACTTGTACATAAATAGCAACCTTATTCATAATTTCCCCATCTGGAAACAATCCAAATGTCATATACACGTGAATGGGTAAACAAATGGTAGTATATCCGTCAGCAACAAAAAGCATTGAACTACTAATACATACCACAAAGTGGTTGAATATGCTGAGCAAAAGAACCCAGATAAAAAGCATACATAGTATATTACTCCTTTTATATGAAATTCTAGAAATAGGAAATCTAATCTCTAGTGGTGTCCTTGGGGTGGTAGGGATGGGACCAGTTGCAGAGGGACATGAGAGAACTTTCTGGGGTGAAAAAATTATATCTTGATTGCAGGGAGGGTTATATAAGTGTACGCATTTCTCAAAACTCAATGAACTGTACGTCTGGTATATGTTATACATCAAAATTGACTTTAAAAAGAAGGAAAAAACCTTTGAAATGATCAAGCTGCTCTACAAACTTAAGTGCTTACAAAACCAAACTTGAAAAAAAAGAAAAGAAAAAAACACCCAAACTTGATACTCATTAAAGGAAGACAAAATCCAAGTACTTAATGTAGTAATCATCATGTATAGTCTCTAATAAAAAATTTCTAGACATGTGAAGAAGCAGGAAATTGTGACCTGTAATCGGGAGAAAAGTCAGTATAAATAGCCTGAGAAGTTACAGAGGTAATAGAAACACCATACGAGACTTTACAACAGTTACAATAAGTAGTATGCTGAAGGTTTTAAAGAAAACCTGGAGCATAATGGGGAGGACCATGGAAGATGTAAAAGTGAACCAAGTAGAATATCTTTAACTGAAAATACAATTTCTGAAAAATTCACTGGATTGCCCGGCCAGCATGACTCAGTGGTTGAGCAGCAACCTATGAACCAGGAGGTCACGGTTCAATTCCCGGTCAAGGCACATGCCTGGCTTATGGGCTCAAGGCTGCAGGAGGCAGCCAATCAATGATTCTCATCATTGATGTTTCTCCCTCTACCTTCCTCTCTGAAATCAATAAAAATATACATTTTTTAAAAGAAAATGCACTGGGATGGACTTAACAGAAAATTAAACTCTACAGAAGAATTGGTTAGTGAGTTTGAAAATGTAACACAGAAGCCTCACACACTGAAGCACACCTCTCCCATGTGGCTCAGGGTTAGTCTGTGCGCCCAGAAGAATGTGGCAGAAGTACTGGTTATTTAAAAGTGACTAAGTTACTTAAAAGGCTGCAGCTTTTGTCGCGGGCGTGCTCTCTTGTTTGCTGCCTCTTGGATCACTTGCTCAGGGGAGAGCCAGCTGCCCTGTGTTGAGGACACTCAGGCCTCACTGTGGAGAGACGGGTGGTAAGGAGCTGAGGACTCCCAAACTTGATACTCATTAAAGGAAGACAAAATCCAAGTACTTAATGTAGTAATCATCATGTATAGTCTCTAATAAAAAATTTCTAGACATGTGAAGAAGCAGGAAATTGTGACCTGTAATCGGGAGAAAAGTCAGTATAAATAGCCTGAGAAGTTACAGAGGTAATAGAAACACCATACGAGACTTTACAACAGTTACAATAAGTAGTATGCTGAAGGTTTTAAAGAAAACCTGGAGCATAATGGGGAGGACCATGGAAGATGTAAAAGTGAACCAAGTAGAATATCTTTAACTGAAAATACAATTTCTGAAAAATTCACTGGATTGCCCGGCCAGCATGACTCAGTGGTTGAGCAGCAACCTATGAACCAGGAGGTCACGGTTCAATTCTCGGTCAAGGCACCTGCCTGGCTTATGGGCTCAATCCCCAGGAGGCAGCCAATCAATGATTCTTATCATTGATGTTTCTCCCTCTACCTTCCTCTCTGAAATCAATAAAAATATACATTTTTTAAAAGAAAAATGCACTGGATGGACTTAACAGAAAATTAAACTCTACAGAAGAATTGGTTAGTGAGTTTGAAAATGTAACACAGAAGCCTCACACACTGAAGCACACCTCTCCCATGTGGCTCAGGGTTAGTCTGTGCGCCCAGAAGAATGTGGCAGAAGTACTGGTTATTTAAAAGTGACTAAGTTACTTAAAAGGCTGCAGCTTTTGTCGCGGGCGTGCTCTCTTGTTTGCTGCCTCTTGGATCACTTGCTCAGGGGAGAGCCAGCTGCCCTGTGTTGAGGACACTCAGGCCTCACTGTGGAGAGACGGGTGGTAAGGAGCTGAGGACTCCTGCCAACAGCCACGTGTTGAGGCTTCTCAGAAGTGGGTCCTCCAGCCCCAGTCAAGGCCTCAGAGGGTTTGAGATACCATGAGCCAGAACTACCCAGCTAAGCCGATACTAAATGTTTATTGTTTTAAGCCACTAAATTGTAGATTAATTTGTTACACAGAGTTAGATAACGAATATAGTGAAGGTGAGCACGGGAAAGGTTAGGAGACTTGATCTTTGTTCCCCAAGAGTCTGCAGTCTACTTAGGGAGACAGATCACTTTGGCCCAGTAACTAGGGATCCCAGGCTTGTATGTTCATGGAAGGGGAGTAAGAACAGAGCTACATACTGGGCAGACAAGTGAGAGCTTGTTGACTGGATTTTGTCTTGCCGAGCGGGACTGCCAGAACCCTGCAGAGGGTTGTAGCATCACTGTTCCTCCTGAGGTCCCGAAGGTGGTGGAAGCAGGCTCAGCGATGCCAGTGAACGACTCAGAGAGGCAGTTCGTCGTATTCCTAGGATTGCCTTGTCTGTGGCAAGCCAGCCTGGTTGCTCACTGCTCGTATTTTAACTAGTCGGAAATCAGAGTTTTATCCGGTGTGGATTGTGGAATAAGATAAATCTCAGACTAACTTGTTGACTAATTGGTTGTATAATGAGCCTTTGAGTTACGTGTGGGAGTCAAGAAGGGGCTACTCATGGAAATGGAGCTCGCTTATTCTGTGCACGGTTACTTTTTACACGTTCTCAATACCTTTTTGTAAGGGGACTGTCAATGGATCTTCTTTTTCCCCTCTCTCAAACATACAGCAGCCCAAAGAGCTCATATCTCAATGTTACGGGAGAGGAAGTGCTAAAGTTCTAGCCTGTATACAGTATAGAGCTTTGTTATATCGAGTCTTTGTATAGAGTCTTTGTTCACTGCTCTGAGCTCTTGGTGAGTCTCTCCCAGAGCCACCTGCCATTCCCCTGCCCCTAGAACAGTGATGGCGAACCTATGACACGCGTGTCAGAGGTGACATGCGAACTCATTTTTTTGGTTGATTTTTCTTTGTTAAATGGCATTTAAATATATAAAGTAAATATCAAAAATATAAATCTTTGTTTTACTATGGTTGCAAATATCAAAAAATTTTTATATGTGACACGGCACCAGAGTTAAGTTAGGGTTTTTCAAAATGCTGACATGCCGAGCTCAAAAGGTTCGCCATCACTGCCCTAGAATGTACTTTGGCATAATCACCACTCCCCTGATTCTCATCTCAGATTGTTTGGTCATTTCCTGGCAGAGTGCTTTAACTCCGCTTTCTTTGGGTTCTATACTTGCCCACCCACATGAATGGTGCAGCCTCTGGCTCCTCTTGCATCGCGTCAGGTGTGGTAAGATGCTCAGCTAAATCTCCTGCAGGTAGCTTGGCCGACGAGCAAGCCCAAAGGAAGCATGCTCAGGTGCTTTCCTCACGACCTATAGCTGTGGACCGTAGCCCTCAAGGAAAGAGATGGAGGCACCCCTCCCTTTCGACCTGATCTTCAGCCAAGCTGTCTGCCTAACCTTTGTCCCTGAGGTCGCTCACTCTGTGTTCTGTGCAATAGGACAAGGGATGCAGAAGAGCTTGGTAGTGCCTCTTATGACCACCATGCCACATGGGGTGGTTTTCCCAGTGCTTTATGGAAGGAAAATGGGAGGGTATCCAGCAGATAGAGGGGCAAAGTGAGCACTGGCGTTCAGGAATCCTAATTTGACTCAAGCCACCTTTTCTAGGACGCCTGGTGCTCCCAAGCGCCAAGGGTCATGGTTTACTTACAGCGTCTCGTTCCTCTACTGGTGTTCACAGTTCTCGTTTGTCTCCCTTCTTCCTCTCACCCAGACCCCCTGCTGTTTCTCTGTGAAGAAGAGATGAAAACAGCTGTGAGAGGAACCCCAAGGTGCCTCAGTTACCCAGCCCACCACTCTGAATGGGATTCCTCCTGCCGGCCAGGGAGGACCGCAGATGTTTTAGCTCAGAGGGGCTGATGGTTTCTTCACTTAAGGTCCCAAGACTCCTTGGGTCAGGTTATTACTTAAAGTTAAGGCTTCCTCTGCTGCCCTGCCAGCTGGCCCCCAGACTTTGGGACTGAGGAAATGGACTCTGTTGCTTCTCTTCTGCTCAGATTCTGGTTGGTTACACAACTTGTATTGTTCGAAAAGGGAAGACTCTGGGTGCCAACTTCACTGGGTGAGAAGCTAGGGGAAAGGTCTTAAATGTCATTTTATAACTCATATCAAGAGAAGAGCTGGTTTTCTGTTAATGTTTTTTGCTAAGGATGCTTATTAATTCACTTCCACCAATAAAATTTGAAAGTGAAGCCCCAGCGCATTCCCAGAGGAAGTCTGCTGCTGGGTAGACTCGAGGTGTTCTAGACACTGGCCATCCACATGCAGTTGGCATGCACTTGGCAGTCCCACCAGCTCCATCTGAAGCTACAGTGCACACTGGCTCTTGTCTGTTGAGAAGGTCAAACGAGGCCGTTGGAAATACTAGGGAACTAGTCCTCAGAACCCCAGCTTTCCTTGATCTCTTCCTGTGGCTTTGTAACAAGCCCGTTTCTCTTGTTTTAGGTGTGTGCCCTGGGATAACCAGTAGAGACGTTTCTGTCTGGTGCTTTCAGAGAGAGCACCAGAACAGCCTGGCAGATGAGTGCTTGTCATCCGAAGGGAGGGCTCCCCTGGGAGTTAGGGTTCCAGGGGAACAGAGGGGCTACCCCTGGGAGTTAAGGTTCCAGGACCTGGGGACAGAAGGCTACCCCTGGGAGTTAGGGCACAGAGGGGCTACCCCTGGGAGTTAAGGTTCCAGGACCAGGGGACAGAGGGGCTACTCCTGGGAGTTAGGACTCCCGGACCAGGGGACAGAGGGGCTACCCCTGGGAGTTAGGGCTCCCGGACCAGGGGACAGAGGGCTACCCCTGGGAGTTAGGGCTCCCGGACCAGGGGACAGAGGGCTACCCCTGGGAGTTAGGGCTCCCGGACCAGGGGACAGAGGGCTACCCCTGGGAGTTAGGGTTCCAGGACCAGGGAGCAGTCGTGGTGTAGCCCAGTGGTCAAGTGCATGGGCTCTGGCATCAAACTGCCCGAATTTGAGCCCTGGCCTCTCATGGTCACCGGCCACATTTTTCCAGTGCTGCGTGACTTCATCCCAGGTCACGCCATTCCTCTGAGATGGTTTCTTATCCTCAAAATGAGGGAGGCGATTACCTATCTTAAGGGGTTAGTATGTGACTTGAACAAGATAAGGTACCTGGCCTGGTGCAGGGTAGGTGCTGAGTAAATGTGAAGCCACCTTGGCTCACTGGCCTCCATAGCAGATGGAGGAAGGACCGTCACACCATATCTTCAGTTAGGAGAACTAGAAAAACACGGCTAACTTAATCCAAGACTCCATGTACTGGTGGAACTGGAGGGGTTGAAGGGCTTGCCTGAGACTTCCCAGCAGGTCAGAGACTGAGCCCGGACTGGAACGTGTGTCCTGCCGCCCAGGCCTCTGTTCTTTCTCCACCACTACCCAGTCTGGCTACTGTTTCTCCACCTCCCGTCCTTCCCCCTCAACACATTTACCGATGCTCATTGGGTTGTCCAGGGAGTTTGTTCTAGACCAGCCGTGGGCAAACTACGGCCCACGGGCCGGATCCGGCCCGTTTGAAATGAATAAAACTAAAAAAAAAAAAGACCGTACCCTTTTATGTAATGATGTTTACTTTGAATTTATATTAGTTCACACAAACACTCCATCCATGCTTTTGTTCCGGCCCTCCGGTCCAGTTTAAGAACCCATTGTGGCCCTCGAGTCAAAAAGTTTGCCCACCCCTGTTCTAGACTGTGGCATCAGAAAGGGATCTGCTCCCTCCTGGGAACCAGCCTTCCTCACTAACTGCCACTGGGCCATGACAGCCCAAGAGCACAGGGCCTGGAGCAGTGCTGGTGGGAGGGGGTGAGGGAGGTGGTGAGAGTGGAGGGGTATTGCACCCTCTTGGGAAACGGGCCTTTCCTCTCCTGCTCCCAGCTGCGTGGCCTGGCCTGGCCTGGCCTGAGGCAGGTGCAGGGTTGCTCAAGAGCCTGAGCTGTGCTGAGGGAGGCTGGTGGCAGGAGCAACAGCAGGCAGGGCTTGTCAGGAGACCTCTTCCAGCCTCGGTCGGTGTGGCCTCTTCCTGCACTGGTACATTTCAACGGCCATTCTCAGTTTTAACCTGCATTAAGACTTAATTGACTTGTTACCACAGCCTTGAAATTTTGGACCATGTGTGTATTGTAGCTGTACACACTGCTAGCTAGCTTCAGTGTAGAAAAAAGTTCTTGAATTGTTTTTCTAACTATGTATATTTAAGTTTTCTGAGCGAATTCTCTTTTGGGGGCTATTCTTGACTTTTGATAATGCTGTGGATTGCACATTGAGGTTTGTGTTTCCCAAGCTTTACGTTTTGTACCCAGAGGCCAAGCTTGGTTGGTCCCAATACTGGTTGTTTAATGGGGAACAAGGGTCAGCAAATTCCCTGACGGCACTGAGCATCAGTTTCTTCATCTGAAAATTGGGTTGATTGAGTGGATTTATCTTGAATGCCTGGAGCTTTCAGTATTCCTGATACCTTCTCTCAGCCATTTTCAATTTTTTCATCTCAAGGCACACATAAACTAAAATTCTGCGGCACACCAAAAAATATATTTTTGCCAATCTGACCAAAAAATTAAAAAAAGGTATAATTTTGATTCATTCATACCAAATGGCTATTGTTGTGTTGGCTGTTGTCATTTTTTAATTTGACATTCTAAGACAGCGGTTCTCAACCTGTGGGTCGAGACGACCCTTTCACAGGGGTCGCCTAAGATCATCGGAAAGCACATATATAATTACATATTGTTTTTGTGATTAATCACTATGCTTTAATTATGTTCAATTTGTAACAATGAAATTGGGGGTCACCACAACATGAGGAACTGTATTAAAGGGTCGCGGCATTAGGATGGTTGAGAACCACTGCTCTAAGAGAAAAGAAGTCAGTGACCCGGACTAAAAGGTCAGGTATTGCATGATTTAACAGTTCTGGCCCGGGGCAGTGAGGCTAAGTTGGTTGGGCATCATCCTGTGCACCGAAAGGTTGCCAGTTCAGTTCCCTGTCAGGGCACATGCCTGGGTTGTGGGCTCTATCCCTGATAGGGGGCAGGGCATAAAGGAGGCAGCCAATCTATATTTCGCTTTCACAGGAATGTTTCCCTCTCTCCCTCTCCCACTCTAAAAATCAATTTAAAAATCTTAAAAAAAAAAATCTTGTGGCACACTGGTTGAAAATCGCTGCCCTATCTGATTGGGCTTCCTCAGAAATCTTCCTAGGAACTCAGCTGAGTAGGTTATGCATATTCGTTTTAGGTAGTAGAGGAAGTGAAGAGGATTCAGGTAGGGTACCCTGTTGGCCCGTCTCGCTCACTCTGCTTCCCAAAGTGTCCACAAGGGTTGCTGGGTGAGGGAGGCAGGTGGCTGGTGGCCCTTTTACCTCTGCCAGGGAATGGCACTTGTGGTATGTGACCTGCAGGAGGTCAGAGGGCAAGTGGAATTATTGTTATGAATGACACACAGTACATCGGGGGCTTTCTCCTAGTGAAATTCTTGGAGTTGAGTGACCTGGTTAAGTGAGTTGGCAGTTCTGTGTTCAGTCCTTTGGCTTGTGTTTAACTCTTGGTGGTTGGCTGTATAGCTGGATCTCCACCCTTTCTGTCCAGGTTCAAGGTGTGAAAACAAGAACCCTCCCTATACCCGTTATATGTTCTGTTCTCTGCCGAGTTTGGATCCCCCTAAGCAGCTGGGATCCTGTCAGAGCCTTGGGTTACAGGGGTGAAAATGCTTCCTGCAATTTGCGGCTCATCCCTGTGCCCGGGGCTAGTGGGTGCCTCCTCTACCACAGGGAGCCATGGCAGGACAGGCTTTTGCACTGCCTGAGCTGAGGGTCATCTGTGGTGGGGCCGGGCCAGAGGCTGCAAATGTCATCTCTGAGAAACAGACTCCGGGGGCCGTGCCTTTTCTGTCTGACTAGGCATGGGGTTGCATTGAAGGGCAGCCTTTTTTTTTTTTTTATTTTTTTTACAATCAAAGGCCTCTTATTCAACACAGCCAGGATTAATTAATGCTTGGTTAATTTATTAAAGGCAGGGAAACTGGGAAGTCTACCAAATACAAACATACACAACCAACATTTTCTTTTAACTATGCCTGTGAGCATGAAGTGTGAGGGGAGTCCCTGGCCTGGCTGACAAGAGCACGGTGGGACATTTTGTCCAGGGAGATAAGAGCTAGCACAGCGAAGATCCTAGCCCTGGTTCACGGGGACGAAATGAGCTGAAGTGACATCTCTAGTGAGTTCCGCCTGCTGGAGTCTCTTTTCTCAGAAGGAAATTTTCTAAATAAGGTTTCAGGAAGGCTGTTAATTACCTAATGTGCAAAAGTGTAATTTTGTTATTTTTAATTATTGTGTTTAGCAGCAGGAGCTTTTTTCTCCAAATCTTTTTTGGACTTTTTTTCTTACTACAAAAGACGTGCTCTTTGTAAACAACTAAAACATGGAAATACATAGCATAAATTAGTGAATGCTCCCTAAAATTCTGTTCTGTAGAGAGCTAACCACAGTTAACAGTTTATTGTGAATGCGTACAAATTTCTATAAGTATTTATCATTTAAAAAAAATAGGTTCACATGACACATTACTGTTTTGGTGACTTGCTTTTTTTCCCATTTAACTTGGCATTTTTTTTTTTCATATCAATATAGACAGAGTTTACCTCAGTTTTAAATAGCTTTATTGAGGCATGATTTCATATCACAGAATTCACCCATTGCAGGTGTACCATCGCTACTTCACTGTTTAACAGTTGAATTCTATTGTGTGATAACTTATATTTAACCCTTCTCCCACTGATGGACATTTAGGTGGTTTTTAAGTCTTCCGCTCTTATAGACTGTGCTGCAACGCACTCTTTTACACAGACTGCTGGGCATTTGTATGTGTAACCGCAGAAGAAAATCCTAGAGGTGGAGTTTCTGGGTCACAGTAAATAAACATTTAAAATCATAGTCGGCATTGCCAAAATACCTATTGCAACTTTTCAGGTGATCTGTAGATAGGAAAAACCACGCACACCTTTGCGCACTAATAGATTAAATGAAATTCCTAAGTTTACTTGGCCAGGGAATATGGGTTACCATGCAGTGGCGCCAGCGCAGGAGGAGGTGCAGCGTATCTCTTTGTTCCCTGGACCTAGAGTGTCCCCAGTGCCCAGGGACACTGGCTCGCAGGGTAGGGTCCCTTACAGGACAGCCCATTCATACTTGGGGCCTCCATCAGTATTCAGAAAGAATTTACACCAACAATCAAGCCCTCAGTAGGAATTCTTACAGGTCTCTGGCTCCTTCTGGTTCTTCAGTCGAACCCAGCATCCTGGAGGCCTCATTTGTCCCACCTCCAGCAGCCTCTGGAACATCTCTTCCTCCAGCGTCCCTGGGTCCCAGAGGCTCTGTTCACCGTGACCACCCCTCACCAGTTTAATGCCTCCTTTTGCCGGGTGGCCCTGGGGACTAGGGTCACAAACCCACGTCCCCCATTTCCCCAGGGTTGTACCATTGACTTTTCTACCAGCAATTTAATAAGAGTGCCCGTTTCCTAAGATCCTCATCCAGTGTTTGCTAGACTTTGCTGATCTGGGCAAGAACGATTAATTTGCGTTTTAGTCAGTGTTACTGAGGTTGCATATCTGTGCGTGGGTCAGCCATTCATTCTTTTCATCAAACATCCCTGTGGAAGACTCCCAGTGGCAGTGCGCCCTCACCCCCGCTGAGCATCTGCAGCAGATGGGCCCGCCCTGCTCCCGGGAAAGCTGTGGTTCTACGGAGGCCCCGTGTTTGGAGAACTAAGCATATTTACTTCCTAGACAGTTTGGCTTTTATTTCTTGTTTCCCTCTCAGCCTTTGGCAGAACCTCCACGTAGGAGGATGAAAGTTGGCTAACTTAGACACTCGGCTTCTTCTGGTCCAAAAATAGCCAAGTCTTTACCAAAAAATGTTGTTGAGCACTTTGACTACAAACCCAAATTGTCTGGTTCTTGCATCTATTGCCGGATAGAGTGAGGGAGGAAGACTCAAGTTCACCCTGCCTTGTGACTGGTTAAGAAGGAGAAAGGTTTGGGCTGGTTGTCCGCGAGCAGTCTTCCTGGCAGATTACTGTCTAAAACCAGAGAGAGCTAAGCAGTTTTTGTCCCGTTGCAGCAATAATGGCTTGCAAGCTAAGCTCTGGGAGAACCTGTTGTGCAAATTCATGGAACTTATTGAACTAAAAATAAATACCTGGGCAGGACTTAATAAATAGAGTATTGAATGAATTCCTAGCTGCCTGGTAAGAGCCAGGCCCCCTCGAGGCACTAGGAATATGGGGGTGAACAGAACAGAAGTCCCTGGTCTTACAGAGCTTACTTCCTAATGTGTTCTTCTGGTGTATTCTGCTCCACTTTTTCAGGTTAGTAGGTGTCTGCTTTGTTCCTGTGTGCCTCTGTACCTAATTATCTGGTGGGAGAGGCAGACAAATCCCTAGTGTTGCATTTGAAGTGCTAATCCCAAGGTAGCATAGAATTGTCTGAACTAAAACTGGAAGGATGCCTAAGAGTTATTCAAGAGAAGAAAACGTGGGGTCCTCCAAGCCAAAGGGGCAATGTAAGCGACAGCACTAAGACGGGAGGTGCCAGGCGGGGTGACCTTGTTTTCCAACTGAAAAAGTATGAATTGTGTCTCCAGAGGCAGGGCAGTGGGGTGGGCACGGGATGGTTTTAAGCAGGAAATGCCGTGCTCAGAGCGCTCCAGCCCCAGGTGCGGGGCTAAGAGAAGAGGCAACTCGGGAGGAGCTGTTGGGACGAAGGAGACATCCCTCTTGGCCCCTTGGAGCAACCACGCCAGAACCACTGTTGTGGGCCTCCTCAGTGTGGCGGAGACACAGGTAGACTTGGGTAATCCAGAATTGCTGTCTTGTTGTGTGGCACAACTTCTAGAAGAGTGAGCAATGTGAGTGACCAGCACTGTGTCCTGGTACCCTCAGGGAAGAGTGTGAGCCAGGGCCCAGAGCAGGAGGAGCCGTGGGTGTATGCGAAAGAGGAGGGCAGGTGGGAGCCTTGCCAACCCCACCTGGCTGGCTGCAGGTGCCAAGGCACCCACATGCCCTGGTGAGTACACGGTGCAACCTCGCTGAGGTGGCCTTTTCAGTGATCAAATTACCAAGGCAAAAGGTTCGCCAATACTGCGTGCTGGCAAGGGTGTGGGGAAATGCTACAACTGCTGTGGAGAGCAGTGTGACAGAATCAGCTGTCACAGCCGATGCCGCAAGCCCACCACTGGGAATGGACCCACCTGGCAAGGACATTCAGTGCAGCAGGGCTTGTAGAGTGGCTCAGAGATGGCATGGGCATGCTGTGGGTACCATTTCCCAGCCCTCCTCCCTCCCTCCTTTCTGCCTTAGTGTCACGTGTCGCAGTCTGACCCGCTCCATCTTTACTTGCCCATCCCCCCAGAATGTAGGGAAGGCGAAGGTCTTGTCTGCTTCATCTCTGGCCAAACGGGCCTGTCAGACAGCTGGCCCCTCAATAAAATGTGACTGGAGAGACGAACACATTTTTCTTTGTTTTTTCCCTATCAAGTTAGATGTGGAATAGCTCTTTTAATGTTTCTTCTTCCTTTACATTAAAAAAAAAAATATTTTAGACAGAGATATTCTGGGAGAGGGGATGGTGGATGGAGAGCCGCCGGCACCACACTTCTCTCCTGCACAGAATCCGAATCCACCCTGAATTCCATCTCAGGTGCCCCTGAAGCTGCTCCCCAGCACGACCGGCATGCACACCCCCGTGTCCTTTTCTTGTCCCAGAGCCCAGCCCCGAGTCCCACGGCCTCTCCCAGGCCCCACTCTGCTGTATTAGGCAAGTCTCTGAAACAGGTTTCTCTTTTATTTTTGAATTTTTGAAATAAAAGCAATGTGAATATGGAAGAATGTTTTAAGCCATTTACAATGACATAAAAAGTGTACTCCCCCAGTCCTTTAATCAAAGGTGCCCTTATTAATAGTCACATGTCCTTCTAGGGAAAAAACACACATGTAATACCAGCGTAAATATATATCCTTTAAAATGGACATGAACAGAGTCATGGTGGGCATGTTATCCTGCTATTAATATAATTTGGAGCCCTGGCCACTGTGGCTCAGTGGATAGAGCTTTGGCCTGTGCACTGAAAGGTCACGGGTTCAATTCCTGGTCAAAGGTACATACCTGGGTTGCAGGTTCAATCCCCGGCCCCTGTCGAAGTGCATGTCTCTCTCACATCAATGTTTCTCTCTCTCTCTCTCTCTCTCTCTCTCTCTCTCTTTCTCTCTCTCCCTGCCCTTGCCCCCTACCTCCCCACCATCTCCCTCCCTTCCATTCTCTCTGAAAATCAATGGGAAAAATATCCTCAGGTGGTGATTAACCAAATAATAATAATAATAATAATAATAATAATTTGGAAATCTTTCCATATTGTTCCATACAGACCTGCCTTGTTTTAGTAACTGCCTAATGTTGCATTGTGCCATGATGTATGTGCCCAGCTGGGCATTGATTTCTTTCTGGGTTTTTGTTATGACAGCGTTACAGTGCAGATCCCTATACATCTTGGCACATGTTGCGGTAATACCTATAGAACACATACCTGGCAGTGCATGGCAGGTTGAAGGGCTTGGCATGTAATACTGTGATAGATATTCCCAAATGACCTCCGAATGGGCACATAGTTCATTCTTCTAGAGTATGTTTTCCTCCCAACTTTCAAAGTGTTACATCTATAAAATAGTCTAGTAATTTAATAAATACCCGAGTATTCTTCAGTTAGGCTCACCAATTATTGCTGCCACATTTGTTAAAGCTGACATAACAAAACACTGCAAAGTGGGTGCTTAAACAACAGAAATTTATTTTCTCACCATCGGGAGGCTGGAAGTCCCAGGGCTAGGTTGGCAGGTTTGGTTTCTTCCACGGCCTCCTCCTTGGCTTACAGATGGCCTCCTTCTCATTGTGTCCTAAGAATGAGGACGTGCCCTAGCCAGTTTTGCTCAGTGGATAGAGCGCCGGCCTGAGGTCTGAAGGGTCCCAGGTTCGATAGTGGTCAAGGGCATGTGCCTCCATTGTGGGCCCGATCCCTTGGTTGGGGCGCGCATGCGAGAGGCAACCAATCGATGTGTCTCTCTCAACATCGATGTTTCTCTGTCTCTCCCCTCTCCCTTCCACTCTGTCTAAAAATCAATGGGGAAAAAATGAGGATGTTCTATTGGGATATGTTTCAATGCCCTTTATTTTATACTGATGGGGACAGATTCCCCATGAGCATGCCAAGGCTCCAGCCCTGACTGGGGCTTTCCCTCCAGATTGCTTAGTCCTGGCCCAGTCTCCTGCACATCTCCTTGCTGAGCCCAGCCCCTCGGTGAGACGAGGTTGCTTGTGGGAAGGAGGCCTCCTGCCTCAAAAGGCATTTGTGCAAGCAGGTTCTTTAGCAGTTTCTTTAGCATTATTGATGTCCCGCATGAGTGATGTGTCAGCAGAATGGCAGACCACCTTATAATTCCACCTGCTTTTGTTTTCTATCAAAATGTTTCTCTAAACATCAGACTTATGTCATTTCTGTGTACAGACAGTCCTTGCTTTGCATACTGCGGACTGCCTGTATTCATTTAGAGAGGTCAGGTTAATTGATTGGGTGCTGTTTTCCCTTCCTATCTTCCTCCTTCCCGCACCCTCTTTGGTAGCTTAGGGCTCTGCTGGAGTTGATTCTTCCTGCGGCATCCTCCAGGGGCTCGCATCCCCTGTGGGCTCGCACCCTCCATGGACTTGCATCCTCCATGGACTTGCATCCTTCATGGGCTTGCATCCCCCATGAGCTTGCCTCCACATCTGCTTCTTCCCGGTACTTGTGTGTGGGACATCACACGTGCACACTCTCTGTGTTTGTTTCAGTAGATAGAATCCTGTGGGGATAGTCTGCCTGGAGCTTCATTGGAGGACAGGGCCCTCAGAAACCTTCGGTTTCCTCTGTTCAAACAGTCGTGTCTGTAGACCCGAGTGAAGGAGTCAGGCTGTTGCTGAGTGATCACCCACCCCTGCTGGCTGTTCTGTAGCTGGGAGTCCCCTGTCTGGTCTGTGACACAGCCAGTGTCCTTCCTCAGCCCTCTCCACCCCAGGAACCCAATTCTGAATCTACCCAATTCAGAGCCACTTTTCCAAAACACGATTCCCACCGTGTCTTTGACTTTGCTTAGCATCTTTCCTGTCTTTCTTTTTTCCCCTACAAGATTCAGTCCAGACTCCTTAGCCGGGCCTTTAAGACCCTCCCTCATGTGGCCTCTGCTCATTTGTCTCCCTTGTTACCTGCTGTATCAAAGCCAAATCAAATTATGCCACACACACACACACACACACACACACACACACACTGCCACGTTACATCCCTGTACCTATGAGCTCATGGTGTGTGCTCTGTCCAGAACATACCTCTCTTCCCTCCCTGATCCATTTGCTAAACTCCAGCCCAGCCTTCAGGACCTTCCCCTCCCACCAGCGACACCTCTCCCACCTGCACCCTTCTTCCACGCAGGCAGGCTGGTCAGCCTTCCCTCGAGCTCTCACGCTGCCCCAAACTTGCCTCTTCCCTACCACTTGCCACCCATTGGTTATGTGCCTGCCCTCCTGCCAAGCCACTGCCTTTGCTCATGTCTCCGCAGTGGCTGGCTGGCAGTGGCACGCAGTGAACCTTTGGGTGGATGGCTGGATATGTCTTTGGGTAGAGCATATCCTGAAGTTAGTAATAGCTACGTCCTTGTTTGTCGTTTCCCAAGAGCCTTGTCACACAAAAAGAAGAAAATACAATTTTCCACACACTGTGAGGAGTCATTCTTCCTAAGTGCCCAATCCTGCAGAGCCTGTCCCAATGCAGGGACCCTGTGACCTTCACGGCTTATGGAGCAAGTACCTTAACTTGACATTGTAGGCACTGTGTGTGCATTTTGCTTTGTTATCACTGTGGAAAGCTACTGAATGTCTATCTTTTCTTTCAGTCAAACGCTTCCGAGAACCAAAGCATGAAAGACGTCCGTGGAGGATATGGTAGGTATTTAAATATTAGCTCATTCCTAGAATGGTTTGGACGGTTTGGGGGAGGGAGGGGATGGAATGTGAGCAATTATACATAACAAAGTGTTGGACTCCCTTAATGAATTAATCATTAGGAACTACGTATGATAGGAAAGCATTTCCATTTCTCAGATACATGTTGAGCCCTACCTTTGTTCTTTCCTCACTCTTGTCCGATTTTAGAAGGTGGGAGATAACACAGAAGCATCGGTCTGTGCTGCAGGCTCTGTAGTAACGGCTCCCTGTTATATTATGTTAGGCCCTCAGGTTCTGTAGTCTGTATGCACGAGCAAAAAATAATCTAACTTTGGAGATTAGTCAAATGCACCACGTAAATGCTCCTCTCCCCAAAGCTAGTCTTTCTCGGTCCTAGGTTGACCCTGTGGTGACAGTTTTTCCTCCATAAAAATGACGGTAAAGCTTCAGACATAGCTTCTATAGACACAACTCCAACAAAGAAGTCACTCACAAGGCGACGGTTACCTAGCCCGGGGATCGGCAAACAGTGGCCTGCAGACCCGTTCTAGCTCACTGTCTGTTTTCATAAATGAAGTCTTATAGGAATGGTAGTGACTACGGCCACTTTTAGGCTACAGTGACAGTGTTGAGTAATTGCTGCAGAGAACAACAGCCCACAGAGCCTGCAATATTTATTCTCCGACCCTTTACAGAAAAAGGTCTGCCCACCCCGACCCTGTCTGTTGTTACCAGCAGCAGCTGATGGTGGCTCAGGGCTTCAGCTGCAGACCTGGATTTGGGCGGGGCTGCTTAGTCGTGCATAGCACTTAGCTCGGTGCTAGTGGGGTCGAGCGGGAGCTCCTTAAACTAGAGGCACCTTGCACTTCATCACAAAGCTGGGATCAGACATTTCATTATAAAGTAACAGGAAATGAAAAAGGAAAAACATGTTTGAAATGTGTTGAATGTGTTTAAATATACGGGGGTGGGGGGGGCAAAAATAGGTTTACAGTTGTGAGTATGGGAAACAGTTTATTCTTTTATTACTATTTATTATATGTATTTTTCCATGTAAACAACTATAAACCTACTTTTGCCCATCCCTGTTTATGGCACTATGAGATAATAATGATTCTACTAATTTAGGGGGTGATTTGGTTCACAGCATTAGATGAATAATGCAAGAACCAAGTCCCAAAGACACATAATAGCTTTTCTCTGAATGGTCTTTCTATGTTTACTTTTTGTAAAGTCGGGCTGTAGCAAGAAGTAATTAAGAGCATAGACGTTGGTGATAGACCCGGTCCATATCCCAGCACCATCACTTTCTAGTTTTGTGACCTTGGAAAAAGCTGTTTAACCTCTCTGAGCTTCAGTTTCTTCATTTTTAAAATGGGGGAGGTCCTAGCTGGTTTGGCTTAGTGGATAGAGCTTTGGCCCGCAGACTGTAGGGTCCCGGGTTTAATTCTAGTCAAGGGCACATGCCAGGGTTGCAGGCTTGATCCCCAGTAGGAAGTAACTGCCCTCCCCTGCAGGCCTGGTCACCCCCAACTGCCCTCCCCTGCAGGCCTGGTCACCCACAACTGCCCTCCCCTGCAGGCCATCTTTGACCACATGGGGGTGGCCATCTTGTGTGTTGGAGTGATGGTCAATTTGCATGTCGCCTCTTTATTAGATAAGATTGTATTATTTTCCATGTGAACAACTGTAAACCTACTTTCACTTACCCTGTATGTTATTAATCAGTGGCCTTTTAGGGATTTGAGTGCAGTGTTATTAATGGTTTTGAAAAGTCACTGAATCACCAAGCCTGGGTTAGTACTGATGGCCCAGGAAGAGGTGATTAGTAATTGGAAGTTGGGGTCTCCCAGTGGCTTTTTTCCTACTTCAGACTTAGCTTTTCCCCAGCTTGGTTACTACCCTCCTGTCAGTGTGATCACCAGTGCCAATCCTATTTTGTACAGGTTTCTAGACACTTCCAAACAAGCCATAGGAATGCTGTTCATCCACTTTGCCAATGTGTACCTAGCGGATCTCACCGAAGAGGACCCTTGCTCACTGTAAGTGGTTCATATTTGAGTACAAACATCACCTGTCCCATCACTAACAATGTCTTTCTGCTGCCAGCCATGTTTTCTCTCTCTCGGGGAGGGGCAGCTTGCTTTGTCCTCTGCTCCTCCGAGAGATCTGAGTTCTGCTGATCAATCTGAGTTCTGTTTCTTGGCTTTCTGGTACCCTTATGTCTCCCAGCTTGGCAGCATGATGTCCTGTGCTGGGACAGGACACACATGGGGCTTCTCTGTGATGTCAGCCACTCAGGTTCGAAGCCATTGTTGACCGTCTTTGACCTCTTGACCCGAAGAGCATGGGTTGTTCCACCTTATCAGTGCAGTGTGCCTTCCACACAGCCCCAGAGCAATCTGCCTGAAACCCCCGTTGGGCCATCATACGCTGTCCTCCCTGCTGACAGCACCTCTCTCACTCAGCAGATGGAGTGGAAAGGGAGGCTCATCTGCCTTATCCTGACTCCATCTACTACCTTCCTGGCTCAGACTTGGTGCGTCAGCCATGGTAGAGCGACTCCTGGTGGCTCTCAGCCCTGCCAGCTGTCTCCTGCCTCTGTGCATTTGCCAGCTGCCCTCTGCCTGGGATGCCCTCCAGTCCTGCCCTGTCTCTATGGGAGAGCGGGGTGGAGGGCTGGTGAGGTCCTTGCCAAGAGGTTTCTTGTGCATTTAAGATCATTTGGACTAGAAGATTCTTTTAAGCTTCTTTTTTGGTGACAGTGTGCAGTTTTGAGGTTTAGTAAGACCTGGGTAAGGTTGTGCTCTGTTTGGATGTTTGGGTGTCGTCCCAAGCAGGGGACTGGAAGGGCAATTGTCCTGCAGGGGAGATGGTTAGGAAAGGGCCTTGTCCTTCTGGTCCTTGAGCCCAGCAGCAAGCCCATGCCACCCTCTGGTGAGTCGTCCTGATGTCATTGGTGGAGGTAGTCTGAGAGCCAGCTCTGTGTCCTAGAGGTACTGGGGCCAGAAAACTTAACTCCTGGGGCAGCCGTGGCCCCATCACTCCCCCTTGCATCAACAAAAAGAAGATGCCTTGGCTTTAAGCAGGACACTGACAGACTGAATCACAGCCAGGATGGAGAAGGGGCTGTTGACAGACCTCGAGTGTGTGACCCGCAGGAAAAAGGATCCAAGATAGGGCTTGGGGTGATGAAAAGAGCAGAGGCCAGACTGAGAGGTCAGACTGGGGGAGGGTGGCTTAA
>NW_005362116.1:62080-68219 GCF_000412655.1 Myotis brandtii | reverse complement strand
CTGCGTTGGGGATGCTGCTTTGGGTGGGAGGTGAGCCTTTCTGACATCCAGGGTTCAGTGCCTCTGAGGGGCTGCTGTTCTATGAACACCTCTCTCTAGTGCTTACTTGCTGTTGGCAGGTACTGTCTCTATATATTGACTCATTTGATCCTCGTAACAGCCCTGCAGTATCGATACTTTGATTATCCTCATTTACAGTTGAGGGGACTGAGGCACAGAGTAATTTTGTAGCTCACAGGAAAGAGTGAGGGAGCTAGGATTTGAACCCAGCCAGTCTGGCTCCTGGCCCCACACGATACGGACTACCATGGCACCTCACCTGTGTTGAGTTCAGAGTAGAGAGGTTTCTGTCTTTATCCCAAGGCCACAAATAAATACTTGGTGAGGGAACGAGTGAGGTAACACATGTACAGGCACATCTCAGATGTTGCAGGTTCGGTTCCAGGCCCCCACAACAAAGCGAGAATCACAATAAAGCGAGGGGTAATCTTGCTGTTGGAGGGTCTTGCCTTCAGTTTGTTAAAAATGTATCCTCTGTGATGCACAGTGAATGGAGGTATGCCTGCAATGTGCAGTAGGTGTTCTCACTATTTTTAGGACGGGTCTCAGATGTGAGAACCACTTGAAACCAATTAGATGTGAACATCTAAGAGCAGCATAGCCTGGGGCTGTGAATGTGGAGAAATTGTCTTGGAAGCAGTTGCTATTCCTTCCATCTCTGGTCTGAGAGTGACCCCTGGTGATTTTAAAGAGGAAGGGCAGGCGGGAAACAATGCCGCCCCTCCCTCTGGTTTCCGGGCCACTCCAGGGCCCTGACCACACCGAGCAGAGTGTGCACCCTCTGGTGTCAGAGGGCTGTGTATGTCACCCAAGCCCGGGCCTTGGGGTGGGGGCTGGGTCTGCATAAAATGCCTCAAGCCTCAGCCACTCGAAAGCACCGCAGGTGGTCTGTGGAGTCCAGAGCTGCTCTGGGGGTTCTGAGCCCTGTGGCATCTGAGAGGGTAGAGCTGACCCAGTGACTGCTTGTCTCCTGCGGTCTGTCTGCAGAGCTGGGCCTGTGGCCAATGGTGCCCGGAGAGATCTTGGTTCAGGGCCCTCAGGAGAGGGCCAGTGGGCAAGGGGCCTTGCCTTGGTGAGGTCAGGTAGGTGGAAACAGACATGATGAGCAAGTGGTCACGGTGGGCCTAGCCTTCTGCCTCTCTCCTCCCCTCTCCTTCAGCATCTGGCCTTTTCCATGGGAAGTCAAGCTCGCTCCTTAGAAACCCTGACTTGCACTTGTCTCCATGGCAGGCTTAGAAGCACAGGGGGAGTGAGGCTGGGTGGCCCTGCCCTCTTTGGTCTGAGAGCCCCCAGGGCCATTTCCTGAGCTGCCTGGTGCAGTGGCACTGACTGGGGGCCTTGGGTGGGCTGGACTGTCAGGGAGTGAACAGTCATGGAGCAGGTATTTTTATTAAGTTCTGTTTTCCTGTTGACTTCCTTGGCTGTTTCCATCCTGTCTTATGTCGAGTCTTTGTTTTGGCAGAAGCACTTGTGGTCTTTCAGGTTTCTCTGTCTCCTCCACCCCTCCCTCGAGCTGCCCAGCCCCTGAAGAGGGGCTGCACACTGCACAGGGCCCTTCCCCGGGGCTCCCAGAGGAGAGCGCTGCGGCCTCCTGCTCAGGCACATCGACGGCTCTCTGCCCCCGGCCCCCAGAGCCAGGCCAGGCAGAGTGCTGGGCCGTCAGCCCTGACACTGGCTCTGGTCAGCACAGAGGGCCGACTCCGGCTCTGGCTCCCTGACGGTGCCACTGTGCCCTCTCCTCACAGGTACCTCATCAACTTCCTCCTGGACGCCACCGTGGGCATGCTGCTCATCTACCTGGGGGTGCGTGCCGTCAGCGTCGTGGTGGAGTGGCAGCAGTGGGAGTCCCTGCGCTTTGGCGAATATGGTAACGTACCATGGACACTGGCGGGGAATGCGGGGGATTCCTAGAGGGGCTCCTTGCCCTGTGCAGCCCTCCAGGCCAGTGGATTCAGAGAAGATTCAGGAGTTGGTGGCTGTCTCTTCCGTGGTGGAGGGACTTGTTCTGGGTCCCGAGTGCCATCCTCCCCCAGCGTCAGAGTGCCCCGCGTCGGGGCATGTGGGTGCTCACTTCACTGCTTGGCTTCGGTCTTGTAGCAGGAGACACACTAAATGCAGAGAGTGGGACAGCGCTGGCCTCTTCCACCAGAGGGCACTAGCGGCCCACCTACAGAGTCATGAGGCCACCGCACTGGGCCAAGCTGCCACCTCCTTAGAGAGATGGGGTGGCTTTTGGTTTGGAGGTGCTCAGTAGGGAGCTGCCCCTCTTTCTGTTTGTCCTCTCCTTGGGCCATTTTATTACAAAAAGTCAGGACTGGAGCGTCCATCCCCCTGGGCCCGTCACCTTGCTACCTCCTATGGGCTGGCCCCCCCCCCCAGCATCTGACACGTACAGTCACCAAGGACACCAGTTCGATCCTCACTCGCAGAGATGCGACTTAAAGCAGGTGACTTACGGATGCTGGCCCAGCTTCGACCCCCTTGCACCTTGTCAGACCGCATGGGGCACAGCTTGTGTAGGAGGCAGCCCCATGCTGGTCCTGAGCACAAATGCCGTTTACTCTGCACTCCCAGAGAAACGGCCGATGTGGCCCCACAGGGCTGCGGGCGAGGGTGCCTTCTCCGGGCTCTGCCACAGCCTGGTGACTCAGGACCTGGTGACTCAGGACCTGGGGATTCAGGGTCAGGGGACAGCAGCTCCCTCCACCGTCACAGCTGGCCCTGCTGCCTGGAGGAAGGAGCTCCTGTTCTCGGTGGGAACAGCATACATGGAACCTTCACTGTGAAAGGTGCACACAGCTCAAGAGGGAGGGAATGCAGGTGGAAATCTGGGTCCTCCTCGCCTTTCCTGGGCCCGAGGGCTGCTCACTCCTACATGACCCAACACTCACTAGAGACTGACATTTTAAAGGGGGAGCCGATTCGTGGAGCAGGCTGTGATGAGTGCCTGGGGTATTTCTAGAAATCTTAGTAATTGTCTGTCTCCATTGAGGGGAGATGAGCTCAGGGGAGGGCTTTTCTTAGCCTGGTTACCTGATGCCTGGTGAGTCACTGACCTAAGATAGTGTCCGACACACACGTGTGCTCCTGTGGCTCCAGGGAAGGCTTCTGAGGAGCCCTGAGTCATGGACTCCTCAGCTTGGAGGATGGAAACGGACACAGCGCACATGGACCAAAGCAGCAACATCCTCAGGCATAGGATAGGCACCCTGCGGGGTTGAGCGACACAGGAAGCTCACCCTGCCAGTGCCTGGGGTGGCTCGTGGCTGCCACCTTGGGTTCCTAAGCCTCCCGTCACCTCCAAGAACAGTGCTCATCACTGCTTCCTTGCTGTTAAGATCCTTCTGGAAGGCAGGGTTCTCAACAGTCGCTTACCGGTGCCCAGGAAGTCCACCACAGCCAGTCGCGAGCCCCTCAGTGACCTGGGAGTGGAGATCGGGTCTGGTCCTGATACACCAGGCATTATGGTTCCACCTGCTCCGGGGTATTTTTTCTGCATCTCCAAGAGTGCACTGGAAGGAAGAAGGCAGTGGGTGTTTGAATCTATTTCCATGCCAGCCTCCTCTTACCCGTTTGGCCCCTGCCCTTGGGCCACCACTGCTGCCTTCGGGAATCCGCGTTATCTCACCAGGGTGTCTCCAGAGGAAGCACTTGATCACGGACGTCTCGAGTCCTCCCACCCCAGGTGCTGGAGGATAGTGTGTGTCCTCCGTCACCCGATTTCTATTTCTGCCCATTTCTTTTGTTTCTGTTGCTCTTACAACACATTATCACAAAGTTGGTGGCTTAAAACGGGCACAAACTTGTTACCTTACAGTCCCTAATTCAGAAGTGAGACGTGGGTCTCATGGACTGAAATCCTGGTGTCAGCAGGACTGGTTCTTTCTGGGTCTCTAAGAGCAGAGTCCATTTCCTGGCCTCTCCCAGCCCCCGAGGCTGCCTGCAGTCCTTGGCTGGGGGCCCCTTCCTCCTCCTTCAGAGGCAGCAACAGCAGGTTGAGTTCCTCTCACATCCAATCACTCTGACCTTCTGCCACCTCCCTTTACTCTGAAGTGCCCTTGTGATGACACGCCCCCCCCCCCGCCCCCGCCCCAGACTCTCTCTGTCTTAGAGTCAGCAGACTAGCAATTCCATTTGCAGCCTTAATTCCTTTCGGCCACGTTACCTGACATGTTCACAGGTTCTGGGGACTAACACGTGGCTGTCTCTGTGGGGCCATTATTCTACCTGCCACACCTGTCAGCCAGCCATCCGCTTGAGGCAGCCATTCCATGTGGACCCCAGAGCTCTCTTCTCAGTAAATGAAGAAGAGGGGCTTGTTTCCTAGGTGCTTCCATGGTCCCTAGAAGAGAAGGTGAACTTGCTAACAAGAACATGGGCCTTGGGGAATGCCACCCAGCCCTGAGGGCTGAGACAGGATCCAGGCACTGTGTGGTGTCTGCAGTTTGGTGACCGGGCTGCTCTCCCCCAGGCAGAAGCCCTGAAAACAAGGTCTGTGTCCCGTGGGCACCAGTGGTTCATGGCCTTGGCCGCCCGTCCTGCCCTCACGCTCCCTTCCAAAACCTCTCTAGATACAGACGTGGTCCCTCCTCTTGGCCCCTTTCCTGTAATTGATCCTGAGGAAATAATTCAACAAAGCAAAGCGTCCATGTACCTAAGGGTGTCCGGTGTGGTAAAAAGCGTGACACAGCAAGAATGCCTGGCTTGTTTGTCTTTAAAAGATGAGACCACGGGGAACATACGACTCTCAAATGGAACAGAAATCAGAAAAACAAGCAGGTGGGCTCATGATGCACAGGAGGAAATGATGTGAGAGTCGGGTTACACTTGATTTTTTCCTTTTTCCATGTTTTTTTTTTTTCCACTTATTGAAGCATCTAAATGAAAAAGAGGCAGCTGCAGCTAAGTTGTGGCTCTGAAACTCAGCAGCGTGAGCGGCAGGAGGCAGATGAGAGAACGGTCCCTCTTGTCAGTCACTTAAAAGTGAAGAGCAGAGGGAGTAAACACACTCTGAGCAAGTCAGTTTCTTTAGATAGTGAATGAGTGTTGCCACTTGTTCTGTTGACTCTTGAACACTCTCGTCCCCACTCAGGTATTTCCTACCAGTGCTTTCTGTCTGGCTGTCCCCAATCTTACTTAACGGTTTTTTACAAATATCTTGACCTGTCATTTTTGAGAACTTCTCTCCGTAAGGTAAGGTAGTCTACTGAACTACAAAACTCCCCTGAAGATCTAGCTGGGAGAGATTGTGCTTCTCAAATGATGGTTTGGCTCACATGTGTCGTCTCCCAGAAGTGGAAGTAGATAGGGTGACCTCCGGAGAGGCAACGATGTCTTCTGCGTGCTTTCTGCACGCTTCTCCCAGGGTTTTCCAGAAAAGGGAATGGCCTGCTGTGTCCATGACAGCTGCGCGAAGGCATTCCCTGCGCTCCCACTGGGTGCAGCGAGCAGGCTCAGCAGGGCTGCAGCCTCCGGCGCTGGTGCCGGCACAGGGATTGTCACGAAAATGATAGCATCGAATGAGAAGCTGGAGATTTCTCTCTGGGCCACATTCTTTCCTCAGCTTGGATCGGGGCCTTTGCCTGCCCTGAAATGTTACTCTCCAGCCCCTCCTCTGGCCAGCAGCCTCCCCCCTCCCTTCCTCTCCCCTGGGTCTCCCATTGGGGAGGCGTGTGTTGCTCCTCAGAGGCCCATCCCGTGGGTCCTGCCTTTCACTGAGGAAGTAGATCTCTCCCTGGAGGGGCTGGTCCTCCACCCTTCTAGTTCCTTTTGAAACATCTGGAGGCACATCTGGGCCTGAGTGTCCCCTCTTGTGGACCGTGGATTCCTTCACTTCTCAAGCATAGTGACTGATGGGACCTCAGGGGGCCCTCTGTCAGCCCCGAGGCATAGCCCATCTCTCCTGGCCTCGAGGACTTCCTTTTCCCCAGTCCAAGGTGTTTTGGGTGCCCCATCCCAGGCAGAATCTGAATTCCTCCAGAGATACATTTCTGCTTTTAGGGCTGAAGCAGCAGGGGAGTAGGGAGAGGGCGTGGGAGATGAACAAGGAGGTTGTTTGCTGCCTTCATAATTCAAAAAT